>NW_023425356.1:5323924-5861424 GCF_014108415.1 Molossus molossus | reverse complement strand
TCATAAAAAAGATGAATTAATAACTAGAAAATAAATGCATAAATTGGCTTTTGAGTAAGAAGGGCTGGATTTGTAAATTGTAGTAGAAGTTGAGGATCTGGGTATAGGCCAACATGAAACTTACCAAATCAGACACAGGACATGACAATGAGTAGCTAATTCTATGAGATTCAGCTATTTTCTTAATGAAGGGGTAGAAATGATGAAATAAAGACTTCTTTAGGAGATACAGATGACATATCTGCTAGTCCTGTAGGTTGAGGGCCAAGCAATACATAATTAGGAAGAGTCTGTCCTCTTGTAAGTTGTGAAGGAAAAACCTAAATTTAACATGTGTTGATCAGTTGAAAGATTTTCTTCTGACTCCACACAGACCAGGATCAGAAGAAACAAATGGCAAGTGATTCCTGGCTGGAGATTATCTGTACTGTAATGAAGGTACATAAGAATTAATCTGTCTTGTTCACAGAGACTCTTGTACAACACAATTGATTTGGGGAGTTTGGCTCACAAGGAAATCCAAGTGAAGGGGAAATGTCTGAATCAGCTGATATGTTTAAAATAGTGAAGTTCCCTGTAAACAACATAGCACCTTTTATGAGTATAGACTGATTCAACGTATTGTAATATTTGATTTGAAGGAAATAAAAGGTCTCCAGGGTGACATCAGAGGTATGTTTTAAATGATAATTAAGGCATAGTTTTGAAAAATGAGATCATATGGAACCCAGGAAAATAAAGATCATAGTTTATTTTCTCTATAGATATTTTGTTATTTTTGTTGTAATTAGGTAATTTATGAACTCAACAAATATTCCTTAAGTGGCTAGTCTTGGCCACAGGCCAGAGGGATGCAGTTGAATGCAAAACAGAGAGTTTCCACCTCACACAATTTAGTATCTGGTGGGACAATGAGATAATAAGCAAAGAATCACTAAGCACATTTGTAATTACAAACTCTGGTTAGTGATATGAAGGACATGCACTGGTGAGCGTCAGCTTTCTACAGAGGGACCTGAGGAGGGGCAGCGATGGCATGTACACCATGGGAAGGAACCAGGTAGCTGGGGAGTCCTGTGCTTGGCTTTCTAGGTCAAGGAAGCAACGTAAGTGCAGGCCAGCAGGTCCCTGGGAAGGGTCGAGAGGTTTGGAATGCAGAGAGCAAGGGCCGGAGGCTAGATGCACCTGGGCAGGTGGCAGGAGCCTGTGCCAGATAGTCATGGGCACCCTAGCACTCAGTCTCTGTCTGAGGAATCGTAAGCAAACTGCAGAATGTTGGCAAGATTATCTGAGTGTCTCTCTGCTTACATCGAGGGGAAGACTTCAGAAGTAGCAACAGATGTGAGCATGGAAAGAGGGTATTTTAGTGGTCAGAGAAAGGTACTAGTATTGCGGGTAAGGTGTTAGTGGTGAAGATAAAGTGAAGTAAATATATTCCAGACACAGCAGGCCATTGTAAACAGGAAGGAGGGGAGGGGAGGGGCCGGGGAGCTGGGCAGTGCTGAGGCAGGAGCATGACTTGGTGCAAAGCTGATGAAATCGTGACTTCTAGAAAATAAATTATTTTAAACTCTGGAAGAAATTCTCATATGGAAAATAGAAGTCTTCACTATCAAGGATTTTTTTTTTTATTACACAACATACATAAATTTTAAAACAGGAAAATAATGCTCTTGTCCAAAAATATGTAAAACCAAGCGAAAAAGCTAGCAGCCTTGTTATTTTGAATAAAGTGAAAGCAGCAATGAATTAAAATATCAACATTTAAGAAAACCCATGAAACATTTGTTAAAAATACAAAAAGGTCACACCTACAGCCGACTACAAAGTTGGACAATGAGAAAACTAATGTTTATGAATTTTCAGGCCTGACAGCCACTGCCTAGTACACCATCGAAGAGTCAGGGCTCGGCTAGATTTTGCAAACATCAAACATCTGATTTATCAATATACAATACTTGATTAGAAAATGTGTGTTTGAAATAAAAGTCCTGAGATGAATCAGTTGTATTTATGGACAGTAGCGTGGGATCCGCGCATCGTTATCAGGGACAGTATTCTCGGTTGTAAAGGAATGGAGGGATTTCCTTTGTCCTCATTTACAACGTATTTTTTCTTGCGAACATTAAGCAATTTATTTGTCAAATATATCATCTAGCATATAATTGTTAGAGCTGCATCTTAAAATTGTAGCAATTGCTCATGCATAGGTTTCTTGCAACAAAGTAACGGTCTTGGACTTTCCATGCAGGGAGAGAAAGGTCCGCAGGGCCCGGCGGGCAGAGACGGAGTGCAGGGCCCCGTGGGTCTCCCGGGGCCGGCTGGGCCTGCAGGCTCCCCTGGAGAAGATGGAGACAAGGTTGGTCTTCTTTATTCCTGTATCCTGTGAAAAGTGAATTTTTCCTCAAGCATCCTAGACTTAACCTTTCTTAGACTATACACCAAATCTGAAGATATCTTTGCCAAAGATTCATACGTCTTCCGTGTGCTCAAAATTTTTATTTTGGAGGTTGAGAATTGGTGGCTGGCCCATGAAATATGTGGGTTGCAGACAAGTCAAGGGCATGTGTACAAGAACAAAGGGAGTGAGAAAGAATAGCAGGAGACAAATTGCTTATTTATGTTTAAATACATATGCTTCTGAAATAAACGTGAAATTAATTAAATTAGTTAATTGTGTATTCCCAGCCCTTGTGCCTTGAATATTGCAAAGTAAGACTTAAGAGCAAGCTGTGTACATGTTTGACAACCCTGTGTTCTCTCTCTTACTAACACACGGATTCTAAGCTCTTCATTCTGAATGGACGACTGTGCTGTTGTGTCTGAATTTAATAGATTTTTCTAATATTATTGTGAAGCACTCTAAGAACATTTGTGAACCAGCACTCTAATAATGTACAAAATGTTAGCATTTTTGAAACTGGGAGAAAAAATGATTTTTGATTAATGCGTAATTACATATTTTTTATAAATCATTGTACTTCTATGATCAGTTAATAGTGGTGATTCTTCAGACAAAATGGATTTTGTAAACTTGTGTCTACCTGAGTCAACACCAGAAAGTGAGCAGCGGAGGGGACTCAGACTTTTAAAATGTAAATGGTGACATTAAGTGCTAGCACATAATTATGTTAGCGTTGATTTAACGGTGGGTGAGGTGACAATGCGTTGGTATGACATGTGAGATGAACTTGACCTCAAACTTTCACATACAGGGTGAAATTGGTGAACCTGGACAAAAAGGCAGCAAGGGTGACAAAGGAGAAAATGTGAGTTTCCTATTTTTCATCAAGGGGCTTTATTCACTTCACTCCTGCTAACCACGAGGGTTGCATTAGTACCACTTACTTACACATCAGAAGACTATGATAGCAATACCGTTCCCTTTGGGATTCAGTCAATTCTATAATTTTATTTTGTTTTAATTTTTTTTTTCAATTTCAGTTTACATTCAACATTACTGTGTATCCAATGAATTCTAATAAAACCTCTTTTCACTATCCTTCTCAAACTATTCCAAAAATACAAGAGGAGGGAAAACACCCAAGCTCATTTTATGAGGCCAGCATCATCCTAATTTTAAAACCAGATAAAGACATGACAAAGAAAGAATAATAGGCATATATTCTGATGAGCATAGATGCTAAAATCCTCAACAAAATATTAGCAAACCATATCCATCGATACATTAAAAAGAGCATATACTATGATCAAGTGGGATTCATTCTGGGGGTGCAAGGCTGGTACAACATCCACAAAACAATAGATGTCATACACCACATAGACAAATTGAAGGACCAAAACCACATGATCATTTCAATAGCTGCAGAAAAAGCATTTAATAAAAATCCAGCACCCATTTATGGCAAAAACTCTCAGCAAAGTGGGAAGAGAGGGAACATACCTCAGTGTAATGAAGGCCATACATTACAAACCCACACTCAATGTATATTCAGACATACGCAATAATTCCAACCAGCAATTTTACCCACCATCATTAATTCAAATTTTCACAAGGTTTAAACACAAGTGAAGTGTTAGGTGTTACGAACAGACTTTTGACTTAGTTCAAACCTGAAAGAGTTTCAGGTGCCCAACAGTCCATGGACCACACATTCAGAATTTCACTTTCAGCACTTTTCCAACGCGGAGACGTTGTAATTAGGAGCAATCTAATTCAAGACTCTCTTTCATGCCTGCAGATTTTATAAGGCCTTATCAGTTATTTACACATAAAAAGGAGGTCAGCAAGAAATATTTACGCATGTAAACTAATAAACCTACTAAAATCTCTTGTTCACAATAAGGAGTTCTGGTATACTTAATAAATAACAGTTCCCATGTATTTACATAGGAAGGAAATTCTAAACCTCAGATATCACTCCATTCCACACGTATAGTATAGTATAGAGACCCCACATCCTAATATTCATTTACAATGACAGCATATAGATGAATTTTTCATGTACTACTTCTGACTCACAAGTATATCATTAAAAAGATCAGATATTTGAAATTTTTCAAATGTGAAACTTCAACCCTGTTAATGTGAGCACGGAAATCCATTTTTACATATCCACCCTGCAGATAGGAGTGCTTTCGATAACTGCCGATTTAAAACTGATTGCAGACATACACGTCGGAGTCTCCAGGACTGAAATAAATAACGGTTGGCTGCACTAAATTGAAAAAACTTCTTTTTATTGCAAAGTGTACAAACGCTTCATAGATTCTGATCAGCCGATTGTTCTGCACTGTATAGCGGAAGCTCTTTTGGCTTCAGGTCCAGAGTTACTGATTCTTATCTGCCGCAGGGTCCTCCTGGTCCCCCAGGTCTTCAGGGTCCAGTTGGCGCTCCTGGAATTGCTGTGAGTATTCCTCTTTGTCCAGCTAGTCCCAACCCCCCAGTCCCTGATTAAATTTAGAAACTCACATAACCAGTCTATTTTATTTTGTTCATATTGTTATGAACAATCATATTGTTATGAACAGTCATAATCATATTGTTATTGATTGAAATGTAAATCATCCAATACAGCTAACCAAGCTGATCTTCATAAACAAAACCATTGTGACTGTATCTTGAAATAGACTCTAACCAGTTGAGACGTACTTCATTTGTAGACAATTCTGAACGTGATTTTCCCCTTATTACAAAACTTTTACTTCACTTGGTATACATAAGAAAATAAAAATCAGTCATATTCCAGAAACAAAGAATTTAAACAAAACAAACAATGGTATATTTGCAGATAATTGAAATATCTACTTTTTACTCATTTTGTCCTATATAGACCAGCTTTGACTAAATTAGGAACAGCAATACTTTTATGATGAATGGTATCGAATCATGATTTTTCCAGCTTGTGATTGTGTTCGTTGTTCCCTGCCAGGGAGGTGATGGTGAGCCAGGTCCCAGAGGTCAGCAAGGGATGTTTGGACAGAAAGGAGATGAGGGAGCCAGAGGTTTCCCAGGGCCTCCTGGTCCCGTCGGCCTCCAGGTAAGCTGCTGTCTGCCCTGAGGGCTGTTATTTGCACCTACTTCGAACACCAGGTTTTCTGGTGGACGTGAAACAGCAGAACTTTGGTACATGTTTAACCATAAGGACTTTTTCTTAAATGTGTATCTGAACTTCAACTTCCTTTTGTCAATTAATATAAATTTTTCTGAACTCAGGCAAAACATTTTGTAACAGACATCTGTTCTGAGCAGTTTTCCTCCTCTCCATGGGATGCTCACTGCTTCCTCCAGCTTGGAAGCAGCTAGCTCTTCTTCTCCACTTGCGTATTCTCCATCTACCCAGTGATCCTCTAGAAGATGATAAAATGTTTTAAATAACATTTGGTACCATATGAATGTTAGTTATGCCACATTAGAAATTTTAGCAATGTTCAAATTAAATCATCTATTCACTGTACTTTAAAATTTGTGAGGCTATGTCGTGGCAGGTTTGGCTCAGCGGTTGGAGCGTCGGCCCACGGACTGGAGAGTCCCGGGTTCGGTTCCCGTTAAGGGCACGTACCTCGGTTGCAGTTTGTCCCCGGTCCCAGTTGGGGTCGTGCGGGTGGCGACCACTCTCTTTCACATGGGTGTCTCTCTTTCTCTCCCCCTTCCTGTCTCCCTCCCACTCTATCTGAAGATAAATAAAAAATGTCCTCGGGTAAGGATAAAAAAAAATTTAAAAAGAAAAAAATTTGTGAGGTTGTAGAAAAGTTGAATTTGTTGTAATATAGAAGTTGAATTTTTGTAAATGTAATTTTTTATCTTTATTTTCACAAGTCTCAGAATATTAGTTTTTAACACTAAATAGCTTATGCATATAATTATGCAAATTATATTGTCAACAATTTAATTAATATTATCATAACTATTATTGTTATAACACTCAATGAATGTCTGCCAGTCAACATGATATTATCATTTTATGCTTTTATTTTAATACCAAAATAAATCCTTTTAAACTTGGAAAATGCAAAGACTTTATTTTCATATTTCTGCTGAACTCTGTTCACTTATCGGACAATAATAAATAAGCAGTGATGAGCACTATGGATCAACGTGTGTGAGAAACACACATTTGGAAACAAGGTGTTAAAAATTAGATTGCCAATGGCTATGTTTCCATTCATTTTCCGCTTTTTCATTTTCCGCTTTTTCATTTAACAGATTGCTCTGAATTCTGCAGGGTGCAATTCAGGAATTTAATTCTCATGATTCAAGAAGTTGCCTTGTAGCTTACATTTATAAAACATTAAATAAAAAATTATCTTTATTCCCACAATGTAAAACATGTGCTGTTTGATGAGGGTCACTTGAGAAATCAATACACTAAGAAATTGATTGTATTTTCCCATAGCTACCTCTTTAAATCGGGAATCTGAAAAGATGCTCATATAATTAACATGTTCATAATTGATCTACATCCTTTAATTGAGTCTTCATGGCAGCATAGATATTAACAATTATAATAGACATAAATAATAATGATATAATATTCTGGTTAAATGACTTGATTTTTCAATTTGATGTTTACTCGTTGTCTGCATATGAAGGAGACATATAGGATGAGCGTTCTTGGCCTAAGTTTCAATTTTCATTTTATCACTTAAGTGGCAAATTATTTTATTTATTTATTTATTTTTATTGTTTTAATTAATTAACTTATTTTTGTTACAGATGTTTCTCCTTTCCCCCCACTGATTCCTCCCTTCCCCTCCCTCCCTGCCCTGTCCCCAGCTTTGTTGTCCATGTCCACTGTTCATGCATACATGCATATAAGTTCTGTGGTTTTTCTCTCCCCCACAACCCCCTCTTCTGGGGATTGTAAGTCTGTACCCCACTTCCACATCTCTGTGACTACCCCATTCCTCAGACTGTTATGTTCATTATATTCCACAAATAAGTGAGATCATATGATACTTGTCTTTCTCTGTTTGGCTTGTTTTGCTTAGGATAATACTCTCCAGGTACCTCCATGTCGTCTCAAAGGATAAGAGATCTTTCTTTCTTACAGCTGCATAGTACTCCATTGTGTATATGTACCACCGCTTTTTTATCCATTCGTCTACTGCTGAGCACTTGGGCTGTTTCCAGATCTTAGCTATTGTAAATAGTGCTGCTATGAACATGAGGGTACATATATTCTTTCTGATTGGTGTTTCAGGCTTCTTAGGGTAAATTGACAGACCTTCAAACAGAATCCCTTTATGTATAAATTACTCTCTAGGAGAAACTTAGGACACATGAAAACTGATTAACACGGGGTATCATTTAGGATGTTTAGCTCCTGTGACAAGAGATACTGACTCATTATGTGTCTATTATGTTTAATAATAAGAAGATTATGTCTTAATCAACTCAAACTATAATTAAACTTCATCAAACAGAGGTACATTTTTCTTTTTTTTTTTCTATTGGGAGATTCCTACTGAATTGATATTAGGAATTACCATATGCATGAAGAAACGACGCAATGCAGAGCCGGGTTGCTATGGAATTAAAGGAAAACTATGAAATAATATGTATATACCATTCAATTTGGGAATTCTAAGTTAGATGCACTCAAGTAAAAGGAGGGGGGAGCCTGGACAAAATACAGGGAATGTGATTGTTAATTAACATGGTGCTAGTAAGAACTAATTATGTCTAAGTTGCAATGCATATTACTAAAGAAAATGGACCTAAAAATGAAATGTTTATTTCATCTGTATTAATTTCTACTTGCACATTTAAGAATTTAAGTTTGTGTTCTCCATCAATGAGTTAGAATCTCTGAGACTGTGGATTTTGCAATAAAAAATTTTAGCAATCTCTCCCAGGTAATTCTCGGGCAGGATGAAATCTGAAGCACTACTGGGTATTTCCTCCCAGGAAATTCTCATGTGATTCTAGACTCTCCCATCAGATGATGGTAACTGTCTAGGAAATATGTGTCATAGGTTATTTTCCTAGACATCATCTGACATTCAATAACAAATAAATAAAATCCTGGTTATGTTGTCCATTGCAAATCAGTACTTAAGATTTCCTAATAAAAATGAATATATGATGAATTTTGAAAAAGTTTATAAACATACTGGGTGAAGCACCCTCTTTCCAAATTGAGTCGCATGGAACTAATAGGTCATCAAAACAGTTTAGTGGGTTATTACCAGCATACAAAATAAAATGTAACAGGTTAAGTAAACTAGAATAAAAATATTAAAGATCATCACCTATGCATTAAGGGTAAGTATTACTTTTTGAAACTCGTGTTTCAGCTAGTTTGAATGCGCAGAGTTAGGGAGTAAGAAGTAAAATGCCGTTATTACGTGCATGGGTCATGGTCAAATAATTTACCGCCACTGCCGTGAAGTGCCACGTACAATTTTCTCAAGTGCTCGCATGGGTTTAGAGCTTTTGCATCATTTTTTTTTTATTTTTTTATCCTCACCCAAAGACATTTTTGCATTTATCTTCAGATAGAGCAGGAGGGAGAGAGGGAGGAAGAGAGAGAGAGAGAAATACGATATGAGAGAGACACATCAAATGGCTGCCACCCACATGACCCCATCCAGGGCTGGGGACAAACTGCAACTGAGGTTCCTGCATTTAGTGGGAACCAAACCCCAGCCTCTCTGGTCTGCGGGCTTATGGTCTAACCGCTGAGCCAAACCAGCCAGGGCCACCAGATGACATGTGAGGGCACCCTGCTCTGAGTTCTTGTATATAAAATCAAACAATATAATGATATAAAAAGCATAACTCTCTTTTAAAATATATTTTTATTGATTTTTTTAGAGAGAGATAGAAACATCGATGTGAGAGACATCATCAGCTGCCTCCTGCACGCCCCCTACTGGGGAATGTGCTGGAAACCTGGGCACGGCCCTGCCCGGGATTGAACCGGGACCTTTCAATCTATGGGCCACGCTCAGCCCACTGAGCCATGCTGGCTGGGCGAAAGCATCAATCTTACTGTAAATGTAGATATAAGATTTTATCGTATGTAATTAATACTTGCATTATAAGTATTTTGACATGAGTTTCTGAAACTTAATTATCATGTTAATTTTAATTTCTTAATTTTATATTTAATTTTTAGTTTTATATTAGAAATTGGCCAAGCATTTCTTTTTAATAAATTCCTGATTTCTATTGTTTTTCTATTATGTTTCCTTAGGGTCTGCCAGGCCCACCAGGAGAAAAAGGTGAAAATGGGGATGTTGGTCCCATGGTAAGTTTTATTTTTAACTGTTTGATAGATATTGAATCTCCATGTTACTAATAAGGTTTATTAATGTGAGTGAAGTAGTCCGATAGCTTATGACTTTTCAAATTGGCCCTTGCTCTTTCCCACCCCACCCCATCTGTGAGCATGGAGCGGCGTCTCTCTGTATTTGCATCTCTGGCTTTTTCTTCCTGGCTTGGGGGTGGTGTTGAGCACACGTGTGGCATTCATTGGTTGGTATATTATTATATGTTTCTCATTTCTATGCGTGTATGTTCCTGAGGTGTATGGAAACTGCCACACTTCAGTTGTCGGTATTTCGCTGTGGGTTTTCATGTGGAGCGGGGACAGAATAGACAGCAGTTACCCAGGATTTGAAGAATTGGCAAATATTGACACAGTATTAAAAATTAATTGTATTTCAAAGTCTTCATTTCATAAGGAATTCTCTCTTAATTAGAGCTCTATGACATAATTTCCTTTGATGGATTCTGGCTTTCTGCTCTAACAATTCAAATTAAAATTGGAAATACATATGTTTGTTTATTAAGCACTATATTGGGTGAGGAAACAATTAGGCAAGGTAATTGAAGTTAATAATGAAATGTAATGAGTACAATTTCCTAATTGCTATTTTATTTCAATAAACATAGCCCCAATTTTTACTTCCTTAAAATACATGTTTGATAATTTTACACTTGAACATTAGATTTTATTTTCTTCAAATAAGAAGTGATTTTCATCATCATGATAAACTTAAAAACAGGGGCCTTAAGAAACACTGTTGATTCAGTAACTGATTAAGACTCCAAGCGTAGCAGCTACATAGCAAGCTCCTTCTGGGTCTGACTGCTGTGGTCCCCTGACCTGTGCTAAGAGCTAATAATACAGAAGCTTTTCAGCCATGGTATTGAAATAAACTGTGACCTTCAGAAAACTACTAATGCCCTGGTATTCGCTCCGGACTAATCACAGTGTGAGGTGACAGGTTCTGGTCATCCATATTTTATTAAAAGTGTCCAACATAATTTTGATGCACAACAAGCAGAGAGAACCACTGTGTGAGAAAGACAACTGGACAGTTAATTTAATTTCAGCTCTAACACGTAGAACACAGAGCTGACAAAATAATAGATACACAGTTAAAATACTCTCTGGAATTAAGAATTCTAAAGCTACCCAAGCACCATTCCTTGTTCCAACTTTATGTTCCTTTTATACACTAGCGTTCTAGCATATCCTCACATAAACTATTTCCAGTTGTATTATGAATTCATTATGCCAGATAGTAGCAATAGTCTTTTTAAACTTTTTAATCAAGATTTTTTTCTGCAGTTTTAATTTCCCTGAGGCTATGTGTAAAAAATAATTTGCTAATGGGGTATTATGTTGTATCCATCAAGAACATCTTATAATCCTGAAATGCTTCACTGATTGTGATTTCACAAGCTGAAACTTTTTGGTTTTCTTAATAACAAAATATAAATATCAAAAATGAATTTGAGTTTGGTCCTCATAACCCTTAATATTTGTCTCTTACAGGGTCCCCCTGGTCCTCCAGGGCCAAGAGGTCCTCAAGGTCCCAATGGAGCTGACGTAAGAACTGGGAACTATATGTTAATTATTTTGAAGTTATATGGGTATTGGTATCATTTAATGGCAGCAGGTGTCTGAAATACAAGGGAGATACTTGCACTATTATTAAATGTTTAAGTGCACAGGGCTCAAGGATCACCTACTTATTCCATTTCATTTTACAGGAAAAGAAACAGGGTTTATAGGGAACTAATCACCACAAATATAACATAGGTACCAAGTTCACATTCAATATCTATTGATTGATAAGTGAGAAATATTAACTTTACTACAATAACCACATTTGTTCAGTTCAACATACTAAGACTGTGCTTTGCATATCATAATTGTACCACGTTACTGAATTGTTTCAAATTTAGCCTTTATCTTTTATGATTGCCTGAGGAGATGGTTTGTAGTTGGTTTTGATTGTACGAGCCCAGGTCTGTACTCCAAATGTCCTTTCTGTATGCATCTTTCATCAGTGACTTTTACTTACAAGCTTAGCATTTTATAATTTCACTCTATAAAATGTGTTAGAGTAATATGTGCATTACAGTATATTGTGCATCACTTACCATGTAAAATGTTTCCTCTCAATTGTATAAATGATCTCCCTGGAGCTTACTGATTGACACACTGTTGCAATATGATAGGATTTTGAAATATAATGCCATATCGATCTTGTGACTATTAACAAATGTATAGGCTTTGATGTGATGTTCCAACTTCACCTTTTCACAAAGAACGAGTCATTTATTCTTGTCTTTCTCTGCCCTTCTGTTACGTCTGCTTTTAATTCTGGCCAAAAGGTACCAGGAGTAGAGGTACCAAAAGCTTTTAGGTTCTCACTTCCCTTAAGTGATGCTAAGGTTGAGAGATGGTTTTATGGTTTTTGGCATGTATCACATAATTCTTAACCAGAGTCATATTTTGATCCACTACAAAAATTTACAAAATCATCCTCTAAGTAGGACATGTTCACTGATAGAAAGATCGCGTTCACATTCTGCGTGTCAGTGGGCATTGACTAGAGTTGGAACGTCTCCAGCCTTAACTCAAAAGTTCTGGTGAATCTGAAATCAGTTTAATATAATTAAATTATTTGTTCGCCAGTAAATTCGACAACTCAATAACAGGTATGATTTTGTCCTATCCTTCCAATGACTTGGGGTATTCTTGCATATATTTAAGAACAACTAGATATATGTATTTGTGAATTTATTATATTATTATAATAAGGATAACTGTATTTCTTTTCCTACACTGCAGGGGCCACAAGGACCTCCAGGATCCATTGGCTCAGTTGGTGGTGTTGGGGAAAAGGTCAGGAATGCACTGATTTAAAATTTGAAATAGCAAGAATAGAGGACTTGGATAATATCTGCTAATATTTTAAGAGCTTCTAATAGTGCTATCTTTTTAAGTGTTTCACACATAGTTATATGAATCACAACTCATTCTCTCTAGTAGTTAAATAATTAAAGGTAAATTGATTTTGAGATCTCATGATTTTGATTGCCAGGTATTATACAGAGTGATGTACATGGATTATTTCCTTTAATCAATACAACCACCCTGTGATGATAGTATTATTATTATACACATTTGTAAGCTAGGAAAGCTGAAACCTGGAGAACTTCAGTACTTGTATTAAAGTTTCATCATTAGAAAGATCTACTCTAACCCATGTATGTCTCACTAGACTAAGTGTCTCTGGTAACAGTCTTTATTGCAATTCGAAGAGATCAGTTGATGTAACTGACTTGAATGGGGAAAAGGAATCTTTCCAACTACAAAAGAATTAATCATTCATTTTGTCATACGTGGAGTTATATTTTCATTGCTAATACCTGTTTTGGCACTTTTCAAAATAGTTGGCATGTGCTGTAACCTCTGTGCTCAGAATAGCTTCCTTCTCTCATAACCATGATTACATTTAAAATAGCTCCACTTCCTTTTTGTGAAAATGTCAGGATGACTCTCTGATTTGTTATTTATGTATTCTTGCTCATTTCTTAATAGAATTTTCCAAAAGTTGACAGCAGTTTTGCTTTATTTAAAAAATAAAATATTTGCCAGTTTTGAGCATTGAAAATAAAATTTCATACCATGAAATATTATACAGTGGAAACAACAGAAATTTCTTGAATTTTCTAGTTATTGATGAAATGTCAGAAGTATAGACATCCTAATAGTAAAAATTCTGTTGTTTGGTGTAAAATAATATTGACATATCATAGCTTGTACTTAAATTCATTTATTTTAATCAAAAATTTAACCCTCAGAAAAATAATGTAATAGGATTAGAATATAGTATTTAGATATTTATTTCTGCTCAACACCTACATACTGGTATTTTCAATTAACCTTATATGATTATTCTTTTTAAAATATTTATATTGATTTGAGAGAGAGGAAGGAGCAGAGGGAGAGTGGGGGACAGGAGAGAGAGAGACAGAGATTGCTATGTGGTTCCACTTATTTATGCATTCATTGGTTGATTCTAGATGTGTCCTGACTGGGACTGAACCCACAACCTTGGCATATCAGGACAACCCTCAAACCAACTGAGCTATCTGGCCAGGCCTATATGGTTATTCCAATAATTTTTTAATGACTACATTTGAAACATTTGAAAGTTATCTAATTGTTACTGCATGAACAGCCTGGTTTTTTAGAGTAACCATCTCTTTGTTTATATTCTCAAATTGAAAGTTTAAGTTGAAAAGGTGCGGGTGAGCTGGGGTGTGGAATTGAAAGGTCATTTTTTGCTGAGTTCAATTGTCATGGAAACGGTGGCAGAGGAGAACACCTCACTGACAGTAGTGCTGTACTGACAGAGGAGGACACGGCTGTGCTCCTGCCCTTCGCGTCTCCCTCTTTGTAATGCTGACCGGAGGGCGGTGAGGTCTGGTCTCGACTTTCGGTTTTACCCACATAGCAAATTCCAAAACCATTCAACAGCCTTTTCAGATTATCTCCTTGTTTCACAAAGCTCTGGAGTGCAGTGGGAACAGTTGTAAGTGCTTGAGCTACTCGTTTATGGTTTTCTTCTTTGTAACTCTTGGGTAAACACGGATGCCAGATGCTTGGAACTTTGGAAACTCTCTTCCCACACTTTCCCTTTGCCTAAAGCCTAACTTAACCTCGCCAGCTCCGAGTCTCGGGGGGCGGCTCAGTCGAACAGGATGGTGATTCTACTTCCTACAATTAAAATGTCACCGACTCTAAATCTGTCACCATAAAATAAAGTTCTCGTTTTTCTCGCTTTCAAAAATTTTTTTGCTACGTGACAGCAAGATAGAGTGAAACTCTGATTTTCTTTTTTCCCTCAGGATCTAGGGTAATATAATTTGCTGTTGATTACAGGTTTCTGATATCAGGTTTGATTCTGGCTGAATGTGTCCCCACTTCTATTCTAGTCACTGGTTGAGGGAATACAAGGGAAAGAAAAGTGTGCGCTTTAGTCGTGCTGCGCTCTGCTTGAATATGTTTAAGCTGGTTTCCATAGGATACACATTTGCTACAGATGGACTTTGCACTTCAGTGGTTTGCTCAAAACAGAGATAGGTATCAGCGCAGGACCGTAAGATTTAATGCATATTTTAGTCTGTCCCTTCTGAAAGGAGCTGTAACCTAAACACGTTTGTTACAGAATGGGGTGAAATGGTCGCATGATAAGTAATAATCTAAAATTTATGATATAGCTACTCCTCAGAACTTACATTATTTCCTATCAATTGTTATTTTCTGGAGTGAATATGGTGTAGCCTTGTTGATACTAGAAATACATATTTCATCCATATAATGTAGTCTTGTGATAGTTTATTTTTTTACTTGTAATTTTTCTCATCCCATTCAAAAGATTTTAAATGAGACATTATTGAACACTGATATAACATTAATTTCTTCTCAAAAAATTGTTATTTATATTGTGCACTCTTGGCTCTAGTATATAAAAGGTAATTTTCATATGTATTTTGCACAAATGAATATTGAGGCGTTGTTCTCAAAATGAAAAGTTTGTTTTTTAAATATGTTTTTATTGATTTTTTACAGAGAGAGAAGAAGGGAGACAAAGGGAGAAACATCGATGTGAGATAGAAACATTGATTGGCTGCCTCCTGCACGCCCCCTACTGGGGATCAAGCCCACAACCTGGGCACGTGCCCTGACCGGGAATCCAACTGGGACCTCTCAGTCCATGGGACAATGCTCAGTCCACTTAGGCACACCGGCCTGGCTCAAAATGAAAAGGTTTTGTAGTAAAAACTTGTCTTTAAATTTTGACAATTATTCAAACCCAATTCTTTACTACCTATTATTTCCCTCATTTGAAAAAAATGGAAATAATCCTTAAGAATCTAGTTTATAGTGGACAAGAAATAAAGAGCAACAAAATATACATGGTGCCTAAGAAAACATTCTGTGCATGGTTAATAGATTTCCTGTATTTCCCCCCAGTTTCATTGAGCTATAATTGACAAATAAAAATTGTACATATTTAAGATGTACAACTTGATGTTCTGATGCATGTGTGCATTATGAATAATCTCCACTCTCAAGCTAATTAGCATACTCATCACCTCATCTGGTTATCTTCGTGTGGTGGTGAGAGCGCTCAGGGTCCGCCCTCTTAGCAGACTCAAGCATACAGCCCAGTACTGTGACCCAGAGTCACGTTGCTGTGTATTAGATCTTAGGAACATATTCATCCTTTGATCTGGTGTACCTGAAATTTTGTACCCTTTGACCTATTTCTCCCTGTGTCCCCGACTCCCCAGCCCTGTTGTCCACCATTCTACTCTCTGCTTGTACTTCAAATATTTCATATTTCACATGTAAGGGAGATCATGCAGTATACTATAATATTCCATATAGAAAGCATTTGAGATGGACATTTTACAGTTGATTTGAATGGCAAACTACTTAAGATTTATTTTAAAGATTTGAGTAATGACAGAAAAATATCACGTATGTATCCTTCCATCATACAGATAGCTGAATGATTCATTGCTTTGTAATATAAATGCTACATTACTAAAATAAATATTACTTGTAAGATTTATCAAAACAACTGGAAATATTTGCTATTTATCTTGAGAAGAAAATAATTTATACACAATAGTAGTACTAATACATTCTTAGTAAATACTTGATATTTTCCACAGTTATGCAGATTAATCACAAAATAAAATATGTGCATATTTTCATCGAGTAAGAAATTATATATACAAAATAGCCTCTCCCCTGGAATTATTTTTATATTTAATATAATACATTTCAAATTAAGCAATGGGAATATTTGAAAAAGTAGAGTTAAAAGTTAAAGAACATTCAAACCTCACATTTAAAAATATTTAGAACCATTTCTGCTTCAAAATTTCTAGTACCACTGACTTAGTGTATAAACAGATACATTAATGAACTAATGTATCACTTAACTTGGATGATTACTTGAATGGAATGTTATTTACCTGAATTTCTAAGTGCAAAGAATTAGTAGCAGACTTTCATAATTAAAACCTACTAGTTTAGGAGGTTTATTTATAGGTCTTATTTATAGGAGGTTTATTTATAGGTTTATTTATATTTATTTATTTATTTATTTATTTACAGTTACATATGTACCCTCAAAAGGAGACGTTTTAGTCAGTGTCTGTGCACCTTTAGTCAGTGTCTGTGCATCTTATAAATACATTGTTTCCATGTTCTTAGGCCTCTACTGAATATGTTTTCCAGGAGTATCAAAATAGTGCCAAGTGACTTGCTTATTTGCTAAAGATAAATTTAATTCACATTTGGTACACAAATACCTGAAATTTTTGAATCCATAACTTAGTTGGATGAATATTGATGCAGCACAAATACACCCTGTGATAGGAAACGCGTCTGCCTGGTCTGCGGTGGGTGGTCCTTTGGGTGAATGCTCCGACTAGTAACTGACTCATGAGAGTTGTAGCTGTGGACTGTCCTGTTCTGTCTCCTCACCTGAGAAATAAAAGCCAGTAATAGGAAAAGTTCCTTCGCCTTATTACAGTTTTCCACTGCCCTTTAAAGAACGTGATGACAGAAAGGCTAGTCGAAAATGTCACGGTCAGCACTGAGGGCAGTTTTACAGACGCAAAACATTGTTTTCGGTCCTGATATTCACTCCATCTTTTCTTTACAGGGTGAACCTGGGGAAGCAGGAAACCCAGGGCCTCCTGGGGAAGCAGGCACAGGGGTAAGCAACAGCTTTTCACCGATGAGGGTGTGCAGGAGATCATCCGTAACACGTAGCTCACTTCCTCGCTGTGACGCATTGTTTGCCTTTCCCTTCCATTAAGAATAATCAGCACTGCAGAGCCTTTTTGTTTAATACCTTTTCATACCCTCTGCATATTTTGATTAGTGTATTAACTGCAAAAATCACATTTGCATAAGTTAGAGCATTCCAAGTTGAGCTGTTTATTGTATACATTTTTTTGGCGGCTGGTCCACAAAAGAAATAAAAAAGCCAGCGTTGCTACATCAAAAATAAATGTTTAACTTGTGTTAGGAGTGTACTGCTCGAATTTAGATTGGTTTAAAGCAGGAGTGAATTTGATCCCCAGGGGAAACCTTTGAAAATGTCTGAACACATTTTTGGTTGTTGCGCTTGAAGGCAGGGTAACTGCAGGTGTCTAATTAGCGAAGACCTGGGTGGGTGCTGTTCTACATCTTGCAATTCACAGAAAAAGAGTTGTTTGAGCCAATATGCCAGGTTAAGAAATTGATTTACATAAATATACAAAGGCTGCATTGGAGGCTATTCTGAAGCAAGAAGAAAGCTAGAACCTTGGAGAAATCACCCTAATTAAAAAAGCTGCTGTTTCTTGGGACTGGATTAGATCATTATTTTTATTTTATTTTATTAATTTTTTTTTTTTATTGATTTTAGAGTGAGTGGAAGGGAGATGGAGAGAAAGACAGAAACATCAATGAGAGAGGACATTAATTGGTTGCCTTCTGCATGCCCCCCACTGGGGATTGGGCCCACAACCTGGGCATGTGCCCTAACTGGGAATCAAACCAGTGACCTCTTGGTGCATGGGTCAATGCTCAACCACTGAGCTACACCGGCCAGGCTAGATCATCATTTTTAGTTCTCTCTTTCTATAAAAGCTAAAAACAGTACCACTACCTCTTCTGAGGTTGTCACTAGTACATTTCTCTCTTTTCTATTCCTTCTCATCTGATAATAAACAATGACACAGTTTCCTCTGGGAAGCGTAGGAAACTAAATACAATGCCCAGGAAGCCCAGCAAGAAAAAGAAAGCTAGGATTTAAATACAGGTCTGTGTAATTCCAGAGTCTACGTTCTTCCATCTGTCAATGATGAGGATAGATGTTCTTTCATTTCCTTGAATGACGAAAACCCTATGCCTGTGCTCTCAGCAATGTGTGGCTTATAAATAAAAACACCTGGAAATGGGAAAAAGGAAAAAGAAACTCTGATTTAGAGCCTGTAAAATAATCATTCTTTTTCTCCTGCTGTGCAGGGTCCCAAAGGAGAAAGAGGAGAGAAAGGAGAAGCTGGGCCCCCTGGTGCTGCTGGACCTCCTGGTGCCAAGGGACCACCGGGTGACGATGGCCCCAAGGGCAATCCGGTACGTGAGCCTGATCCCCATGGTTCCCTTTCAATTGGCATCTAAGTCAAAGTCACTTTGGAGCTTTTCGTAGAAAGATCAGAAATCATGAGACTCTGACCTAACACTGGTGAAACTGACTTTTCATCATCTCATAGAGTCACCAACAGTCTCAGCTGACTTCCTTTTGAAAATTTCTACCAGAAGAAGGGAAATGTTCTCACATGGTTTAACCAGGACTTTTACATCTGACGCTTCAGAATACCATGACTTTATACAGAATATTTTTCATTTATTTCCTTTTCTTGGAAAACATCGTTCTAGGGTCCTGTTGGCTTTCCTGGCGATCCCGGTCCTCCTGGGGAACCTGGCCCTGCGGTAAGTGCCAGGAGAAGTAAAGGGGTCATCGGAGTGGGGACATTCCCAGTGTCTCTGTGTCTAATCATTAAAGAAAAAATTTAGCCCTGGCCAGTGTGGCTCAGCGGTTGAGCGTCGGCCTGCGGACCAGAGAGTCCCAGGTTCGGTTCCCGCTAGGGGCACATACCACACAAAAAAAGAAAAGAAAAGAAAAGAAAAAATTCAATCAATTCAGTGGAGCCCCAAAAAGAGGAAAAAAAAGAAAAGATGACATGCAATCATTACAACGATGAGATCCACGTGGTCGGAGGCTAGTAGACCTATGTTGTGTGATTATTCTCCTCCTCTGGGTTAGTTTGCTAGACTTTGTTTGTTATGACACTATCTCTGTAGCAGCATTACTGAGATTGCAAAGGCATCGGACCTTTGCTTTTATCCCAGTCTCGTCTGCCTTGCACATCTCATCTCAAACTGCACCATATTTGTTCATGGTGGCAGGAGGCACTAGATGTGTATACTGATTACATCCTTTTCTGTTTCTTGCATTAAGAGCATATTACATTTTAAATGTGATGCACAAATTTTACAAATCTTTATGTAGGGAGTGAGAGATACCACAGTCCTTAAAAAGAAACAACAGAAAGAATATAATACTTTAATCCACCTGGTAATAATTTATCTCAAGGACTAAGACTGTAAGAGTACACCTTTTTCTCTGATAAAAGTTGATCAATAGTGAGAAATATTGGGTTCCTTTTCTATGCCCATTCCAGGGTCAAGATGGCGTTGGTGGCGACAAAGGTGAAGACGGAGACCCTGGTCAGCCGGTGAGGACTCACAACCTTCTTCTGTTTAATCCTTACACAGTCCAAGACAATGAAGACAATCAGAAATAATCATTTCTCTGACAGAATTATCAGTCAGTTCTATTGGAATTCCAGTTAAAAGTCAAACTCATATGGAGTGTTTCTAACTCAATGCGATTTAAGAAATAGATGCAAAGCCGTCCTAATTAAAAAATGTAGCCTTATCTAACCAATGCTTTTGTCAGACTGTGTCAAATTTAGCTGTGTGTCCATTTGTGTTGATAAAAAAAAATTTTTAAGTCAAAATAAGACTGAAATGAAGAAAGCCAGATTATCAGCCTATCATGAGCACGACTTATTTCACTTACTAACCTGAATGAACTCAGCACTGTCCTGGCTTTTTTTTTTTTTTTTTTCAATTTGGTAATGACAGAGTAGTGGGCTCTGGCCACAGGTGGTTGTTAGGAGCTGAAGAGAGACTGCTCCCCGAACATAACTTTGTGTCTAGAGCCATCCCCATCAGATGTCTGCCGTCAGAAACACAGGCTCATTCTGTGCAGATGAGACCATAGCCCAGCATGTTCCTACTCTGAGTAAAACTGCGAGTGTAGCCCAGGGAGAAACTGACAGGTAATTGTTTTGTGGTTTCACAAATATATATGATATAAGTAGAATTATTAACTGAATGATTCTACAATCAGTATGTCTATTGGATGCTTGTCAGCTATAAATAAGCACTTTTTGAAAGAACACCGTTTTTTGATTCACTTGCTTCCGGCTTTGAGGAAGTTTCCATGTGAGTTTACCAGCCCCAAATGCAGACTCTAAAGGGAGGTTAGGTATCTGAACGGGGCTGAGGTTTCCGAGGGCCTGCAGAGAGGTGGGGAAATGCAGAAAGAAGGTTGGTTTCAGCCCGATGTTTAAAATGCTGTGGCCATAAAACAGTACCCCGTTGCTTAAATGTGCTTTTCCCATTTCATAGGGTCCTCCTGGCCCATCTGGTGAGGCAGGCCCACCAGGCCCTCCTGGAAAAAGAGTAAGTGTTTAAAGTTCTTTATGTGAAACATCCACTCATTATTCACTATGTATATAAATTCATATAATATATGTACGCCGTGGGCGACACGCTGGAATGATGTGAAAAAGGTAAGCCCCAGAGAACAGGGTGACTTCTTAAGTTTGTCAAAATTCCTATTAAAATAGGTCACACTTTAACCACAGGTTTAATCTGTCGCAAGGAAAGTAGCTTCCCAAGCCTCGGAGCGCGGCCTGCCCTCTGCCCCGTGCTGTGGGCGGCTGCAAGGGCCCGAGTGGGGCCCGAGTGGGGCCCGGGACTCAGCTCCCGGGGTCAGAGAAGCAGCGTCCCCAGGGCAGTGCCACCCGAAAGCCCGCGAGCCCGGGAGGAGGGACCGGCGAGCTCCGGGGCCGTCAGGACAGCGGTCGACTGCGTGGCGCTGGCCGACTTCTCTGATCTGGAAGCAATGGCAGGATTTTCCCAAAAGACTAGAGTAAAATATCCACATGTAGACCCCGTTCAAGATGCCGGCCACAGTGGACGCTAGAGATGTCCTTCACTGTCTTGTTCTCACGCGCACTGTTTCCTACCACGCAGTCCGGCTGCGCCCCCTCCTGCAGCACGTAGGTCCACGCGCGTGTTCTCCAGACCCCGCCAGTCGCGTGCCCGCCTCTCCGCGCCCCAGACGCTGGGACCCGAGACCGTTCCTTAGGCCCCGCCTCCCTTCGGAAACAACCGAGGGCGGGGAGCAGCCCCTGCTCTCCATTGGTAGCTTTACTCTAGGGGCATTTCCAGGCCACGCATCTTCGTATACAGACAGTATAATAGGTTTTCATTTGATCCCTCAGCAACGTAAATTTGAGTCAATATTTATAAATGTTATAACCCAGGAGATCGACCACACTCAGACTCCATTTTTCAGTTTTTGGGGATGTTTTATTACCTGCGCAGGGACTGCAGCCAACCTACACAGAGGAGAACTGCAGCCCCGAGCTCAGGGGGAGGGTTGCTTATATAGGGCAGGGGTCACTCAAGAGTTTAGCAGAGCAAGCAAGCTGCTTGTACAGAAGCGGAGGCAGTTAGCGATAAGCAGGAGGGAACGGAGGTGGGAGGGAGCTGAGGAGAAAGGGAACTGGGTGAACTGGGTCAGCATACATCTGTCCTGCTATTCATTCCATTATCCAAGTTTTAAAAACTAACAAATTCGAGACAGATATTAGCGGTCAGTCAGGTGCAATACACACATGTTGAACAGTTACAGTTTTATGGCGTAAAGGGAGCTTCAGTTTCTCCCTATCAGTTTCTTTACAGAGCATGCAGGACACTCTGGCCTTGGGGCCGTTTCTGTCCTCCCTTTTCTTGAAGGATGTTGCTTTTCAAATTCCCAGTGAAGGTCAAACTCTGGTTAATTTTTATGGGGCTAAAGCCCTCTATAACATTCCCCATTGTTCATCTTGCTGTCTCTGAGGTTGTTAATTAGGGCAGCTTAAAGACAAGTTGGATTCTAAGGACAGTGAGCTACAACAATAAACATTTCTCTTTGACAGAAATGAATTTAGTTTATAGTAAATATCTTCTGAATACAATTTTCTCCTCATTGACCAAGTGTTCCTTTGACCTTCCTCCTCCTTCTCCTCTTCCTCCTTGTTATTATTATTTTATTTATTGTTTTGCTGGCAGCACCAAAGCTTGGTCTTGGTGTGGAAAAACTGCTCCAAACAAACACTGGATTGTTGCTCCGCAAGAGGAGTTGCAAAGTGCCACGTAATCCTTGAGCAATGTGGTCCATGCTCGCCTATAGCCTGAAGGCCCTGACGTTTCAGATGGACAAGTATCTGTTCCATTGTCTCAGACCTTGCAGAAGAAGATGGGTTGGCCAAGCAACAGGAATGTAGGGCTAGTCTGAGAAATCGTGATGCTAGGGACTAACGTCACTGAGAAGGAAGCACTTGGGAACTTACACGTCCTCTCCACCTTGAGGTCACCCTGTCTGTCCACTGGGCAAACACCAGGTTCTTCAGCCTAAAGGGATAAGGTCCAGAGGGAATTTTATGACCTGACGCTCTTGGGGAGAAGTTCGTGTCCACCAGCCCTTGCGTGCAGCCAGGAGGCAGCTGTGTCTTTGCTTCAGAAGTCAAGTTAATATAACCTTTGTGGAAACAAGACGTGTTCCTATGCACTAGTTACACTATCTGATCTACACACTGGTAATCTGAATACAGAATGGCCTGACCGATCTCTTCCCTTAGTCCACCAGAACAGGGAGCCTTAAGTAAGCTTTGTGCATATTTTGTGGAAGTCAACATTTCTCCTACCCTTAGTTTCTCCACATTGGAGACCTAGAAAGGAAGACCAATAACAATTTTGCTGTAACACCTCATTGCCGAGGTAGCAACGACAAGAAATTATCACTCTTTCCCATGAGTGAATCTTACAAATAAGCCTTCCTAATAGAATATTGATCAGAATGCTGCGGTGGCAGTGATACTGAGATTCAACGTTACAGTTATTGAACAAGTAAGGGAATCGAGTTGTCATTTGTATTACATGGACATCCTGTCATGCATCTGTAATACCTGGGAATACATGTATATTTCCTTCAGGCCCTAGAAGATTGTACAGTTGCTATTGATAAGCCATGAAATGCTACTACTCAAGTTATCATCATTACAGGCTGTTTGAAAACCAAGTTAGTTCTATGCATTTTATTGAAAAAACATTTCTGGAGCTGACTAAAATAATTTAAACATGATAACCTTAAAGTGTACCTATTAAATGAAATTTTAAAGAGTCCAGCTCATAATACCAAAGTAAAGTTCACAATAAAAAATTAAAACCATAACTGATACTGTTGATTAACAGAAGTAGAGGAAGCTTTATCCTCCTTTATATACCCATATGTATCTACAGCATGTGCATGTGTACACATATACTTATGCAGGAATGTGAATGGAAGTAAAATATTAGTTAGCATAAAACTGACCCACACTTAAGTTGGGATCAGAGATCAGGTTCTAGGGAAGCCTTACCTACTACCTATTTTATACAAGTTACTTCATCTTTGTTTATTTTACAATGCACTGGATTTATTCATTTTCTTTAAAATATGTTTTTATTGATTTCAGAGAGAGGAGGGGAGAGGGAGAGAGATACGGAAACATCAATGAGAGAGAAACACAGATGGGCTGCCTCCTGCATGCCACGCCCCCCCCCTTACTGGGGACTGAGCACCCCCCCCCCCCTCCGGGCATGTGCCCTGCCTGGGAATTGAACCTGTGACCTCCTGGTGCATCGACAGTGCTCAGCCCACTGAGTCACACCAGCTGGGCTGGATTTGTTCATTTTGATTTCTGTCTTCATAACTAAACTTTGTAAACTCCTTAGGGTTTCGCTTTTACTATTTGAATTTTTGGTGTTCCCCATGCTCAATACATTTCTGGCACGTAAGGGAGACATAAATATTTGTTACATAAATGGAAAAATGGGTACAATGATAGAATAATATTGTAAAGTGTGAATAGTAGGGAGAGGATTATACTGTGTATTTTATATAAAGTAGATTTCTCAAGGTGAAGAAAATTCCATGTCACAGTGACTATTATGGAGAATTAACTGAAGCTCATTTTATTGTCTCATGTTTTAGGAGGAGTTTTTCACCCAGAATAGGCTTTACTTCAAGAAGCACAGAAACAGTTCTCTAGGTTAAGTCCTTGTCCCTCTGTTCATACAGAAACATGAGAGATAAACCACCAAAAATGTGCCCATAGGCATTGTTTGTTCTTTCCCCAAAAGAAACTACCATTTTGAACTATTCTCCTACAACAATTGTTATCTATTTTCATTCTAGTTTTTCTTAAAAGTGGTGTGCCATCTGGAAAAAATAGAAAGAATAAATGAAAATGGAAAAACTGAGATGCAGAAGAGAGCAAAGCCCCTGAGCACAGACTCCCACTGTGACAGCTATCAGGCCTCCGTCCCAGAGGGAAGACCTCTGTGGGGTGGAAAGACCCTGTGTCCGCATCCCAGTCCGTGGCTGTGTTGGAGTTCACCTGTGTTTAAGTTCTCTAAGCTCTTCAAATCTGATTTTCTTTTCTTCCTTGCAGTAAAAGTGTTATTTTTGTTATGTTTTTAGACAGCTGATGACTTGCTCCTTTAAAGAAAATTAGATCTTTAGAAAGCTTCTATATGATGAAGTTCATGTGTGGTTAAGACCTCATGCCTAATGCAACGAGTTTAAGGGCGAATCTCCCTGGGAGAAGGACAAACGCCTTATTCAGTTCAATCTCCTAATTTCTATTCCCCAGAGAGTTCGTTCTGGTGGCTTTATCCCCTATGCACAGGTTCATATTTTAAACATCACAGAAACTAATTTACAAGTCAGCATTTTAACACCAGGAACTATTTGAAGCTTATACTTCTATAGAGAAATCCTCTTGCATAAAGGGTATGAAATTGAAAAGATGTGCCTAAGTTTTTATGCATATAATATTATTATTTAGATATTGCTGCTGTCTTGAGAGGCTTCTCACAGAATTTACACATTTTATCATCTCTGGGCTGAGGCACAAGGAATGCCTAATGATATGTAAAGACACAGTGATAATATTGAGAAAATAATAACCAATGATATACAGGATGTAGGTTTATAGTTATTTGTATAGAAAACAATACAAGAATTAATAAATAATAATACAAGAATAAACTCTGTTTCAGGTACAACTGTAAACTTACGTTTGCCCCGCCCTAAACATTCACCGAGTCTCATAGATAAATGAGTTCCCTGATCGTTCCGAGTTTGATAAAGTGCTTGATACTCATTTTAAATGTGGACTTAAAAGACCAGATGAAAGACTAGCCTGTGCTCACTGTTGGAATATTAATATCGCATCTGAGAGAGAGGAAGTTATGCCCGGCCGCCCCTTACTCTCACCATGGACACCATCTCCAGGGCTGTCCCCAGCCTCACCCTCGATCTTAGCCCGCAATTCTGAACACGAGTCGTTACAAACATTGAAGTAAACAGTGGAAAATGAGAGAGTCTGGGTTAATGAATGCACTTTTCTTGAGATCATTAAGTTCCCCTTTAAACTTCCTGCACCTGTGCAGGAAATTTCAGCATCACACTGGATATGATGCTTGTTAAGTAATAATAAAAATTCAATAAACTAGTGGAAATCAAATAAATATTTTAAAATAAAACTGTTCATTTTACAGGTCTCAGAATGAGTTTCTCACAGGTATCTGTGTGTAGCTGTCATTGTCACGGTTATCAAAGCCAGCGCCCTGTTTGATTGCGTTGAAGGGTTCCGAGGAAATGCCTAAGTGAAAACATTGAGGACCCAGTGCAATGATTGGGGACAAAATTTCAATATCACGGGGATTATAATATCTTCCTTCTAGCCCAGAACCTTCTCTTTGATACTCTGAAAATTATGTTATGCAATATAACTGGTTCCTTTCTACACGATCTTGCTGTAAGATTTAGAAACATCAAGTTTTGTATTTCACAGGAGACTATGTAAATGCAGGAAAGAAATCTGAATGTTTTATGTTTCCAGGGTCCTCCAGGAGCTGCAGGTGCAGAGGGACGACAAGGCGAAAAAGGTGCCAAGGTAAGACTGATTGCAAGGCGTGGTGTGTGCCACCCTCGCGCAACCATGGCCCAATGTCTCCATGAACGCTTCTAATGAAACAATAGGACACCTTCCTCATTAGTCACATGTACACGTTTTGTATTTTCCAACAGGGAGAAGCAGGTGCCGAAGGTCCTCCTGGAAAAACTGGCCCAGTTGGTCCACAGGGACCTGCCGGGAAGCCCGGTCCTGAGGGCCTTCGGGGCATCCCCGGCCCTGTGGTAAGCATCTTAGATGTTTTATTTCTAAAAATCTAATTATAAAGGAAAGTGTTTATGTCAGCACTATTTTATAAATTAAAGTATGGATGTTTTATGGGAATTCAGGAAATGTTATGTGATACTTAAAATCTTAAATATTTCAATATCATTTATTTAATAAATTCATGGTGAAATTCTAACTCAAAAGGCAGAGTAGAAAACTAAACCCTAAGATCTCAAAGACGTGATATTTTTATACTTAATCCATGCACCCATGTGTATGTGTACGTGTGTGCCTATAGACAAACACACACAAAGGGAGAAGACGCAAGATTGCTTAAAATATTTGTAGGAGTTCTCCATGTGAGTGACTCCATAGGTGATATTTGCTTTCTTTCTTTTTATATTTCCAAAATTAAGACAGAAATATGTCTGTTTTTGTTCATTTAAAAAAATTAATCATATTCATTTTTCACAGGGAGAACAAGGTCTCCCTGGAGCTGCTGGCCAGGATGGGCCGCCTGGTCCTATGGTGAGTAGCATCCCTCCTGTTTAGAAAGGGAGAATTCCAGAAATGAAATGGTTAGAATAACTGAAAGTGTATCTTATAAATTGGTCTATATTTTGTACAGTGTTCAAGGAAGTGTATTACTCAGACCAAAAAAAAAGGAAAATAATTCTGATAGGTTATTTGGAAAATATACCCCTTGATCAGAAGATATTTCCTTTGTTATGTCCTTTGGCTGAAAAAACTATTTCCATTTTTACTAAAATGCCACTAATGGCCTGGCCAGTTCTTTTCCAAATGTGGACAGTTCCCTCCAATACATGCAATTGCCCCAACTTTCCTGGCGTTTCGTTCGAAAGAATAATATTGGCCCAGTCAGTGATTCCTTCACCAGATAAATTGTTCTCTTGGTGAGTCATGCAGAGTGAACGGTCAATCACTGTCCCCGGCCGGTGAAGAAAGGTAAAATGACGACACGGAAGCTCGGTTGTGGTCATGACGACACGGAGGCCTGGCCCTGGTCAGCGCTGCGCGAGCACACTGCGTGCTGGACCAGAGCAGGGAGCACCTCGCTGGCCGCCTGGTGGTCGCAGCGACGTTATTCCAGGACGTGGTGTCCCTAGATGGACTTGGTGCTAGGAGCGCAGGCTGTCCTCACTACAAAATCTGGGCAGAAAGTTAGAATGCACGTCTCACCTTTAAAATTGTTGCTTGCTACCTAACCAGTTCTGTTTTATGGTAGAGATACTTAAAGTTCATTGTCCAGAACTAGTCCTGTGTGAAGGGTCAGTCCGAGCGGCCAGCGAAGCGCACGGGCTGCGAGGCGGCTCGCTGGCTGGAGCAGGCAGGTCCTGCCCCGCGCTTCGCAGAATCGCCGCTTGTCCCGTGTCCCCATCTCAGGCACAGACGGGCTCCACCGGCACCACTGTTTCACGATCTAATCACTCGGGAGGAATCTGGGTCATTTCTTTTAGTAAAATGTCACATAACTTTCTTCTAAGACACCAGATATTTCATAAGTGTTATAGAGCTTTTAAAACTTTCTCTGAAAAGTTAAAGATCAGTTATTGTTGTAATTGGATAAAAGTTATCACGTTTGCAGTGATTTCAAACAGGAGGTTATAAAAAATGCACATGACCCCATTGGCTCAGAATTGGCTCCACGTCTGCCTCATTTAGGGAATATATTCCCCCAACCATGCTGAACCCCTAACTGCACAGAGTCTGAGGCTGGAGAAAGAAAGCACTTCACCTTCCTGGCACCCTCAAATTTGCCAGAGACATTTTTCTCATTATTTTAGATTTTCCCATAAGTATTCTGACCTTTTTCCTGGATGAAATAAAATACATCATAGTGGAGATTTCCTCTGGCTAATATTAAAAATAAAACCATCAGACATCCCACCTAAATCCGGCTTGCAGAGGTGTATATTTCTGACTTAGGGAAATGTGAGTTTACCGAGAGAGAGGGGGGCTTAGCTCAAACCCTGTCGGAAGAGCGAGAAATGGAAAGGGTCAGAGTTGAGAGCATGGGTGGCCAGGCGCGCTCGGCTGCTTGCCTACAGGACATATTGTAGCTTTTTCGAAGCGTTTGACTGTGATATCTAATTTTAATGAAGAGGTGAGGGAGAGAGGAGAAATCATCTTCAGGATGTCTTTATGGCAATTCAATGATCTTTCAAACTCAACCAAGGGGGATTTATTTCCGTAGGCAGTTTTCGATTGGAGCGAGGAGTGTATTATGGTCACTGGTTAAGGTCATTGACTCCAGAGCCACGCTCGCTGGTTTCAGAAGCACTACCATAGCCTGCTGGATGACTTCGGGGAAGTTATCATCATTATTATTTCTTTAAGCTTTAGGTTCCTCATCTAAAATTAGAACATTAATAGCATCTTTCCATGATGTTATGAAGTTTGAATTAATTATTTTAGTTTTTGATGGCAAGATTAGCATCTGTGTTTAGGTCTAAGCTTTTATTTTGCTTTGTTTCATATTCTTTCATTTTATTTGTTCCAATGTAGCTGAAAAATTGCTCAGTATTTATCTTTGGACAAGTTTACCCTAGTATCACACATTGCCTCTTTACACATACTGATAAATATAAACAGCATTATTTTTTAAACCATAAATGCCTGAATAAATGGTAGAATGGGTTACTAAATTGCAGTTTAATTTTTTTTAATGCTACATTTAAACTCTCTGTAAACAGGTTGAGATGTGTAGCATTCTGCAATGATTAAGTATGTTTAAACATAATGTTTGCTTTTGACCAAATTAAATATTATTTCACAATCTTATATTCTAACTAAAGTAGAGGATTTGCAGTTTCTTGAAACTTTAATGCAGTAGGGTTTTGAGATGTATATCAAAGCCAATATTCTGTAAAGCATAGTGCTGCAGGGGAAAATGCTTGATTGTGTATTCTAGACACTTAAGAATGTATCATCTCTGTTTTCGTTCTCACTTTATTACTTATGAATTATGTATTGCTCTAGGGTTTTTCAATTTACAATAGCCTAAAAGGGAAATAGAAAATATCTACACTTGGAATAACATTTTTTATATGCAGAGTTAATATTTTGCTATGTTCCAGGTTCAGAGGGTTATTGATAACTACTATTAATATCATATCTTCCCCATATCTACTTCCAACTGATAAAAATGATAATAAATTGATTTTGCTTGGCAAATTCCTCTTTAGATATAGTTTGAAATTTCATAAGAGATTATTACCTTAGAGGAATTAATAGTAATTTCCTGTTACTCCTTCATGAATAATATTTATAGAAATGATTTAACTTGCATTAGAAACACAAATAAACTTCTAGCATATTTCTTATTAAGCCTGAGCAATTAGAATTCCTAGGATTTCTTCATTTTTGCCATTTTCACTTGTACTGACTTGTACTGTTAGAATGTGATGATAGCCATTTGTGACACAGCAAAGATGAATAATTAATATTTACATTACACTTCACAGTTTATGCAGTATAAACAGTTTTATGGGACTGTTTTTTCTTTCATTTTCACAATCATTGACATGGTTACTATTATTATAATATTTTTATAATTAAAACTCAGAGGTAATAAGTAATAGATCCAAGGTCACCCAATTAAGGAGCGATGGACTCGAGACTGAGGGGAGCAGCCCTTAGGCTTCAGGGCCCCAGTAAGCAACAACCCTGACAGTTTTCCCACTTACAGCAAACTTTCTCCAAAACGTATTACGCTTCTGAAAGAGTGTGAATGTCACCTGAGAAGTGAAGAAAGAAAAAAATCTGGCCTCTAAATAGTTTTGCATTTTCAAGCTAAAAAATGAATTTACTTTTAACAGACACGTGTGAACTTGAACAAAATTCTTCAGTTTTCTGCTGCTGGTCCAAGTATATGGTTCTTTCATGGAATCACGTTATTAGAACTACTTTTTCATGCTTTTTTTTATGCCACTTTGTTCTAACGTATAAAGTCTTTGGCATCTGTCCTGATGGTGACAGGACCTCCAGAAGTTACTTGTTTCCATTACTCATTTATATTGTTTCTTTTAAAATGTGCTATTGGGCAATGTTGTTTTCTAAACTAATGATTCACCAGGAGTGTCTGATGAGATCAGAGAAAGTAGATGCAAAATGCATTCCCTTAGTTTTAAAATGATGAAACTAGTAGGGCTAGATGGGCCAAGTTTCCATGTTAGCATAAGTGAGATCCTTTATGCTGTTGTGATGTGCGTGTCGATGCAGCTGGATTTGGAACCTACTGCTCCAGAGCACGTTTCTCAAACCTTCATGTGTATCAAACCCATGAACCAGATCGCTGGTCTAAGGCCAGAACTTCAGGTCCGGGAGGAGGCCGAAGAATGTACTTTTCTAAGAAATTCACAGATCATGCTAGTGCTGCTGGTCTGAGGCCCACACTTGAGAGGCACTATGACAGTATATCAATAAATTAGGCCAGCGATGTTCAACCTTTTTCATCTCATGTCATGCATAAACTAAGCACTAAAACTCTGCAGCACACCAAACATATATATTTTTGCCAATCTGGCAAAAAAAAAATAAAAGGTATAATTTTGCTTCATTCACACTGGACTGCTATTGTGTTGGCCATTGTCATTTCTTTTTATTTGGCAATCTAAAAGAAAAGAGGTCAGCGTCCCTGACTAGTAGGCAGGTAGTGCATGTTTTAAAATTTTCTGCAGCACACCAGTTGAAAATAACTGAACTAGATGAAAATCCAGTGTTAAAATCCAGCCTTCCATTAGGATATACTTGAAACTGAACTTGGTCATGTCTCAGCCCTTTTTTGTCTGTTAGAAGTGGCACAATTGTTTATTTTTACACAAAAGAGAATCTAAACTGAATTGACATAAATTTATATCTGAGGAGTAATCATTTTCTTTTTATTAGAAGAATATTATCAGGTGTGATCACATTTAAAATGGTGCAGACTTTCTGTGAAAATAATTTTAATCTATTGTTACTAGGTGATGTAGGGGAATTATCCACTATTACAGCAATACTTATAGAATGTCAAATTTATTCATGAATTGAAACAAATATAAATACTCCTAATAATAGCCCTAAATACTATCATTATACAGCACTAGTATATAATAACACTATTCTTACTTTTCCCCAGAAGTTCAGGAACTCAGTTTGAGGAGCAGACTTGAGAAGCAGGAATGGAAGGGACCCATCTCTCCTCAATCCCTAGAACCCCCTTGAGATAGGAAGTATAATTCTTGGATTACAGATGAGAAAACTAAAGCTCTCTGGTTAATCTCAGTTGCGAATAAGCAGGCTGGCTTCTACATCAAGTCTATCCTTTTCTGATTCCACCATTTTCTTTTAACTTTATTTTTATTGTTGATACTATTACAGGTGTCCCCATTTTTCCCTACCCTTCACTCAGCTCGCACATCCTCGCCCCTCCCCCCTTCCCTCTGGCCATCACCATGCTATTGTCTCTGTCTGTGGGTTTTCATGTTACATCATGCTGCTGGGATCAGGTACATGGCTTTTAATGCTTTCAATTCACAAAAGTGATGGGCTGGGACTTAATGTGCTGTTTCATGCTGAAGACTCAAAGAATCTAGGAAGGGGGAGCATAGCTCATGGCAATCTCGTATGAGATACAAGGGTGAAGATGGCTTCGGAAAAGTTAAAACGATTGGCTTTCTTGTTAAAAATTATTATTGAAATTATAATTTAAATCAATCAACTCAGTCCAACTAATTCAAATACAGAGGGGAACCACGTGCAAGGTTTCTGAGGCCTTCTGTGAGCGGACAGGAGTGACCCACGTTTTGGGGCCTGGGCTATTTCATCAGTCACACTCACTACCAGTCTCCTAGGGTCAGGCACACAGCTGACCGTGTCTGCTGCCCACATAGCTGCATGTCGTAATTTCAGAACAAGGGTATTATTTTGCATTGCCTTCAATTTGGAGTACATAGATTTTTACATTAAGATGTTTGTTACAAAGTCATCAATATAAATATTTCCATGGTGGGGGTAAGGACTAAAGAGTTAGTTACTTCAAGTCATGCCTCGATTTTCATAGATATATAATCTAGCATGACTAGATAAATGCAATATCTTTGAACTATAAACAAGGGTTAAATTATTAAAATAGAAAGGTGATTATATAAAAAAAGTTACATTACCTTATTAACTTTATAAGTTATTTAGATAAGAGATTTAATTCAGGAATTATAGCTAAAAATACTGTCTTTGGAGTTTACTTAGGAGAAGTGTTATCCAAGGTCAGTTGACTATTACAAAATATTAAGGTTTTATTTTTTAATTTTACTGGAAGTATCATAATCTTCGAATTTGAGGTTAGCACCAAAATATTTGAATATATATATTATTTGGGAAATCCTTCTTCTAAAATTGGTGTAATTAAAAATTTACCCTTCTCACCCTGGCCGGTTTGGCTCAGCGGTTAGAGCGTCGGCCTGCGGTCCTGAGAGACCCGGGTTCGGTTCCCGCTAAGGGCACGTACCTCGGTTGCAGTTTGTCCCCGGCCCTGGTCGGTTGTGCGGGTGGCAGCCACTCGATGTGTTCCTTTCACGTCGATGTTTCTCTCTCTCTCTCTCTGTTCCTCTCTCTCCCTTCCACTCTACCTGAACAAAAATTGGAAAACTGTCCTCGGGTGAGGATAAAAAAAAAAAAAAAAAAATTTACCCTTCTCAACTAAAAAATATTTCTGACTTCATATTTATTTAACAAGAATTATCATTATTATATTTTATTATTATGGTTAAATATTAAACCATAGAGTTTTAAGCAAACAATTGTTTAGAATTCTGAAAAATAACTGTTGATCCTTATTATTTTTTAAACTTTATCAAATTAAGTTAGCAAAGTCACCAAAACCAAACTTGCTCTGTGGATAGTGATATGATTCTCTAATTCATCCCTACTCTATATTTGTGTATTGTTTCTTACTATTTAGGGGCCTCCCGGATTACCTGGTCTCAAAGGTGACCCCGGCTCCAAGGGTGAGAAGGTGAGAATAAAATGTGTTATTAAAATAAAATAATTTTTATTTTGTTAACATAAATTTTGATATCCTGATAGCAGAGGCAATAATTTTGCAGATTAAAGTCACTCAAAAGGTAATTTCAAAGAATATTGTTCTAACCAAGGAGAAAGCTGCCAATCCTTAGCTCTCCAGATGAATTTCAAGACGAGAAGAGAAAATATACAAAGTCATAGTGAAAAATGTACCAGAATTCAGTGTTACATTTTCTTAAAGTCCCCTCTAGGAACCATATGGGGAAAGCATATGGTTACACTAAAATAAGTATTCAGAAATAAACATAGGGAATAAATGCCCATTTTTATGTTTTTAAACATGGAAATAACATGTTGAATAGAATATCTTTCAAGTAGTTAATTTGGTCTCCCAAAATTATTTGAGTTACACCAAATAATGAAAGAAAAGACTTTTCCAGAATGGCATTCATTGTTTTGGATTATTTTTAATTTTTTGAACATCTCTTAAAGACTGCAAAATTTCTGAAGAATAGAAATCATTTCACATAAAATAAGATGCTACTGGAACAATGAATTTTTTTATTTCATCAATATCACATGTGGTCATTATTGGTCTTTTAGTTGAGGGAACTCCCTTTAAGTAAAGGAAACACCGACGACGATATTTTTAGACAGCATTTAGTTCCACAATACTCCCAACCTTGAATAAAGATCTTAACGTCAGCAGTAAATGACTGTGGTGGGCAAAGAGGACCTTAATCCCACATCCTCTTTGGAAAGTTAAAGTTTTTTATCTACATTTTCTACTTTTATATTTCAGAAATTTAATGTGCAATTATTTTATGACTATAATTTACTATATGATTCTAATTTATATTGTTAAAATTTCTTCTCTCTGCCTTCCAAAGGGGCATCCTGGTTTAATTGGCCTGATCGGGCCTCCGGGAGAACAAGGTGAGAAAGGCGACAGAGGCCTCCCTGGTACCCAAGGATCTCCAGGAGCGAAGGGAGATGGGGTGAGGAAAGACACACATTATTTTCCTATCTGTCCCAATCACGCACACACACACCTACCTGTACACATTCCTTTAAACTTGACTAAGGAAGTGATTTAGAGCTTCTTTATTCTATCTAATCTCCTTGAGTCAGTGGTATTTTCAAAAAAGAAATGTACTCCACCTTAGAATAAATAAATTAAAAATATGACAAGTTAGAATTACAAAAATGATAGTTCAGTAGTTAATTGGCTAACATTTATTGATCCCTCAGCACATACAGATCATTATTCTGAAGGCTGCAGGAACATAAATATGTATGTAGACATTGAAGCAAAATAGGAAAACAAGAAGATTATCTTGCAGAGTTATTTCTTAGATTTACAATGGAACATTTAAGCCATTCTCGCATATTTTTGCATCCTCTAAACTTTGCAATGTGTGCTGCTGTGCAAACCGTGGAAGTGGGGTGTCTGAGAAAAGCTGTGTAACTTGCATGATTCTCTCCACAGGGAACTCCAGGTCCCGCTGGTCCCATAGGTCCACCTGGTCCTCCAGGCTTGCCAGTAAGTACAGGAGAAAAGCATTTTATAAAGTAAATGTACAAACATACCAGAGATACACAAATCCTTCTTTCTTTACCTGTAATTTGCTTTTGCATTTTTAGGGTCCTCAAGGTCCAAAGGGTAACAAAGGTTCAACTGTAAGTACCTGCACCTTCGGCATTTTGCTTTTTCAATGCAACCTACTCCAGTGCCTTGTTCTTTATCATGTTCCTTTTCCTTTCCAACAGGGACCTGCTGGCCAGAAGGGTGACAGTGGTCTTCCAGGGCCTCCCGGGCCTCCGGTAAGTGCATGGAAACAAGCTGGGATCCTGGCAGTTAGGACCCTGAATGTATGAGAAGATGAGGAGGCCCCATACTGTCAAAGTCTGGTTTTCTGGGAAAAGGCAACGACATTCATGAAGTACTCAGGTCTACCTTCCAAGGCTGGTCTTTTCATTGGTTTTGCTGTTTGAATATAGATACCTTAATTATATCCATTTTCTAATAGTCTTGTTCTTATGAGTTTCAAGAAAATCATGTATTTTTATGTCATATTTTCATGAAAGCAGTTGCTTGCCTGCCACAGACATATACTTATATCTGACACTCGAAATAAAGAAAGAAGTTTGCAGGCTTGGCTCTCTTTCCTGCTGCACGGACTGATGATGATGAAAGCCGTGATGATAAGCACCACTTCCTAATGCTGACGTTTTCCAGGCCTCACACAACCATTAAGTGATAGATCTGCGGGACAAAACTGCAGTCTCCTGTCTTGAGCTTGTTTCTAAACTATACGGAATATTTTTTTTTAAATAATTTTTTTAAAATTGATTTTAGAGAGAGAGGAAGGGGAGGGGGAGATAGAAACATTGATTGGCTGCCTCCTGCACACCCCCCACTGGGGATTTGGCCCACGACCTTGTCATGTGTCCTGACTGGGCATTGAACCTGCGACTTCTTTGCGCACGGGTTGATGCTCAAGCACTGAGCACACCGGCCAGGCCTATATGGGTGTTACTGTGGGGGTTTCGACAATGGAAATGGACGGACAGTTCTGGAAGCCCAAGTCCTGGGTCAGAGGGGCAGCTTCCCTGGCTGAGGGTGACGGGGAAGGTGTGATGGAGACCTCCCGCCTTAGTGTGTAGACGGCTGTCTTCTCCTCATGTCTCCTCACGGTTCTGCTGCCTGTGCCTGTCTCTGTGCCCAAATTTTCCCTTTCCACAAGGGTGCCAGTGCTGCCGCAATAGGACCCACCCTCACAATGCTTTCATGTTTACTTAACAAACCCTATCTACAGCAACTGCATTTCCAGATCAAGTCTCATCTGAGATACGGGCACTCCGGACTTCTGCACAGTAATTTCTGTGAGACGCAATCAGCCTGCAACAATGTGGATTAACTACTTAGTGTAGCTCTACTCTTACATGTAACAGACGGTCACGTTACAAATACTTGAATTGTGCTAATGTGTACCTGTAAAAGATTGAAGTATCATGATATAAATTATTATCAAGCACAATAGACAACTCACTAGGTAGCACAAGAACCTTAAAGGGATGTTTTCATCTCTAGAGACTAAAATCTAGTTGTAAAAATAAGGCACATAAATGAGGACTAATGAATAAACACGAAAGTAAGGCACACAGCGAATGTTTACACAAACATGTGCTACAGCACCAGTAATAACTAAGATCTGCAGAAATGTAACTTCAGGAAACAGTGACATGGACACCACCTCTCTTACAGGGTCCACCCGGCGAAGTCATTCAGCCTCTACCGATCTTGTCACCCAAAAAAACAAGAAGACATACCGAGAGTGTGCAAGCAGATGCGGGGGACAATATCCTGGACTACTCAGATGGGATGGAGGAAATATTTGGCTCCCTCAATTCCCTGAAACAAGACATTGAGCACATGAAGTTTCCGATGGGGACTCAGACCAACCCGGCTCGGACGTGCAAAGACCTGCAGCTCAGCCACCCTGACTTCCCAGACGGTACGTTAATAACACACGACAAAGCCAATGCACTGAGCCTCTCTGCTGCCGGGGTGCCTTGTCAGCTCCTTAATTCTCGTTAGATGTTTAATACAGTCTCCAAGGAGAACCAAAGCCAACGATTGATTAATTCCAATCTTGTAGACAGAAAAAGTCATTTACACTGCAAGATCTGCTTTGGAAAATCTGCCTGTTAAATAAGGCTTCATTAAACTGTGACAAGATCATTTTGGGATGATTATAGATAACACAAATGCACTTTGCCTTTTACTAACACTCGTGAAATGAGGTTTATGTGTGCGCACAGATGTGCATATTATAGAATTGTTTATATCCTATATCCTAACTTTACATTAATATGAGTAAAATTAACATGATTAAATAGCATAACTGAATTATACTTGATCCACTGAACAGAATATTTAAGAATTAGGATAGCTTGGAGCAAAAATGTACTTCATCGGTCCACAAAGAACAAGAATAACTGTGCACAGTTAATTTGTAATAATAATAGTAAGGATAATTTATTATACCTAGTACTTGAGAAAACCTTAACATACCCGTTCTGAGAAGGAACAGTTCCAAGTATCCTAAGTTAGTTGACGAAAGTCACACAATTACCCAACTAACAAGGTGAAGATCCTTATCTAATTTTAAATCTCCCATTTTATGTGGAAATACTTGGCTACTCTTTACTCTCAAGAAAATATTCCCTAGCACTGTCAGTCGTATGAGTGATGCTGTAGCTGAGACCTAAGTAACTCGGTTCAGATAGAAAAGTGCGATGCGACTCAGGGGCAGCAACCGCCGTCATAGAGCCTGCGTCTTGGTCGAGCGGAGCCCATTAACATACTGTTTGTTTATTTTTTTAAATCCTCACCCAAGGACATTTTTCTATTTATCTTCAGAAAGAGAGAGAGGGAGAGAGAGAGATACATCAATGTGAGAGGGACACAATGACTGGCTGCCTCCCACACAACCCCGACCAGGGACAAACTGCAACCGAGGTATGTGCCTTTGACCGGAATCGAACCTGCGACTCCCTGGTCCGTGGGCCGACCAGAACTCATTAACATAAAAACACAGGTAGTAACTAACGGCTCTATGAAAACTGATACCCATGGTTTTCGAATTTATAATGTGTCTATTTGAGAAAAGGTGTGTTCAGTTCAGTAGTATTCAGTGGTTTGTGAAGAGAGCGACAGACTCCTGACCTCGCTGACTCAGGGACTCGCGTGTAACTACTCAGATGTAAGGGATGACAGCGTGGATGGAGTTATGAAACCGCACGTGACTGGTCACAACCTGAGCAGTCAAGGAAAAAACATGTAAACTTCAAGAAAGGAAGCTCACTAGACCCTAGTTCCCTGCAGTTTCCATTTAACTCCTTTATTAATTTTTAATTACTTATTAATACTTGTTATTTTATGTACTTATCATGCATTTAATGGTGCCAGCCAGGCAGAGACCCAGATAAACAGGAGGCGCACTGCCCTGAGCTGTCATCACCCAGTGATGGAGGTGGGAGGCCCTCAGTACCAATAATAGCTCGTCCCAACACACTATGGGAAAACTGGTATTTAGAAAACTGAGGGATGATTCCATTTTTTATTAGAAAACGTTAATATTTGAGGAGGTGACTTTGAAGCTAAAACCTTAAAGAGATAGCCAGTCGTGCAAAGAATCAAAAGGGTATTCCCAACGGAGGATATGGGACAACAGGCTTGAAGAAGCTTGGTGCCTTCAAGGGACTGAAAGTCTCGTGGCTGCACAATAGTGAGCAAAGTAGAAAATGGCTTGAAGTGACTTGGAAGGAAGTTTGATGGAAAAAGAGTCTAGTTACCAAGCTTTTGGATTAATCCAGCAAGAGATCATGGTGGCCTGATGTATGGATGAGACAGTAGAAATAGGAGAGGAATAAATTAGAGACACATTGAACATAGTATACATGGAACACTGAATTTATTGAACAAAGGTATCTTAGTAATTAAGCTATGTTATTTGAAAGAATATTTAATGAATAAAAATAATGTTTAACATATAATTCAAACTTATATATTCCTAAAACAATAAGAAATATCAAAGATAAGAGAGGTTATTGTGGTTGGTAAAATCTTGGATGATTTTTACTTTCTCATATGTATTTTTCCTGAGAATTTCAATGTGTTCTGGATGTGAACTTATTAATGATGTAAACAGAAAAATTATAAATGTTTTTGTTAAATGATATGTTTGAGGTTCCCTGACATATAGTAGAAGCTTATCGACTGTGAGAGTGTTTTCCCTGTTTATAAATAGCAGTGATAAAAGATAAAACAGATCAGCATTTGTATGTCAAGAGTTCTGGTACTGAACTAAGCAGGGGAGCTTTTAAAACGTTCTGGTTCATAACCAGTTCATAACCAGTTTGACATAATTCAAACCAACATTTGACATGAAGCAGCGGCATGAAAAATGGTAGGTGGAAGGCAAAGTCATCATCCAGTGTATTTCAGTTCTGTCACCTAATAATTTTTTTTTATCCTCACCAAGGACATTTTTCCATTTTTTGTTCAGATAGAGTGGGAGGGAGAGAGAGAGAGAAAAAGACATCCATATGAAAGGGACACATTGAGTGGCTGCCACCCACATAACCAACCAGGGTTGGGGACAAACTGCAACCGAGGTACGTGCCCTTAGCAGGAACTGAACCCTGGTCTCTCTGGACCGCGGGCTGACGCTGTAACCGCTGAGCCAAACCAGCCAGGTCTCCTAATAATTCTTTAAAGCCATATTGTTAACCAGTTATTTAAATGATGACTTTGTGTTACTCCCACTATTAGCCATATTTCCTCACTTAACACCTGATAAACAGACACGGCCATTCACAGGACACAGTTTGTGTTTTTACCAATAGCAAACTGCATTTAAACATATAAAATTGACCTGCTTCTTTAAGATCCCATTCAAAGGACTACATCATTTACTACAAGAAGAAATTTTTGCTCTAAAGTAATGCTAACATGTAATCCTTGAGGCTAAGTACATACTATATCATCTCTTCCATTGTTATCAATGAATAAACCAAGAAACAATGTATTGGCGATTATACTCAGATGACTTAAGTAGTCAGTACTACTTACGGGATTTAAGGTTGAGCAGATCTAATTCCGGTGTGCTTGCAGTTCATTACACGTGAAATGAACAGCATGTTAATATGTGAGGAGGTGACATGGAAATTGAAACCTGAAAGTAGCCGGCGACACATGGAGAAGGTGCCCGGGCAGAGGGCCGGGGGCATGTGCACAGCTTTGAGGCAGGCAAGACAAAGGTCACTCTTGCACTATTCAGACATATGCCCCAAGATGACCAAAAACATAAGAGAAATTCCTGTGGGGAAAAGATCGATGAATATGTATTTCACCTTAGTTCTTTCTTTCTTTTTTTTTTTTTTTTTATTTGTTTCATCCTCACCCGAGGACAGTTTTACATTCTTTGTTCAGATAGAGCAGGAGGGAGAGAGAGAGAGAAACATCGACGTGAAGGGACACATCGAGTGGTTGCCACCCGCACGACCCAACCAGGGCCAGAGACAAACTGCAACCGAGGTACGTGCCCTTAGCGGGAACCGAACCCGGGTCTCTCTGGACCGCAGGCCAGCGCTCTAACCACTGAGCTGAACCAACCAGGGCACCTTAGTTCTCTTTCTAATAAAAGTGGATATTTAATGCATTTGATTTTAGACCTACGTGTATTTGTCCATGACATGTGTTTTCCGCCCTACAGGGGAATATTGGATTGACCCTAACCAAGGTTGCTCAGGAGACTCCTTCAAGGTGTACTGTAATTTCACGTCTGGTGGTGAGACATGCATTTATCCAGACAAAAAATCGGAGGGAGTAAGTACCAGTCTGTTTTGGCGACTGTTGACAGTTCTTGCCATGTTTTTGCAATATTGTACTAAATAAGAAAATTATACTGTCATATTTTCATTTACCTGCTTTTCTTACAGGTTAATTAGAACATTCCACTTGCATAAACATGAATAAGGCACTCAAGTGATGTATGGAGTTCACAAATACTTCTGTCCTCTATTCTTTAGCCACATGTGTTCTTTTTGCATCTGCTTGCTCTTTAAAATTCCACAGCTTTCCACGACAGCCCAGCCGATCCTCAGATTTCAGTGCCTGTGTTGTAGTCTTCATGCCCCTCACCACATGGTGGACTCACAACTCCACACCCCATGTCACACTCACAGCTGCACACCCCATGGCACACTCACAGATGTACACCCCATGGCTCACTCACAGCTGCACACCCCATGGCACACTCACAGATGTACACCCCATGGCACACTCACAGCTGCACACCCCATGATGGACACACAACTGCACACCCCATGGCACACTCACAGCTGCACACTCCATGGCGGATGCACAGCTGCACACTCCATGGCGGATGCACAGCTGCACACTCCATGGCACACCCACAGCTCCTCACCCCGTGGCAGACGCACAGCTCCACACTCTGTTGCGGACACAGCTCCACACCCCGTGGCGGATGCACAGCTGCACACCCCATGATGGACCCACAGCTCCACACCCTATGACGGACGCACAGCTGCACACTCCATGGCACACTCACAGCACACTCACAGCTGCACACTCCATGGTGGACGCAGAGCTGCACACCCCATGGCACACTCACAGCACACTCACAGCTGCACACCCCATGGCGGAGGCACAGCTGCATATTATGCTGAAGACACAATTTCATAAAGAATTAATTTTTTACATAAAAGAAGGGTATTCTATGCACATGGGTACTCTTTACATGTTTAGTCTCTTAAATTCATTTCTTGATTTTTCACCTAGCAGTATCAGTATATTTGAGTTTGAGCTTTAAACTAAAGGCTAATTATTAATATAAGGAAAGATTCTTCACTGGCATAATTATAGTCTCCAAACATTATACGGGTGGGAAATCTTGTCTTTATTTATGTTTTTTGAATAAATTACATTTTTCTTAGTAAGTGGTATGGGTCTACAGAGGCACAAAAATTCCTTAAGTCAAAACAAGTAGCTTTATGTTCAGAGAGAAGTAAAAGATGGGGGTAGAGGTGAGAGACAAAGCAACTTCGGTTTCCGCCCACCCTGGGCATGTGGTGAAGCATAATAAAGCTCCCCTATCCGCCAAAGACCTGTGGAAAAACGGAAAATGCTTCCCCTTGCATTGATGACTCAAATTCCCTACAGGGAGACCTTCCAGACCCTTATATACCACTGATATTTGCAAAGCAACAAATTGAATGCAGACCTGTAAAAGATGCTAAACATTCTTCCCAGCAGGGAATGGCAGGGACTCTTCCATACCAACCCACACTCAGTGGCTGGTGGATAATCTCGGGACACCTACCTTGGCTGTAGAATGCTGATGTTACCTGCCAGATGGCTGATCCAAATGGCATTGTGAGGGTTTCCTTCACAAAGGGTCACTTAAGAGTTCCAGCAGCGTCCCCTGCAGCCCTTAGCATGCCTTTACGGATCATCCCCCTTCTTTCTAGGCATGAAAGGAAACAGGAAGAAAATGACTCAGTCTTCACTAAATGGGAATTCACAGGATCCATCTCAAATTTTGCTTTTTATGTCATTTTGTGTAATCCAGAGTAGACCATTTGAAAAGCTCTTTAGCGTCTTAGTCTTACTGAAAATTACTGATATATACACAAGTATTACTGTTCATAATGTTTACCTATTGATTTTCCTGCTTTTTTGCAACAGGTAAGAATTTCATCATGGCCAAAGGAAAAACCAGGAAGCTGGTTTAGTGAATTTAAGAGAGGAAAACTGGTATGTTATTATGGCAACATGAAATGGTTTATCTTGAACTTAGTAAATGAAGCTCACATTACATGTCTCTTGACAGTGACTGTGGCAGTCCAAGTGACACCGAACAGGGTTCCTTCGTTATACCCATCTACTATAGCATAGGCTCTAGTGAAGTCTCACGTTTTTCTATCAAAATAAATGGAAGAATACTAGATCTACTAAAACAATATTATCAATAAAATAAAATATTATCAGGCACATGTTATTAAGTACCTGAGCTAGACATCATCACAATGGATTCTGTTAGCAATGCCAGGTGTAGAGACTAGATCTTTTTAGTATCTTTGACTATTTCACCTTCTCTCTGCCTGGAACCTCATTTATTTTTTGTTCTTCATTTCGAGTCAACATAATCTGGGTGAATTTCTTACTTAATTTTAAAAAGAATCTAAGTTGATGTCTCAGCTAAGCCCAGATGTCTTGATAATACCCTGTAAAACAATTTATAAACTTGATAAAAGAGACAGTTTTTAATACTTTGCAATTAAGACTATTTTCCTGTTCTAAACACAAAGTGAATATCACTGACAACCGCATACACTGGCACGGCCCCGGGCCTGGTGCTGTGCGGGGGACACGTCATGATCAAGCGCATCAGCTAAGAATGGACAAGCGGCAGGTCCGTGCTGAAAACTAAAGACTGAAAATTCCTGAGAGGACAATGGCCCCCACACGAAAAAGGCAGGAACATGTTTAAAACATTTGTGACATCTTTAAAGAGTAGGTGAAATCAAACAACATAAAAATAGTTAACTTTTCTGTGGTGCTGAGATTCCTCAGTTTTCAATGTTTTACTATTTTACCTATTAGAAAAGATACACAAATGCAAGGGAAGGTTTCTTGGAAACAAACCCTTTCTCTTTTCTTTCCATTTTTACTGATGAGGAAACTGAAGCATAGACATAAAGTGACTTTTTCACAGCTAAGTCATGCTTGCAGGAACTCAGGGGGGCGCGCACCCTGACTTCATGGACGCCAGCCTCTGGCTCTCCTGTCCCCTGCGTGCAGCGAAATGGGTCTGCTGACCCAGCCACATGCTCATGGAGTCACAGTGCCCTGTCAACAGGGACGTTCTCCTGTTAGAACCTGGAAGAGAAGAGTCTTGACGTGACTCTTGCTTTCTTTCATTTTGCATTCCCAGCTGTCCTATTTGGATGCGGAAGGCAATTCCATCAACATGGTGCAGATGACCTTCCTGAAGCTGCTGACGGCCTCTGCCCGGCAGAACTTCACCTACCACTGCCACCAGTCCGCAGCCTGGTACGACGTGGCCTCGGGGAGTTACGGCAAAGCCCTGCGGTTCCTGGGCTCAAATGACGAGGAGATGTCCCAGGACAACAGCCCTCACATCCGGGCGCTGCATGACGGCTGTGCGGTGAGTATGACTTCAGCCAGCCTCCGTGCGCAGGGCAGCGGCAGAGCGAACCGTCCATGTGGCCCTGTGTCCAGTGTCGCCTGTGAAATGCAGTTGATATTTGATGCTGAACACTGACACGTTGAAATATATATATATTAGAAACCACTCATACACACACACACACACACACACACACAGGAACTCTGAAACATACAGACACATTTTTAAACTTTATTGTAGAGAGTATTACAGATGTCACTCCTTTCTTCCCCCCATCGCCTCCCTCCGTCTGGTTCCCACCCCATCCCTGGCCTTCACCACCCTGTTGTCTGTGTCCACGGGCGATGCACACATGCATATACATTCTTTGGTTAATCTCTTTCCACCCCGCCTTCCCTCCAAGGTTCATCAGTCTGTTCCATGTCTCCATGCCTCTGATTCTATTTTTATTCATCAGTTTACTTTGTTCATTAGATTTTATGTTTAAATGAGATCATGTGATATTCACATTTTTAAAGCCGTAACAGAAGGTAATCTTGGATTGTGTTATTATTTTTATGGAACTATTCCTGATATTTGAATACTGTGGCACTTATTCTTGAAATAATTTTTTTTTCAAAAGTCTTATTTCATGATTCTAAAATGACAGATAAAGGAATCACCATTATACCATTTAGACCATAGATCCTTCTTACCCCCATATTTTTTATGAGGGGCTTGTTGATTGGTACTACATACACCAGTTTAGACAGCTACTACCATTTTCTTGTTTTTACCTTCTGGAACTACCTTTTTCACACATGTGGGAATTCCATGTAAGAAACTGTCCCATAGACCACCCTAAAAAGCCTAGTGTTTTCGCTGATGAGGCAGAGAAGCCACTGTTACGAGCAGCAGGTGCGTGCCTTCAGCGAGGTGAACAGGTGCACCTGGCCAAGCAAGCGAAATCCCAGCACGAGCAGTAGCTGGTGTGTGGGATTTTCCAGTAAAATGTATGTATCATTGCTCACAAAATTCATATCTACTAGCAGAGATGCTTTGACTTTTGACCTCTTGCCTTATAATCCTATATTCAAATTTTTCTTAAGAAAATTTGACTATATCTATCTTAATTATTATTATAATATAAGGATATATTATTTATGTAGGCATATAACCCAATACCAATATCAGTTTTCTTATTAAACTGTATTTATCAATTCAGTAAGATTCACTCCAACTGTGCACTAGATCAGAGTGTGATGATTGGGTAATCACAGCTGACTATGGTACGTCATTGTCAGTATTCAGAATCCAAAGCCATTCCTGGCATCAGTGATAACAAGGAGAGCTCATTATTACCTTGATAACGGCAAATCGGTGCTTCCGCTTTCTTCTTTCTTCCCACCTCCACTCAGAGGCTTAAGAAAAAAATAACATATGTTAAAACTATGAAATGATTGCGTAACTTTTTCAATTTCTGCTTCACTTTACAGTCCAGAAAAGGCTATGAAAAGACTGTGATTGAAATCAATACACCGAAAATTGACCAAGTGCCTATCGTTGATGTAATGATTAATGACTTTGGTGATCAGAATCAGAAGTTTGGATTTGAAGTTGGTCCTGTTTGTTTTCTGGGCTAAGATTAGGTCAAACAACATATGAAATCAACAGAAAGTAGACCCTGGTGCCACCCACCCATTCAATGCCACGTGCGAGTTTTGCGTAAGGATGGCATAGAAAACACCTTGTTACGTATGTATGTACCAGTTAGGAAGTACTGCTGCCCTTGTGGGGGCAGAAGCTTTGATAATTATTAAAAAAAAAAAAAAAAAGATAGTGTGGCTGAGATGGAAACAAGCCTTATTCTTGATTCCCAATTTTCACCTCTCCTTTTCCTATTTGGATTTCTTTGGTGCTGTAGAAAAAAAAAAAAGAGAGAGAGAAAGAAAAATATATATTCATAAAAGATATGGTGCTCATTTCCATCCATGAAGGATGTGCTAAAACAGTGTGTTTAATAAATTGTAATTATTTTATGTACAGTTCTATACTGTTATCTATGTGTCCGTTTCAAAACTAGCACGTGTCTCTGAATTCCATCCGATTCTAAGTTTATGATAATTGCAGAACTATGATGGCAATAAATATATGTATTATGAAAAAAATAAAGTTGTAATTTCTGATGACTCTAATTCCCTTTCTTTGATTAATAATAAAATGCCTTTGTATATATTGACGTTGAAGAGTTCAGTTATTCGATGCCGCCAACAAATTTCTCAGAGGGCAAACCCTGGAAGACTTTCTGGAAGCAACACTCAGATCATCTCTTCTCCCCTGACAGTAACTTTGATGACTTTCCGCCAAATATATGCACTTTGATGCTTTATTCAGTGCTATACCTCAACTTTTTTCTTTTCAGAATCCAGGATTTCACAGGCTACTTGTATATATGGAAAATAAGCAAGTTTATATTTTTGGACAGGAAAATGTGTATGAGAAGCTGTTTTTAAAAAACGGATGCCTCCATCAATCAGATGTACAATTTTGTTACTACCTTATCTCATTTCTTGTATTCAGTGTGCTTCTATCATGCAGGTTAATATTAAAAGTTGGAAGCAAAACAATAATTTATGAATATGTTCAATGTTATACTTTTTAAACAATCAACTTCTTGAATTGGATTCCAAGTTGCATATTATAGTAGTCTCCAAAAATTATTTTTCCTGCACTTGCCCAACAAATATTATTACTTTTCTTTCAAGATAATATCATACATTATTTGACCTACCTAATTGATAAGTACCATATGGTAGGCTGTTACTAACAGTGCTTGTTTTAAAAGTCATACTTATTAAAAGTAATCACAACATTTTTTTCCCACTAAGGTATTTTCTTTTGGGTAGCTTGAAATAGCAGTAAAATTTAAAAATTACAAATTGAACTTTGTATCTATTTTAAGTAATATATGTAAGACTTGAAAATAAATGTTTTATTATTTCTTATATGAAGTGTTAAATTAATTGATACCAGATTTCACTGGATCATTTTCAACTGATAATTTATCACAAAAGAGCATACCTGTAATGTTGACCTTAAAACGTGAACATTTGTCATTCAGAAGTTCTTTTATTTTTGAAATTAAGTTTGTAAATGTCCTTTCAAGAAGGGAGATATGAATCGTATAAATAAACTCAAGTCTTGTCTACCTGGGTTGGTCATTCTCTTTCTTAAATAGGTCCCAAATTGCTCTCTACTGCAGAAAAGGCTTTCGATTCTGTCTGTTGACCATCCAGGTTAGAATTGTTTTACATTTTTGCAAAATAAAAATTGGTTATTTAAAGTTTCAAGAAGGCATTTTTCATCATTAAGCATTTTACAAAGTCTCAAACATAGGTGCATAATTTCAGCATTAGAAGTATTTCCAGAACATTTTATTTGAAAGAGAGTCTCGAAATCATACATAAAATAATATTGTTCATGAACAAGGGGTTCCATACATCAGACAATTTACTTTAATAAATGATAGCAATAGTCCAGCCAGTGTGGCTCAGTGGTTGAGCATCGACCCATGCACCAGAGGTCGCCAGTTTGATTCCCAGTCAGGGCACGCGCCCGGGTTGTGGGCTCAGTCCTCAGAAGGGGGTGTGCAGGAGGCAGCTGATCAGCGGTTCTCTCTCACATTGATGTTCCTTTCTCTTCCTCTCCCTTCCTCTCTCTCTAAAAATCAATAAAAATATACTTAAAACAAATAAATAAAATAAATGAGAGCAATGAGAGAGAATACTCTGCATACTGGTCTGCATTAGGAAAGTGGTACCGTTTGTCCATTTCAGCAAAATAGCTTCAGATTGGCCACTCAGGAGAGTCAAAGAACGACAGCCGAGTCCCTTGTCCTCCCCTAACCCTCTGGGCATGGATGCGCTTTTCTGGATAGAATCAAACATTTTTTCTCCCTTTTAATTGATTTAATCCAGACAAAAGGGAGCTCAGTGGAATTGGAAAAGCACATTTTATGTATAAGTTATTCATGTGTAAACCATGAATAATAATACTGACTTTATTGCTTGGGTGATTTCTGAACCAGATGTACATAAAATGTGGTCTCTCTTTAAGAAAAATAATTACCAATATACATTACCAATATAAAATAAGACAGAAATTACTATTAAAAATGAGTGAAGATATTACAGAAAGTTAATAATTTAAAAAAGGGACCAATACCAAAAATAGTCAGAAAATCCTGGAAAATATCAATGTTCTTATTAGTTCTGTGAAGTACCACTGCAATACTTTTATCCCATGTGTTTTATTTACTTGTGACTGCAATCTCTGAATGCCTCTTCATGTGAGAATTTTATAATTAAATTTTCTATAGAAAGAATGTTTTTTCTAGTGTATCAGATTAAAATAGTTTTTATTATCAATAGCTTAGAGATGTCTCAGGGTCACATCTTGTTTTTGGTAAGTATTTTTAAGTTTTTAGGTCCATTTTATAAGTATTTTTTAATATAATTTTTTAATTGACTCTGGAGAAAGAGGAAGGGAGGGGGAGAGAGGGAGAAACATCAATCGCTGCCTCCTGCATGCCCCCTACTGAGGATCAAGCCTGAAGCCTGGGCATGTGCCCTGGCCAGGAATCAAACTGGTGACCTCTTGGTGCCTGGCATGACACCCAACCAACTGAGCCACAATAGCCGGGCTAGGTCATTTTAAAATTAGGCAAAGCTCTGTTATACTTCTTTCTTATGCTCACTATAAATTTGTGAGCATTCTCCACAGACTGATTTCGTGTGTTTCATACAGTAGGGTTCGGGTTCAGGTTCTGGGCCCCAAACCACACACACACACCATGGCACAAACTCTGCCCTCATGCCTTTTCGTTATCACAACACAGTGGGCGAAGGGATTGTTCTAGAAGACCATTTCTGTACTAGGATTACTGGCATTCATTATCCATAAATATTAACTGCAAACCATATAATTATACCGCACCAGGTAAATACATTCCACGAAGCCCCATAAATAAATCACATTTCCTCCTTGCTGGCTTCTTCCGCACCAGTCAGCAGAGCGAAGATACCACAGAGAAGATGCAGTGGGAAATAATATTCTTCACTGATCATGGTTAAATAATCTCACTCTGGCGAATTTTCCCAATCATATGACGATGTGACCATATTTCTAGGACCTCTCACAAGGTTTCAGGTGGAGCCCATGAAAGAGAAGGATCTCAAAGCTAAGCTTTATTGGTGTCACGGTAAAAGTCCTCTGCATACTGGATAATCACAAAATAAATGAGGACACCGAGGCCTAGCACACTGATATATCTCTATAAGAGCTAAGGGCATAGTTTCCAGCTCTAAATTCCTACTACTGTGTCATGAGCAGAGCAGAAATTTCTTTCTAAAACGGTGCTAAGAACACACATGCTACCTACCTCACAGAACTTTTATAAACATTTCATTTTAAAACAATGAAACACAATGTAAATGGCATGATCATGGATGCCCAAATCAGCAAAGAGCCTCACAAAATACTGGCTCCAGGAATGATTCACAAAGGACACAGAAAAGGAGCAGCAGCTGCTACATGAATAACCAGGAGTCCCAAGGGCATCAGCAGCTCTGCAGGGCCCCTCTGGCCAGCACGTGCTTGGCTGTCCAGAGGGTGAATTCCATAGGTTTTAGGGTCTCTCGAAGTGAATGCTTGGCTCATCCCGTACCCCTGTATTGGTGATGTTACTAATGATTCCTTAGTGCAGCTGAAGCCCAACGATCCAGAGATTGCAGGGTTATTCACAATGTAACATCTTTCAGAAATATGCCCTGCAGTTTCAGTAATCAGCACATAGCCACCCCCACAGGACCCTCATTCATTTTCCACCCAGTAGGATCCATCAATCAACATTTAGAAGGAGAAAAGACTTACAGACCCACTGTTAACTCTTTCCTTCCAAAAATATAAATTGAAATAATTTCAGAAATGCTTTATGGCACCATTAACTAGGACTTATTTAATAGCAACCTCACAATGACATTTCTGCCTCTAATACTAGCTACATAAAGTTACACAGACATCGATTCCTATTTTTAAGTGTCTAGAAAGAAAGAAGTGGGTCTTTGTTCGCCAATGGAAAGACTTGCGATGGTGAAAACTGACACGCAAACCTCGTGCCCCAGACTCCGTTCCAGGCACAGCGCAAGCCCGCGAGTCTGCCGGCTCCACCAGCCTGGCCGCACGGGTCCGGTGAAGGAAATGCTGGCCAGCCATCTGGGGCTCACTGAGGACCTGTTCCCTAGTGCATGAAGAAACGTCACCTGACGGGGCATGCCTCTGTGCAGGGCACTGGATGGGGTGGCGGCGCTGCTGTAAGTGTGACCAGGTTCTGTGAAGACAGAGTGGCCGCCCCCGTCGGGTCGGCGCGGCGGAGGGTCCGCGGGGCGGTGCCTCCGTCCCCCAGGCCCTGGCGCGGCCTCTGGTTCGAGAGGAGGAGGTTGCGGAGTAGAACTGATCACAGCTACCATTTTATAAGGTAAAGTGTAGTTGGAAAACCCCGAGGTGTATTTTTATGCAACTAAGATTTCTCAGCTATACAGAAGGAAACTTCATTCACACGTGAGCGAACGTTCTTAACTAGTTACGTCTGCAGAGCTGGAGAGACTTTTCCATCACTACTGAGACAGAAAAACAGAGAAAAATGCTAACAGTAAAAACAAAATTTCTAAATGTACTAAATACCTAAATTTAACTCGAAGTAGGAAAGCAGTATGACTAGTAAGTACACTTTTTATTTTAGATTTTTATGAAACAGTTAAAAGTCGGCAGGGGTTGTAGCCATGACTCCCAGCCCAGAACAGTATCTGTGACCAGAGGGCCTTTGGTGCGGGACCCAAGAAGGTGTAGAAATGTTCCTTCTCAGCAGGGAGAGACACTGTGTTAAGTAAAGGAAGAGAATGTGCCATAAAAACAAGGGATTGAAAGAAACCCTGTCATTATTCATTTGCTTTTGAAGGACAATAAGCAAGATTTTCTTTGCATTTTCCTTCCTTGTCTTGCCACCCCTGCGTGTTCTCTGGTGCGGTCCGAACCTTCTGTGGACAGGCTCCTCCGAAAGGCGATGACGTGAGCCAGCCTCAGACGTGCAACCCGGAGGGAGCCCAGCAGAACTCAGAGACAGCAGGGCCCCAGGGCCGGAGCGAGGGTCACCAGAGCCCTGCTGGTGACAGCCCCACTCAGGCAGGGGACCGATCAGTAGTGCTCATGTGGGAAGCCACGCATGGAGGACAGCAGGCCCCTGGCGCCACGGGGAACAACAGCACTGGCGTCTGCGGATTCTGTGACAGGTGCACCGGCTGCCGCCACAGAGGTGCCCGCAGAGCCGTCCCGCAGCGTGTGGCGTCATCCACTGTTTAACCGAGTCCGACTCAGCCCAGGACTGAGCCCGCTGAGCAGCTAGTCCATGTCGCTCCTCCGGGCTGAAGAGACGGCTGAGACAGGAGTCCTCTAGCTGGTCTTCCCGGGCCTGACCGCCACGCCTTCCGAGGGGTGCTCCCGGGAACCGCCAGACCTGCCTTCCGAGGGGTGTTCACGGGACCACCAGACCTGCCTTCCGAGGGGTGCGCCCGGGAACCACCAGACCTGCCTTCCGAGGGGTGCTCCCGGGAACCACCAGACCTGCCTTCCGAGGGGTGTTCCCGGGAACCACCAGGGCTGCCTTCCGAGGGGTGCTCCCGGGAACCACCAGGGCTGCCTTCCGAGGGGTGCTCCCGGGAACCGCCAGGGCTGCCTTCTGATGGGTGTTCACGGGACCACCAGACCTGCCTTCCGAGGGGTGCTCCCGGGAACCGCCAGAACTGTCTTCCGAGGGGTGTTCCCGGGAACCACCAGGGCTGCCTTCCGAGGGGTGCGCCCGGGAACCACCAGGGCTGCCTTCCGAGGGGTGCGCCCGGGAACCGCCAGGGCTGACTTCCGAGGGGTGCTCACGGGAACCGCCAGACCTGCCTTCCGAGGGGTGTTCCCGGGAACCACCAGGGCTGCCTTCCGAGGGGTGAGCCCGGGAACCACCAGGGCTGCCTTCCGAGGGGTGCTCACGGGAACCACCAGACCTGCCTTCCGAGGGGTGCTCACGGGAACCACCAGACCTGCCTTCCGAGGGGTGCTCACGGGAACCACCAGGGCTGCCTTCCGAGGGGTGCTCACGGGAACCACCAGGGCTGCCTTCCGAGGGGTGTTCCCAGGAACCACCAGACCTGCCTTCCGAGGGGTGCTCACAGGAACCACCAGGGCTGCCTTCCGAGGGGTGTCACGGGAACCGCCAGACCTGCCTTCCGAGGGGTGCTCACGGGAACCACCAGACCTGCCTTCCGAGGGGTGCTCACGGGAACCACCAGACCTGCCTTCCGAGGGGTGCTCACGGGAACCACCAGACCTGCCTTCCGAGGGGTGCTCACGGGAACCACCAGACCTGCCTTCCGAGTGGTGCTCACGGGAACCACCAGGGCTGCCTTCGGAGGGGTGCTCACGGGAACCGCCAGACCTGCCTTCCGAGTGGTGCTCACGGGAACCACCAGATCTGCCTTCCGAGGGGTGTTCCCGGGAACCACCAGGGCTGCCTTCCGAGGGGTGTTCCCAGGAACCACCAGACCTGCCTTCCGAGGGGTGCTCACGGGAACCACCAGGGCTGCCTTCCGAGGGGTGCGCCCGGGAACCACCAGACCTGCCTTCCGAGGGGTGTTCATGGGAACCACCCCAGCTATTTGCACAGTACCCCTAGCGTCCCCGGAGGAAGTCATTGAAGGGATTGTAGCAGCAGCCTCCACAGGGGACCAGAGACTAGTCTGGCCAGAATAAGTTTTCACGACCTTTTAAACTCCTTTTTAGTTAGTTGCTAATCTTTGCAAACTTGAATTTCTGGCTTCTCCTGAAAATTTAGAGGCTCTGGCACCTTTGGAGGGGGGCACACGTTCTCTAACCTGCTGTGCCCTCGGCACCGGCACACCTGTTGCGCTTATGCCCCTTCTGCTTCGTGTGCCCTGGCCGTTCTAGGCATTTGAGCCCTAATCCAGGACTGATATACTGAACAAGAAGAGGCAAAGGAGGATGGACATTAGGAAATACTGATCAGAGAAAAAATTCATTGTCCAAAAATAAATAAATGAATAGGCCTAAAAGGTTATATTAAATCAGAAGAAACTGGGCAGATCACCCAAATATCAAGGAAAGGGAGTCAGATCTCATGATAGGTAAGGAGACAGAAGAGACTGTAATATGGATGGATTATACTCATTTATGCAGAATAATGAAGACAGTCAAAAACCCAAAAAGATCCCATCAAAATACATGTATCTGTTCAATGCCACACTGTGTGGCTTAAACAACGGACATGTATGTTCTTAGTTCTGGGCACAGGATGTCCAAGATCAGGAGGGCACCAGGGTTGGTTTCTGGTGATGGCCCCCTCTCTGGCTTGGTGCTGCCTTCTCACAGTGCCCTCACCTGGTGGACAGGGAGGGAGGGGGGGGGAGGGAGAGAGAGAGAGAGAGAGAGAGAAACTCACTGGTGTCTCTTCTTATAAGAGCACTGATCTCATCATAAGGCTCCACGTGTGACCTTGATGAGCCAGTGACCTCAGTGACCTAATAAAGCAGAGCCAGGGGAAGAGACGTAAGGGGTGAGCTTCAGAGGGGTCTTGAGCTCAGAGCTTCTCTGCCCTCCAGGCATGTGGATGTCCTCACCAATTTGGAAGCTGTCAGCGAATTTCACTTCAAATTGATAACACTCAAAACTATGTAACAAAAATATAAAAGATGTATAGAGTTGATCTCGCATTTGTTTGGAGGAGGATTCAATGAAATGTGAGATGTTCCAGTTCTTAAAAACAATACGATAAATAGTGCACGATACACAATTCGACAAAGTGGGCAGGGCAGGAGGTAGGCACACTTGTTTGCTTTATTACTGTACAGTTTTCTGTATTGAAGCTAATTATAATAAATTAATAACATTTAAAAAGTGAATATATTGACAAAATAAGGTGAGGGGAAGATAAATGTGCTGTTGCAATTTTACCATTGCCCAGTTCTGATCAGAGGAACTATGGAAATTCACATGTCAAAAGGTAAAGTTGTAATTAGCATTCATAGATGTTTTCCACAACTCTTTAGCAGAGTCTGTTTATTTTAACGGGTGTATTTGTAAGGCAGTCTGCCTTGACAAACTAACAAAAGTAAATCAGCAGAATAATTCGCCGGCTTCTTCCACCCACAGGCTCCAGGCAATCACAGAAACTCTGAACATCTGCTTGGATGTGATTGCCATGTTCACTGACTCAGTACACCCAAATAAGCAACAATTACTCTGTTCACCATGTGTCAAAGGATCCATCAAGTTGATTCAGATTAAGACAGGATAAATTGAATCCAGTTGGCTACGTGCATATCTGTATGCAAAGTTTAAACAAGTATCAACTGTGCTGTTTTCATTTATTTAGAAGCAAAACAAGAATACATTGATACATAATTTCAGAAATAACTATTTCTCATCAAAATTTTTCTTATGTCATTGGATTTATTTTCTTGGGGTGGAAAATTTTCTAATATGTTTGAGTGGACTTTTGTATTACATTAGATTAAAAGTGTCATTTTTTTCTTGGACTAATTTACCTTATTTCCATTCATTAGCCCCTAGGTATAAAAATGTCTTTCAAAGCTTAAGATACATGAATTTCCTTAAGTTATACTTCCAAAAGTGAGCCATTTTTAGATATAAACCTAACATTTATTTCTTAAATTTTAAACATTATGTTATGGGAGAAATGCCTTTCTGTGTTGCTAGTGGGAGTGGGGTTTTCAGGGTGCTGCTGGAATAAGCATTTCTGGAGGACCCCTTGGGAGGATGAGATGTGGTAGAAAGCTTTATTTATGTGGAATTACATCCCTCAGTTTCAAAAGTCCAATTTCCCTTAAACCTGTCTGGGAAGAGGTGCAGCTGGGTTCAGGAGAGCTAGCAGCAAAGTCGCTGTGCAAAGTTTCTGTCCCATGATGGAGCTGGGCTGGCACAGCAGCGAGCCAGTTCCACCAGCCCTTTAGTCCACGGTGCGTGGGGCCCACAGGCTGCGGCACGTGAGTGAGCGCAGGGGAGCCAGAGAGCCTGACTCCTGCAGCACCAGCCAGGATCGCGCAAGCAGCAGATGGAACTTCTTTGTTCTGGAGATTAAACATCACATCTTCCCAAGCTTGCGGTAGTCACACCTATTCTGGCCAATGACCTGTTCCCAGGTGTGACTGACAGGCAAGCATTCTCCCTACATCACCCAGACTCTACTGGGAAAAGCTGCACAAGTGGCACGTCTATACAATTTGGCCTTCCCTTTGCTCCTTCCATGTTAATTAATAACTGGGTTAATTGCAATCTTATCAATCCCACCAAATGTTCATGTCTTTAAGTGGTCAGATGATAGATTTCCAACTCATTTATTGGACAGAAATCTGCAGTATCAAATAACTCCACACAAAATTGGAGAGAGAATCTGAATATTCAAAGAATTAAAGATGCTTATTGGAATTTGACAGAGTGACTGCAGGGGCATTAATCATTATCTGTCCTGTTTCCCAACTGTCACAACTAGACAAGCTCCATGTCCATCTCTATTGATGTTCCGTCAGAGTCACGCTGAAGGTCACCAAATGTCCTGTACACTATTGATCTTCGAAGGGGAGGTTCGTGGTGCTGCTTATAACTAAATAATATACCTACATGAACTAACTTTTTTGAAAAAAAAAATGGAAAATCGTTTTTCTGAGCTTTTATCCAGTGTTTACTTTTAATGACTATTCTTCCACCTTTGACACTTCATCAGTGAGAGACGAACAAGGATGCTGTATTTGTGGCTCTGACTGAAGTCGAAAATAGAACTAAGAACACAAGAGGAAGAAAAATATCATATTTTCAGTAAACACAAAACAATTAGCCTAAGATTTAGAAGTGAGGACATTCAAAATGACCACGAGTAAATATTGAACAGGATGCCTATAGGTTTGGGCCCTGGTGATTTTTTGTCAGAATATTAAAGCAAGACAGACTCTAACAGTTTCAATTTCTTCAAAATAGAAATGATTTAGTCCCATACGAGCTGAGAGTGAAACATTCCCTCCATTTTTCTAAGAGGAATATCAAATAAACACTAGGTTGGCTAATAACATTGCCTGACTGGCATGTTTCTATATATTTTAATATAAATTTCAGCTGCTAAAATTGGCATTGCAAAAGGAAGGAAAAGGTAATAACATATTTCCCAAATGGTTAAATTATGTTGATAGTGACTTGCTGCTAAAAGCTGGTAACGGTGGGATCTTGGGGACAATGTTCAGTAGCTGGCTATATCTAGGAGCCGAATTTTTTTATTTTAAAGGGGTCTGGTACAGCAGATGAGATGTCTGAGCTTAGTGAGATAAAGTAAAAGTCTCCTTTGTACAAAGTTTATTAGTGCTAACTGCATCTTATGTATGTGAGTGTGTGTGCATGTGTGTGAATGCATGTGAGTGTGAGTGCATGTGTGTGAGTGTGAGTGCATGTGTGTGAGTGTGAGTGCATGTGAGTGTGTGAGTGCATGTGTGTGTGAGTGCATGTGTGTGAGTGTGGGTGTGAGTGGATGTGAGTGTGGGTGTGAGTGCATGAGTGCATGTGTGAGTGCGTGTGCGTGTGTGTGAGTGCACGTGAGTGTGAATGTAACTGCATGAGTGTGAGTGTGTGTGTGTGTGTGTGTGTGCATGCATATACAGCATCAGGTATATATGTGAAGGCTTAAAACAGAGAAATACTGGAATTCAGTCAGATTGAGCTGCATTGAGTGTCCAGTTTCAGGTCAGAAGTTTTGTAGCCATTGTCTATTCTCAGCCACATGGCTCTATTTTTTGCCCCTTCTATTTTTAGAAACTAGGGGGCGTCATGTTCTATTTGCACTCTCCCAGGAAGATGCTATTATGTCTTCTAGGTGAGAAGCATATGATCCAGTCATTTGTATTAGAATTATGTCAATTTAGGCAAGTTGAATGTTTGATTGGATACATAGATCTAATCAGTATGTGGTCAGATTTACTGAGATACTGCAAAGACATCACACAGTAGAGAGAAGTTACAAGCTGTCCTGAATTGAATTGCTCACCCCATTTCCAAGATCAAGGACCCAGCATCCACAGCACATGGTCCAGCCAAACCAGCCTTCCAGCCCCACTGAATGGGGACAGGCCTGGGTCCTTGATCTTCCCGTGTTCCTGCTGAGGGCTGAGTCTAGTCATCAACAGTTCCTTCAAACTAACAAACATCTGAGGGTCCTTATTCCAACGTTTCCTTACCGTTCTCCCTTTCTGCCTCAGAAATATTTATGAGCTTTGAAGATACCTAGGCAAATGAGAGGAGGAAAAATTATACAACCTATTTTCTATTTTGTATGTGGTACCAACCACATAGACTCCTGCTTTGACGGCTGCCCGCCAGAGAGGCGGGGCCCTGCGGGGAGAACAGACCAGGCTAGGCTGGTGCTCTCTGCCTCCGGGGCGGCAGTCTTCCCAAACAGCTGTTCCCACCAGCCCGGCAGAAGTGCCAAGATGAATCAAGTCGTCCCACACCGGACAGTAGGTTGGCTTTCGTCTTTCCTTGAGCTCTTTTCAGAAACCCAGGAGGCTGTGAGTGTGCAGAAGAGAAATTAAGAGATGTGTATTTTATCTTAGTTGGTTATTCCAAAGGGAGCCGTGGGGGTGTCTCACCTGTCTGAGCCTGTTGCCCACCCTGAGTCATTTTTGTATCAGGGGCTACGAGAATCCCTATTTCTGTATTTATGGAATTCTTAGGGTGAATCTACAACAATAATTTTCTTTATCTCTATCATCATAGTCCTTTATATATTTCACCCAACATGTTGAGCTTCTTATCCGATCACATTTGTTATGTCATCAAAGACGTTAGTTATCTAACCATTCAGTTATTCTCTGATAAATCCTATAATAATAGCTATTGGTAACCAAGTCATTTGCAAAATAAATTTTGAACAATAAGTCTGAAAATTTGATCCTTCATGTCTTTCCAGGATATGACACCTCTCCAGCAGCATACTTTTCAAAGTTACTCCCATTAGCCATTGTAATAGTGTTACTACTACATATTTCCAAATAGTTAATATTAATGATCAATTACTCTACTTTTGAGCTGATAGTTTTAGTCATAGCAAAGGTCACTACCAAAGAAAGGCATAAATACTTTACTGCTGGCTTTTTCCTTTTTCTTCAGAGGTATATTACATTTTAGATCTATGTTAAGTTAGTAATCTCCACCGCAAACGCTTATTTCTGTCCCCAGATCCTGTCAGCTAAGCAGTAGCTGAATATTTTGCTATTAATTTTCTACCAATAGATCGGCAAGGTCATGGCCTGTAGCTATTGCTTTTCACTGTAGAGCTACACAAAGCGTTAATAAAACAAAGCAAAACAAAAAGCCCTAATATAAACCAAAGTCATCATTTTTAATCTTTTCTGCTCTTTTATTAAAGGGTTGAATTACCGTTGTTTTAAGTAGTAATACAGATGAGTATATAATAAATTAAAATTCCATTTTGATTTAAAGGCAATATTAATATTAGATCATATTGAAAATAATTGTGTGAACTGTTCATAATCTGGCTGATCTGTTTTTATAGTAAATTTGAGAGATTTAATTTGATTCAAGAGTAGTTATATACCAAATATGTAATACGAGTATTTTTTTTTTTTTACTGATCATATGTTGCAGGAAATAAAATTAAATGAAATTAATATCAAGAGATAAAATTATGTGTTATGGGAATAGCGCCATTTAGGGATATTGGATGCAGTCAGCCCCTGAGCGTGTAATCTTAACCGAAATGATGCTAAGGTGGTACCTCACTAGGCTGGACTGCAGAGAAAGTACCTAAGCTTTCTCTCATTTCAGTCTGGGACATCCCGATGGTCTTTTGCTTTGCAGATTATATGGATGCTGCATTTGCTCCAGGTGATCCGTCTTCACTGCAAACTGCACTCACTTGTCATTGGCACCGATTGCTGTGAGCAAGAACATGGGTCCCTTAGTCCACCGTCCAAAGAGCTCAGGGAGAGCAGAGGAGAGGACAAGGAGTCCAAATGCATAGACTTAGAAGTTATCATTGCATGAAAAATTGCAAATAAAGAATAAATTTTAATGTAAATAAAGTTTCCAATGAAAACCAAATGTATTTGGTTTTATTTATTTATTTTTTGTATTTATCTTCAGATAGCGGGGGAGGGAGACAGGAGGGAAGAGACAGAGAGAAACATCAACATGAGAGAGACACATTGAGTGGTTTGCTACCCGCATGACCCCAACCAGGGCAGGGACAAACCGCAACCGAGGTACGTGCCCTTAGCGGGAACTGAACCCGGGACTCTCCGGTCCTCACGCTGATGCTCGAATCGCTGAGCCAAACCAGCCAGGGCCCATATGTACCATTTTATAAACACATCAGGAAACCAGCCATCCAAGATTCATCATGGAAAGATCCATAACTTTTACAGTTTGCTATTCCTTTATCTGCAATACTGGTTTTTATTTTTTTGAAATATGTTTTCATTGATTTTTTTAGAGAGAAAGCAAGGGAGAGAGAGGTAGAAATGTCGATGTGAGAGAGACACATTGATTGGCTACCAGCACACCCCTTACTGGGTATCGAGCCTAAAACCTGTGCATGTGCCCTGACCTGGAATCAAACCAGGACCTCTCAGTCCATGGGGCGATGCTCAATCCATTGAGCCACACCTGCCGGGTGACATTGGTTATTGGCTAAGAGCTCTGAGTTATTAGACATCTACAGAACTGAGTGGAATCTTGACCTAAATAGTCAGGCTCACGTGAATTATCTACTGAGCTTGATGTTTATTAGATATCACATAACAGAGTGGCTTTATTATCAGATCATTTTTTAAAACTGAGATAAAATTTTGCAAACTTAATATTCCTGGTCACCACAGTGTTCATTATAGCACCTGTAGTCTTACCTGTAGTCAAAGCCATTTATCCTGGCTTTGACCTTCAGTTTCAAATGCCGTGAGTTTATGAGTCCTTTTCTTTATGATATAATATAAAACTGACCTGGTGCTTTATCATCTGTGAAACACATTACTGTGCTCTGTGAAATAGTTATTTTCACCTTATGATTATGGTGATGATCTTTCTGATTCTAGTAAACTGCAGATTCTACAGCAGAGACATTGGACTGGGGTGGAGGTGTCATGAGCAACTCTACTGATAGCTTAAAATATCAGCAGAAATGTTTCAGGCAAAAAAAAAGCATTAATTTCTCTCTAGGGCACCCTCTCAAAAACACATTTTATCTGTAACGATTGTTTAATTCATTTCACTACACTTCCGTCATCCATTGTTCCTAAGCATACACACTACTGTTCCCAATCCATTTCACAATTTGAGTTTGATTTTTGGGAAAAGTGATTTTTTGACCATTCTTTTTTTTTATTTTATTTTAATTATTCTATGTATGCATTTTAAAATAAATAATTTCTACCTGGCTGGTGTGGCTCAGTCAGTTGAGCATCGGCCAATGGACTCAGAGGTGCTGGTTTGATTCCCAGGTGGGGCATATACCTGGGTTGTGGGCTCAATCCCCAGTAGGGGGCGTGCAGGTGGCAGCCGATAAATGTTTCTCTCTCATTGATGTTTCTATCTCCCTCTCTCCCTTCTTCTCTCTCTAAAAATCAATAAAAACATTAAAAGAATAATTTCCAACTTAAACAGGAAAAAAAATTAATTGGAGATAATGAATGGCATGATGGAAGCATGAACCTACGCCCATATTTTACTGATGCTCTGGTGTGAAACAAGTCCTGGACAAGTTTTATGCAGCAAGTCCAAAGCAGCAAGTTCCTGAGTTGAGCTTTCTTGCCAGACTTTCATCTTTGGTTAGTAATTCCCACTTGTTTCAGAAATGACTGCCTCTGAGGATACTGTTGAAATATTGTGTGCACGGCTGCTCGTTGGAGCCAAGAAATGCAGAACTGCTCACATGAGCTCTTCTAATTGTTCTTGAACTAGCAGCTGAGGAATTCTTCACAGATGGGTTTATCATAACACGTTGTTAGCATTTTCTGTTGAACAACTGCCTTTTCATCTGAAGGAAACCCTGGAGGAAAATACAACAGTCAGGAATAGGACTTGAATATTAATTAAATGATATTTCAAATAGAAAGTTTCTTTTTGAATACACTACAATGTCCATGGTGAAATTTGCTTATCAAATTCCATTTAAATTTCTTCAAGTTATACACAGAAGCCATCCATATACCCTAGAATTGTAATGAATCATTTCATTTTTATTTAATGATTTTATTTTAGAATCTTTCACTTTGATATCTGCTATTCTATAGGTAATTAATTGAGACTATTTTGGATGTTTGCTGTTGTCTAATATTTCTAATCAATGTCATTGGGTGAATGTTGATTAACTGCAGATATTTCAGTAAAGGATTTACAAATCCCAGTAGGATGTTATTAAATTAGAGCATGGTTCATTGATTAAGGTTTTGGTTTCTTTGTTTGTTTGCTTTATGATAAAGTGTGGTGATTTTATAGCAGCGAATATCTTTTGTTTAATGTGTTGTAGAAACTAATATTAAAGTCACTAAGGTCTTAAAAAGATAATATTAAATATGAGAATATATACTCTCTTCAACAACTTTGGCATATTAATGATTATGATTTCAAATCAAAAAGGAAATATAGTGATAATATTGATTTGGATGGGTACATATTTTCAGAAAAAAATATTAAAAATGTTAAGTGTCCCTGAGACAGTGATCCACAGACCACCTTTGCCTGATATGTATCAGATCTGTCTTTAATTTTGTTCTGGTGTGTGAGTGTGTGTGTGTGTGTGTGTGTGTATGTGCGTGACAGCAGAGAGAATAGTTTTGAGATTGTATTCTTTATGCTGTCTTTGTTTTCCTAAGGTCTACTAAAATGATTTTTTTTCTATCCTTCCTATTGAGATGTTAATAAATAAGCAAAATTTTGTTTAATGTGAAAAATGATCACAATAACCCATCTCGTATGTTTCTTCTCTCATCTTTTATTCTCAACAGAAAATAGGAAGGTGGCCCTGGCCGGTTTGACTCAGCTGTTAGAGCATCGGCCTGTGGACCAGAGAGTCTCAGGTTTGGTTCCCGCTAAGGGCACGTACCTCGGTTGCAGTTTGTCCCCGGCCCTGGTTGGGTCGTGGGGGTGGCAACCATTCGATGTGTCTCTATCACGTCAATGTTTCTCTCTCTCTCTCTTCCCCCCTCTCTCCCTCCCACTCTATCTGAAGATAAATGCAAAAATGTCCTAGGGTGAGGATAAAAAATTTTTTTAAAATAAAAATTAATATAGGAAGGTGTTTAAAGTAAAATAAGAAATGAATTATTCTGAAAACTATCTGTGCTTCAATTGTGTCCAAAATCCACAATAAGCATACTTATCGGTATGGAAAGATAAGTAATAGGAAACAACTGTCTTGCTGATGAAATCCAAAACTTAAAGCCAACTATCTCCAATTCAATAAATAAAAAAATGGGTGACAATAGAAATGTAATTGTTATAATGTTACAATGATTGGAATCTTGCCAGCTTTTAAAACATTCATAATCCAAAGGTGTTCATTCCAATGTAACATGTTTGATGGTAAGAAAGCTTCTCTAATGTAGAGAATTGAATATTTTATAGCCTTGGCTGGTGTGGCTAAGTTGGGTGAGCTTCATCCCATGCACCAAAAGGTTGCAGGTTTGATTCCTGGTTGAAGCTCATGCCAGGGTTGCGGGCTCAATCCCCAGTAGGGGAGTGTAGGAGGCAGCCCATCGATGTTACACTCTCACATCGATGTTTCTGTCTCTCTCTCTAAAAATCAATTTAAAAAAATTTAAAAACTTTTTTATAGAGTGGAATCAGACAGAGACTCAAAATTTCCTATAAAGGCTGGGCAAAGATGGTGGATGAAATAACCAGGGGTCACTGCAGTTTTATGAAACTACCTCAGAAAAGATGACAGGAATCTACTCTTAGATTTCATGAGAGTTTAAACATGATTTCTAACTTCCTGTGATATAATTTGTAGTGACTTTGGAAGAAAGATTCTGTTAGAAATTTATTCTCAAAATTGTCCACTTCTTCTTAGTTGTCCCATTTTAAAACATGTTTTTCACTTAAAAAACTTACAAATATAAAGGACAGAATGATTTATATTCTTTAGTATTATTAGTTAAAGAGCTGATTCTCAGGCACCTTGGGGACTTGGCAAATGAGGTTAAAATTTAATATTGTATTCCACTTAATCTATTTTCAGAAATATGTATTTCTATTAGAGAAAACCTAAATTTAAAGTTAAATGGTGATGGGGGTTACATTTGGTATTTTGGACATTTGACATTTTCAACTCTTAATTTTAATGAAATTATTATGTTTATTTTTATGGGAGAAAATTTAACATATTTTACTTCATTAGTACACATCAGAACACATGCATATAGACCACAGTTGTCTTTCCCAATATAACTTCAATAAAAGACACCTTTAAAAACAAATACTTTCTAGAACAGGTATAAATCACCATTTTGAGGGGATAATTGGTCGATGCTATTTGTTCATTTTAAATTTCATTAAATTGTGTGTTTATATGTAGTAATAACCATATCATTTTAAAATCCTGCACGAAGAAAAGGAACTCTAAGCAAACACGAGTTGCTGTTAGTCTCTTTAAGTGATGAGACATCCAGGACCTGAATCTGTGAATTCAACTGCCTGGACAGACAGGTCTGGACCTTCAGTGACCTCAGTGGGGATACGACCACTCACCACCGCTACTGAACTCTGAATAAAGCGAGCAGACCACTGATCTGCACAGACCAGTCAGCCTTCCGTTTGGTCCCTGGTGTCTCCAAAGCTATCAGAGCAGCCCACTGCCCGACCTCTCCTCACCAGGCTCTTTCACGTACAAGAGCTGTGTGCGTGTGCGTGTGTGTGCGCGTGCGTATGTGTGTGCGCACGAGTGCGTGTGTGTGTGTGTGTGTGTGTGTGTGTGTGTGTGTATTACAGCTGCAATCTTCCCTTTAGGTTCTGTATTTCCCCTCACTTCTATCTTTAGGAGAGGCAGAGATCATATTTAAAGAGTATGTTAATACAATATACAGATGATGTATACCTGAAACCTATATAATTTTATTAACCAATGTCACCCCCCAAAATTCAATAAAGACAAACATCAAGAGTATGTTAATACCATTATATCTTACCACTGCAGTTTTGCAATTTGTATTATATAAATAAATAGATAAGAACACCCCATTTCTTCCTTTCATCAGCTTAAGACACCTAGAAGTCTCTTTAGTTAGAAAGCATGAGGCCCATATGTACATATATGACAAATTGGGGAATATATTTATCAGACATCACTGCTGCTAGGTCCGCTCGGAGCACTTCATTGCTCCTATTAGCCCTTCCTTCTGCTTCTGTGAGCTTTTCTGTTGGACTCACAGCTGTACCCGTTCTTCAGAGGAGCACGGTAGTCCAGAGGAGGAAGTGTGGGGAGCTACGTCCCTCCCGATAGCCCTTAATCAGTGACTGACTGGTGAGTGAAGTTGAAGGTCCAACTCTCCTGCCTTGGGAAGGTAAAACATGTAGTGTAATTTATGCTCCAGTGTTCCTCCTGGGGTCAGATTGAAGCTGAGATTTTGCTTGAAATCTTACAGTTCTTTGGCTTTTTCTTTTCTTTTTTACCAATTTCTTCTGGGAGCCTGTTTAATAAATTACTTGCACACATATACTATCTCATGATCTGCTTCTGAGGAATCTGACCTAAGGCAAGAAGATGTTCAATAGCTATTCAAAATTTATAATCATATAGAAAACTGTTTTTATATAGATATCCACTGAGTGTATGTGTGATGGTGGTGGTGTGTGTGTGAGTTTCTGTTTAGGAAATACATATTTGGTATTTCTGATTTAAGAAACACAGTGAACTAAAATAATTCAGAGTCTTCTGCCCTAACATGGAAATACAAGATTTCATATAACTAAAATAAGTTAAATATATAGCTGTAAATAAAAGATCAGGCCTTAAGCCCATGAATGAGGGAGCAAACATTGGGTCCTTTTCATCAATTCCTATTAATTTCAAGTGAAAACACACAACTGTAGAACTTCACTATGACAAAAAGCTGAGTCTGAATTTATACACCAGTGCAGTCCAAGAATCATACAGGAGTTCATACACTGTACAAAGATAGTATTGCGAAAAGTGGCCATGGTGTGGGAGCAGTCTCAATGTCTATCAATGGAGGGATAAAGAAGACAGAATACCGTATGATCTCACTCAGATGTGGAATCTAAAAAAAAAAAAAAAGGAATAAACAAAACAAAATAGAAACAGACACAAAAATATAGAGAATGAACTGATGGCTGCCAAAGGGGATCAAAAATAATAATAATAAATGTATGTAGGCAACTAGAATAAAAAGGAAATAAATAATCTAAACAATTATTTTGTTGCAATTTGGTTCCCTTAGGAAGCCAGAACAGATTACCACCCAGTTGCTTTGCTGGGAAGGCTGGGGAAGGAAGCAGGATCAAGCAGAGGGGAGAGCCGGGTTGTTATGTAACCTTATGGGAAGCTTCAGCTGATTACCTGAAGCTGGGATCACTTTTGCAAGTCATCCTGACATGGGTGACCAATCGGAGCATCTATACCTTAGAACTATTAGTCACTTGGTACCAAAAGTCCCAGAAGGACTTTCCTTTGGGCTAGGTGGCTTCCTTCAGACAGAACAATTCAGAAAGGAGTTTGACAGCTACGAGCTGTCTTCCAGGGACACTCCGAGCGTCTAAAGAAATGAGCCTTTCCTTCCGAAATGAAGATCTAACAGGGTATCATAGGTCGACACAGATTTCTATCAAAAATTTTAAAAATATTTTCAAGCTAAATGATGCAAATCTGAAAGTATTTCAAAGTGAATAGGTAAAAATTGTGGATCTAACCAGTTTTATAGGGTTACCCTGAAAGCAGTAGTCCCTAGGAGAACAACAAATACAGATTATAAGAATTAGAAATAAAGATGAAAAATCGACACTACTCCTAGGTGACAGGCTCATCTGTGTACCTCCACTTTGCGGTCAAAATGACCTGCTGCTGCCTCCACCTTTCCTGAAACACAGTCCATGTCTCGGTAACTTCTACGACCTCAGCCCCACAGGTGTTCATTGGACCTACAGTCCCGGGCCTCCCTGGGAGGTTAAACACTTTCTAGAAAGGGTCTGTCCCCTTGCCTCTGGGGCCCTGACGTCCGCAGCCCGTCTGCCCAGGCGACTCTTGTCCATGGGCGCCCCTCTCTGGGCAGCTCTCGTCCATGGGCGCCCCTCTCTGGGCAGCTCTCGTCCATGGGCGCCCCTCTCTGGGCGGCTCTCGTCCATGGGCGCCCCTCTCTGGGCGGCTCTTGTCCATGGGCGCCCCTCTCTGGGCACCTCGATGCCGTCCTCGGTTCGCGGCCCTTCCCGTCTCTGCCAACCGCTCACGGCTCTGTGCCGGCTTCGTCCCCACTCAGGGCCTCCTCAGTGGCCTGAAGTCACCCAGGGTCGGAAAGTATACAACTAAAGTCATCATTTTCTTCCTCAAACCGACTTTATCCACACTGAAAATTAATTATTAGAACATAAATCTGGACCAAACTAAACAACCCGCGTCTGCCGGAACGTGTTCGGACTTCTTTCTAATGCTGAGGAAATGGAATCTCACAGGAGCTTGCTTTGTACCATCTGCAACCTAACCCTGATCTCATGTATAGAGAAATTACATTTAAATGACCTACTGCTGCCTCAGACATTCATATGAGACAACGTATGCTTTAAAAAATGTGGTTTTTTTTCTTTTTAATTTTTCCCCTTTTATTGATTTTAGGGAGAGGGGAAGTGAGAGGAAGAGAAAGATGGACGCATCAGAGAGAGAGAACATCGGTTGGCCGCCCCCCTGCCCCCCACTGGGGATCAGGCCCACAGCCTGGGCGTGTGTCCAGACCAGGAGTTGAACCGGCGACACTCAGTGTGTGGGTCGACACTCAACCACTGAGCCACACCGGCAGACTGAAAAAAGTTTTAAAAATAAGTTTTGATGATTGATGTTCCTCAGTAAATGTTATGTCAGATAAGATAAAGCAGAGTTTAGGTCTTTATTTTTCACATGTTACATAATAAAGACAGATATGTGTTATTTAGACATCACATGGGATGTATTTGAATCAAAGGGTTATTATATGAGTTATATTTCAAGGTTCTCAGAAATATCAGCTGACTTCTTCACCAACATAATTAATTATATTTTCTTGAGAATATATCAAAGAAAATGAATTAATCTATATATTGGTAGTGATTAATTCTATAAAATACATGTATATTTCTAGTCACGATCTCTTACATAAGTTGTCTTGAGTGGCGATCTCAGAACGGTATCAACAGTGGCTTACATCCACAATGCATTGAGAGGGTCTTACACCTGTAAGGGTTTTTCCTCCTCCTTAAAAGAATCCTGCATGTAATCATTCCCTGGCTAATAAGCTACTCGAGAAGTCATCACTTAGACCTAGGGTAAGCTAGCTCCGTACCAGATGGCTGGAAGAACTTTCAGATTCTATCAGCCAGTTTTCCAAAGTCCTGTACAACACTCTTTCTTACATTTCTTTGTCTAGAACTTAGTAATGTGAACATTCTAATTGCAGGAAAACCTGGAGAATGGAGTCTGAGTGTATTGCTTCCCCAAATGAACTATTTTTCTGAGACGAAAAAGAAATAAAGGATACTGAGAGGAGGCTAGTATTCTGATACTTGACTGAGCAGTTCCATTATTTAGGCTTGTTTGAATTGAGCCGTGCATTTCCATTTCTTCTCCGGCAAAGTGTTCCACATCACCTTTGAATTTTGTCAGACCATTACATTTAGCCAGGAGAAATAAATAGTCTGACAGACCTAGAAGACCTCCTAATTTAATTTATGTACTTTCTGGCAAATAATTTACAGAAAATGTAACACATAGCAATTCAGCTAAAAGTCATGCTACACAGAAGAAATTCAAAACATAATAAAAGTAGTCTATTGCTAAAGTGTCAAAACATTTCAAAGCTACAAAAAATTTTAACATTAAAAATAACATCTCCAATTATTTTCACAGGGAGATAAATAAGGAATGTAGTCAGACTAATATTCTCATATTTTGATTTTGTGTTCTGTTTTGTTTGGTGTTTTTGCAAGATTTAATCATAAATCAGTCAAGGTTTGCTAGGGGAGATCGTGGATATTTCTTGTATAATACTTAACAATGTCAACTAGCCTGTACGAGAATCAGTCACAAGGAAGTTCAGTACCAGGATGGATATTTAATGTCATTGATCCTACTGAGTGGCACATGTGCTACTTTTTGCTACAAGCACTTGTTTCTTGTTTCTGCTTCAATCTCCCTGCTTCTTTCTCTGCCTCTCTTTGACCTCTTCCTCATTTTCTGAACTATGATACATTATTATTATTGTTGTTGTTGTTGTTGATTTTAAAGAGAGAGGAAGGGAAAAAAAGAGAGAGAAACATCAATTTGTTGTTCCACTTATTTATGCATTCATTGGTTGATTCTTGTATGTGCCCTGACTAAGGATTGAACCCACAACCTTGGTGTATTGGGCTAATGCTACAACCAACTAAGCTACCCGTTCAGGACTAGGATTTTTTATTCATTACCTTGGTCCCTATTTATTTTTCAGAAAATAAACAATTCCTCTGATGAAAGTCCAAATTTCTTCTTCCCATCCCTGCCAAAGACATAGTCTCTTTCTCTTGTAAATAATAAACAATTCTGGGACATTAAATAATGACTCACGTTCTGCTCTCCTCATTATTTTGCCTATGAATCAGTAAGGAAAATGAATGTTTGTTAGTAAGACACCCAAACCACCTCCCATCAAAAAGGGGGAGAGCTCAGGCCACATGGATTACTATTTATATTGGCAAAAAAAGCTGAACACATAGAGTATGTAGACTTCTTTTTTTTCCCCTAAGGTAATTTTTATTCTTTTTTTTTTTTTTTTTTCTATACTGACCAGACTCCTTTCATGACTATTTTTAACTAGATAAAATTGACTGAGTGATGAAGACAAGAATAACTGTGTTTTTCTTACCACCACTCCATCAGCTAATGTTCTGTAGATTGACAATGATGGGAGAAATAACTCTTTACAAAAGGATAATGTGACCACTAAGGAGAAATTTATGGGGAAAAAATCTGCTCTATTAATTTCTGATATGAAGTTAACAAGCTGAATCTACAATTTATAGAAATGGTTTATAAATTTCAAGTCCTGAAAGAATCTATAAGAAATTACAAATTTTAGTTAAGTTCAGAATGATTTTGTGAAATCACTGAACATAATTCCCTTGTATGATATAAACTACATACACAGCACAAAGACTACAGAAACCTGTCCTCATAGTGAAACAATAAACCAAATAGCAAATTCTGAATTTACATGATTATGTTTACTGACAGATGTGTAATGGTGTTGTATGATGTTTATTAGGACCTACAGAATAGAACTTAAAAAATCAACTTGGCAAACAGAAAAATGAAATGTGATTTCCTGCCAAAGTGCTTTATTGCTTGTATTCTCTAATCTCCCTAAATTGTAATGAAAACTTTTATTCTGATTTTTTCTTTGTACAGCTGCTTTTGATTAAAAATTTGCTTTTCTTTTAAGAGTCCACCATGGTGTTCCATCTGATGATTTTATCCCTTACCGATAATTTTGCCTCACGATTTTTTGATATTGCATCTTTAAAATTTTTTAAAAATATGTTTTTATTGATTGTTTTGAGAGAGAGAGAGGAAGAGAGAGTGAGATAGAAATATGGATGTGAGAGAGATACATTGACTGGCTGCCTCCTGCACGCCCCCGACTGGGGATCGAGCCCGCAACCCCAGCATGTGCCTTGACCATTAATTAAACTGGGACAAAAAAGTGCATGGCGATGCTCAATCCACTAAGCCACAATGGCCGGACTCTTGAATTTTTTTTTTTAAGTTACAGTTCACATTCAGTATTATTTTGTATTAGTTTCAGGTGTACAGCACAGTGGTTAGACAATCATATACCCTACAAAGTGTTCCCCCTGATATTTCCAGTACCCACCTGGCACCATACACAGTTATTACAATATTATTGACTATATCCCCTGTGCTGTGCTTTACATCCAGTGACTATTTGTAACTGCCAATTTGTACTTCTTAATCTTTCCCCTTTTTCCCTCATCCTGCCCCGCCCCTCCCCTCTGCAACCACCAGTCTGCTCTCTGTGTCTATGAGCCAAGACTGCTTCTGTTTTGTTTGTGTATATTGTTCTTTAGATTCCACATATAAGTGAAATTATATGATATTTGGTTTTCTCTGACTTATTTAATTTATCACAGTATCCTCCATTCATGCTGTTGCAAATGGTTACTTTTTTTTATTTTTCCTTGCTGAGTAAATAACACTGTTACAGGGCTATGAACACGGGGGTGCATACATTCTTTCAAATTAATGTTTTGGGTTTCTTTGATTATATACCCACAAGTGGAATTGCCTCACGTTTTTTATGCAGTCTCTTTTTTCCATCACATCTATCATTTTCTTTTGAATTGCCAATTTACAACACTAATTGTGAATATTTTGATATTTATTGCTGTGATTGATAATATTCATATTTACTTGCTTTTTCTGGACACCTACTGGGAAATTTTATTCTACAAACATCCCTTTCATTTGTATCTATCACACGTCCCTGTCTCGCTACCCAGTCTCCCTGCGGCCTAGGCACTGCCTGTGGTCAGGAGCCCGCGCCACGCGGGGCCCCTCGGCGGCTCTCCCTCCTTCACTCACACGCTATGGCCCCTTTAACACTTGGCTGCCGTCCTAAAACTTCCCAGACTTCAGTTTGTAAAGTACAGTAACTGGGGCGTTTTGTTTGCTGATGAGCTGAGTGGCTCTGAGCGAACAGTGAGAATCTTCCTCGTGTCCGTGTCCCGCTTCCTACCACGAGGCAGGCGCTCAGCACGTCTGCGATGAGAAATCACCGCCGTTTCCCTGCCCCAGGAACTCGTGCTTTTCGAAGTCAACTCTGGGCTCCAGTTAATAAACATAATATGTTTGCTCCCCCGTGGCATTATCACCTTTATGGAAAAAAATTACAACTGTTAACTTCACATTTGCTGGCTGGCTCATTATCAGTCAGGTATGTGAGAAATAACTCTAAAGTTACAATATCAAAGCCAAATATATATTCTTTTCCAGGCATGTAAATCCTGTGTTGTATCACTTTCTTTCAATTTTCAATTAAGCTATTAAAATGTTAAATATATAAATAGAATTGCCAATGGTTTTTTAAAATAACTTTTTAGTTAGAATTTAGATTAGATGGTAAGAAATATCCATTGTATAAATCAATCTTCTAAAAAGTGTTAAAAGTTTTAAAGCATACCTTATTCTGAATATTATATTATTTAAATTTAAAGAACAAATTTTCTCTGTACATCTATCCAAAGGGGTGAATTGTCAAAGTGGACAAGAAAATTATATAATCTACTATTTTGTTTTCCAGCTGCCTCTTAAGATTATCATCAGTACTTACCACATTTTGAAGCCAAATAGGAATGACCACACTAAGAATGGACGAAAGTGAATAACAACTTCATTATCTTGTTTAGGAAAATGGTTGTAAAAGTGTTATATACTGACAGGCACTGAGCATAAATGGTTTAGATGATTATAATGAAAACACTTCAGGTGATTGTCATGATGATGGTAATGAAGACAATAACAGAGATAAAACCTTTCTTGATGTGTTCTTTTTGGTCAAAAATAGCATCAATATTTGGTGAGGGCTCTCATTTTGAAAATATGATCTATCTTCTGTACAAAGTCCTTGACCTACAATTTGTAAAGAAGCTTAAAAATATGATTTTGATAGGTATTGAAAATGACTAGTTCAGACAAGATAGATCATGTTTTATTTCTTTATCTTCAGGTAGCTTTCCTATGGCAAAGAATTGATTTTTTTAAGCCTTCCAAAGCATTAACTCACAAGATTTGACATGAGACTATTTTAAACTCAAGTCAGTCCTTGACAGTTACTCATGTCCTGGTTTACTGATAATATTAGAAATTAAAAGAAAAGAAAAAAAAAGATTTTTCTCTAAAACAGCTTTATATGTCAGATGCACTTCAGTTAATAAGGTGACACAATCTTTACCTATTTGAACCAAATGCAAGAAGCTAAAATGATTTTCTTTTAATGCATCTGTAGTTGGGTAATTAATTTGTGCAACACAGTCAAATTATCACTCTGCTAAATGTCATACTTCAGCTGTCTGTTTATGACTTGAAAAAATGTTCTGTTTTTTGCTATTCCTGCTGCCTGTCTCATTCCATAATTTGCACAAATTTTTTTAAATATGTTTTTTATTGATTCTTAGGTAGAGGAGAGAGAGATAGGAACATCAATCTGCCATCTCCTCCCTCATGGGGATCAAGCTCGAAACCCGGGCATGTGCCCTGACCAGGAATCTAACTGGGACCTTTCAGTTCCTGGGAGGACCCTCAGTCCACTGGTCCCATCGGCTGGGCTAATTTGAACAAATGTTGGATCAGCTATAATGAAACCAGACTTTTTTCTATGACCATACTGGTCATTTCTTAGCACAAATTTCATTAGTATTTTGAAATTTTAATTACAAGGCAAATATAATTCCCTAATTCCCCTTACAAAGACAATGAGTTTTCATGGAAAGTCCATGATTATTTTAATTCAAAACTCTTTCTTTTGAAAGTTAAAATAACTTCAGCCTAACATCATTTCTTTAAATACATTAACTGATAAGAGCAAAAACGCAATAGTAGCCTGGGCCTATATTCTGAATGATGTGTTTAAGTGCCTGTGATCACTTACAATGGATTTCCTGATTGACCAGTATTGCCAAACACTTGGCACAGCCTACACACATCATTAACCAGATGAAGAAAACGGAAGCTTAATTCCATTTTATAGGTATATAAACTTTGGTCAACCATCTTCCGCCAATCAAGCTTGATTTAAAGTTAGAACTCTTTTTAGTTATCATGAGAAAGTAAGGACATTCAAGTTTTATTGATAAAAATTTGGATCTCCCAGGTGTTGGCCCAGAGAACTATTCTTGGAGTTACTATCAGCTAACTGTGTCACACCAGGCAAGTAAACTACTGTTTAATACATCAGCTTCCTATTCTGATACTTTTGACTCCATAAAATATTTCATAAGTACTATCTATAAGAAAAGCCTATGAAAACATAAAAGCTAGATATTAATATGAAGAAACTTATCATCTTTTGATAATCATAATAGCTACGTATTAGAAAGTTCTGTTATCCTATATACATACACACTCATTTAACATGCATGATAATCCTGCCAACTAATATCCATTTGCATTTTTAATATCAGGAAAGAGAAATAAAAGAATAATTTGTTTTAAATCTATGAAGTAATCTTAGCTACATGTGGAGCCACAAGTCTTGAATCATTACATTATATTTTCTCTGAGCTCTTTGAGTAAAATAAAGTATATCAAGTATATATAAGACCTATATAAAAAGACAGGATGAGTTCAAGCACACAGCATGTGATGAGTTGCAGGGTCCAGACCAGGGAGTAAGAGCCAGAACTTGACAATATAATTTTAGCTATGAGATGGGATTTGAGGAAACCGAGGCTTAGAAAACATAGGTTACTTGTCCATTGTAAGAGTAATAATTTATTTGACTTGAGCAAGAATTTTATTTTACAAAATTGTGGCATTTTCATTTAGACAGATGGCTTAAATGAAAATTGTACCTGACTTTCAGTATTAGCTTGAAGTTATTTTTGTCCAGGAGGCAGTGAGGACACATAGAATGTTTTTAAATAGGAAAGTTGTATCATAAAATGTATTGATTAACTTGGCAGGACTACCTTTGAGGCCAGGGAACTAGTTAGAAAGTCATTAAAATGTTTTCTGAAAACATCTCTCAAAGTGTGTTTCATAGAACACTAGTTCTCAGAGGTTATAGGAACTATTATTTCTTTTTAAAAAGTTGCCGTGTTGAAATAGGATTGGAAATGTTGGATTAAACAAGGCAAAGAAGTTTCTTTATTGGAAGACATGTCTGCTAATGAGCATTTTAAATCTCTGCAATGAGGTAATGCATGTGCCTTTCTATATATTTCATCGCAGAAAGTCCTCTTTTTTAAAGAGACTCTCAAAGGGCCAGTGTTCTCAGATTACTCTTGAAAATGTTCTCAGTGATCTCGAAAATGCTATTTGGCTACATAAGTGAAAGAGAATAATAGCGATGGGGAGAGAAAAGAACATAGGAGTGTTTCCTTTAGTGAAGAAAGGTGTCCTAGGATTACTGATTGGTTTAGGGAGGACAAGATAAAACTTAGTACTAGAGATAGATCCACAATTTTGAATTTAAATGACAAAATAAAATTGAAAAAAAAAATGAGGATGTGGGATTGATTAGATGGGGCAAGTAGAAAAGGAGATGAACTCACTTTTAGGTGAGGAATCTAGGTGGCCCCCGGTATTTTATAAATATCTTCTTTATTCCTTCCTCTTTGTTTGTCAGCCTGTTTTTGTACTCATGATGTCCCTTTCCACATGAAGGAATCCTGACAGCAGTAATATCTCGTCTCCTTTCTGACCACCCCACTCTTGAGGTAGCACAAGTGCATTTGGTTTCATACTAAAACCTGAAAATATAATGTCCTTGATATTCTTCTTTCTGCCTGTCAGAACTTGAGAATCCCCTGGACCGTCAATCCTGGGGAAGAGATAATATTGTTAGAGAATTGGCATCATGGTTCTGACTTTAAGTCACGGGGAAAGGAATGGCGAATATGAATTTTACAAGCTGTCACATCAATTTTTTATTCTCCATCTTCATAAAACATCCATTCAGCCTGAAAAGAGTAGATATTATTTAGAAAAAAAAAAATTCTGTACATTATTGCTATAATATGAGAATGATAGGATAAAATGACTATTATACTGGGAATAAAGTAATCTTCTAAAAATTAATCAATTGAATAAGTCCAGTTAAGTTAGCATCTAGATATTTACCATGACTAATTTACCACGAGTACCATGACTTAAGGCAAGGAATCAGTAGGTCAGTTTATTTCTGTCCCATGGAAAATGCCCTAACAATAAATATCAGGGGATTTAATATCAAAGGAGGAGAAATGTGATAATTCAGGTATATTTTGTGATAAACCAATCAGAAATGTCTCCCAAACTGTGATTTGTTCGGTTTTCAACCCTCTAAATCTTGCCTAAAATGGTATTTCAAATAACTTCATGCAATTTTTTGTGGTTCTAATAAACTCAGGCATTGACAGATCGAGAATAGTTCTCTGACTTCTGCATGGAGTGTACTGATGGCAACAGACAGGCTGTCACGGAAGGTTTCTTTCTCTTTCGGTGCATCTAGCATGGGGCATATGTACTCATCAGTGTCATAGTTTGAACCCCTTCAGCCTCAGGTTTAGTCTTAAGCCTGAGGCTGACCACACGGCTCAAAAATAAGTAATTTCACCATCTAAAAGGTCACGGTCTATCTTTAGTTACATTTAAAAACTGCTTTAAGCCTATGATTTAAGTACCTGGGTGACCTTCAAAAATAATAAATCTTTGCTAAGAATAAATGTGACATGTTTACTGAAAAAAATAAAGTAAGCCAATGTACCTAAAAACATTTTAATATGTTAGAAAAGCATAGGTCTTTAAGAATACCTTTTAAGATTATTTTTGTAATAGTCTGAATACATGAATCTATTTTTTAAATAAATTTTTTCACAGGTAAACAGAGACAAATGAGATTAATAGACTATCAATAGTCTGGTTTTTCAAAGTAATTCGGGCTAAAATCTACTTCCCCAAAGTAGGGCTCTGAAGTGGGTAAGGAGAGGATGTTCTTTCTGCAAAACCTCCCTTAAAAGATTGCTTGGTTAAAAACTCACCCTTATATATTTTGGTTGTTGTTTAAATAAAACATAAGAGTAACAAGTTAATAGACCGCGGCCGTGACCTGATGGAAGCAATGCTATTTCGCAGTCATTGACCCTCCCGCGCACCCACACACGCTCACGCACAAAAACCCTCGAGATTGCTAACGCCAAATAGAAGCTAACAGAGTCCAGCTTATACATATGCACTACTTTGGCTGCTGTTTTATAAATAAATGCTTGCTGAAAGTTGTACAGATTACAAGATAGAAGTTTGATGAATTATTACAAATTAAACACATCTGCTCATATATATCCAGAGCAACAAATAAAATATGAAAATAATCCCAGAAGTCTACACTGTGACCTCTCCTAACTTCCCCCCTCCCTTTCCTCAATGCTAACCCCACCCCACTTCCTAATATGACAGATTGACTTTGCTCGGGTTTGAACAGGACAGAGGTGGGGTCACATGGTATGTATTAGCTTGTGTCCTTGAGCTTACGTGAATTTGTAAGATTCACCCACATTGCTTTATGCAACTGAAGTTTGTACATTTTCGTTGTTGCAGAGTATGTGATTGTATGAATAAAACAGTTTACTGTTCATGAACTACTTGGTTGTTCCTAGATTTTAGCAATTAACTACAGCAGCTATGGAGACACTATCGACGTATTTTGGACAATATATATTTACATTTCTGTTGGGTTTGTGCTTAGGAATGGAGTTTCTAGGCCTTAGGACTTCCATTTCTTCAACTTTATGAAATGAGGCCAAATATTACTTGAAGTACTGTACTGTACAGTTTTAGACTCACTGCTTGTGTATGTGTTCTGACTACCTCATATTTTCACTGGGAATCTTTATTTCTATTAACTGAAGCAATTCTGAGGAGTGCAGATAAAATTTTTATTGGAATTTGTTTTTGCTTGACAACTAAAAAGAATCTCTTCATACATTTAAAAAATTATTGGATATTCTCTCTGGTGTACAAAGTCTGTTGTGTGTTTTTCTACTGGGTGTCTATCATGTCTTTGAGTTCTCTTCATGTTCTGGCTTTGAGCCTTTGGCAGTCATATGTTATGAAATTCTTCTACCCTTGTCTTTCATCTTTTAGTTATGCCTATTAATGGAGGCTCTTAGTTTTAATATGATCTAATTTAACAATTATTTACTCGACAATTCATGCTTTTTATTATCTGTTGAGGAAATACATTTTTTCTTATGATAGATACATAATTAAATTTTTTTTTTCTTTATTGATTTGAGGGAGAGAGGAAGGGAGAGGGAGAGAGAGATAGAAACATCAATGAGAGAAAACCGATTGGCAGCCTCTCACATGCCCCCACTGGGGATTTGGCACAAAATCTGGGTGTGTGTTCTGACTGGCAATTGAACTGGCGACCTCTTGGTGCATGGGTCGATGCTCAACCATTGAGCCACCCAGGCTGGGCATCATCGTCTTTTTAACAAAAAGACCCTTTCCACTGCCTCTGGAGTTGCACCTTAGTCAAAAGCCAAGTCTCCATGTGACCTGTGGATCTCTTTCCAGACGCTCTCGTCCTTTCCATTTTCCACTGTTCGCAATAATATCACGCTATAGTAGTTACTCTGTTGTGATCATTTCGATATCTGGTTGAGCAAGTCTTTCTCATTTGCCCCTCATCAGGACAATTGTGACTATTTTTGCCACTCTTAATATGCATATAATTAGCTTGTCATTTTCTTGGAAGAAGGTTGGAATTTTGATTGACACTGGAATAAATCTATTGATTTAGGGAGTGTTAATATCTTTAAAAGATCAGCCTTTCAATTTATTAACATGGTAAAGCCTACGTTTAATTTAAGTCTTCTTTGATTTTCTTCCTTACCCACCCCCTTCTTTTCTCTTCCTGACTTACTGCACTCACTATAACAATCAATATAATAATAATGGATAGAAATGTGAAAGTGGTCACTTATGTCTTATTTCCTGATGACAGAGGAAAGCTTTCAACATTTTATCATTGATTATGATGCTTGTTGCTGTTTTTTAAATACCTTTTATCAGATTAAGAAGAAAATTTTACCCTGGTCAGTTTGGCTCAGCAGTTAGAGCGTCGGCCTGTGGTCCGGAGAGACCCGGGCTCGGTTCCCGCTAAGGGCATGTACCTCGGTTGCAGTTTGTCCCTGGCCCTGGTTGGGTCGTGTGTGTGGCAGCCACTCGATGTGTCCCTTTCACATCAATGTCTGTCTCTCTCTCTGTCTCCCTCCCACTCTATCTGAACAAAATATCAAAAAATGTCCTCAGGTGAGGATAAAAAAGAAGAAGAAGAAGAAAGTTTCTTTCCTAGTTTGCTGCATTAAAAATTTTTTTTACAAATATTATTATTGACTTTTAGAGAGAGAGGGAGAGAAAGACATGATGTGAGAAACATCAATTGGCTGCCTCCTGCACACCCCCTACTAGGGATCAAGTCTGCACCTCCCCCCCGCCCCACACACACAGGTGCCCTGATTGGGAATCAAACCAACAACCTTTCAGTGCACGGGTAGATGCTCAACCCACTGAGCGACACAGGCCAGGGCCTAGTTTGCTGAGTTTTTATTACAATGATGATGACATGATGATGATGATGGTGATAGCTGAAATCTTATTAAATGTTTTTCGAACATCCCTTTGAAAAACAATTTTTGTTTTTTATTCAACTGTGTACTCTTTTATTTTTTATTTTTAAAACATTTCCAAAAATATTCTTACAACCTAATTTATAGTGATTCCTTTTTACCCTCTTATTTAAACATGCTATTTCTTGTTTAATCAGCTTTTTGAAGTTTAGATTGACATGATATTGTTAATTATACAAAAATACTACTATTCACAACCATTTCTATAATATTTGCCTTAAAAGACTTCTTGACATAGACATATTTTGTCAAAAAATGATTACTCCATTTCTAGATATGGTGAATCTTTTTTTGTTGTTGTTGTTAATCCTCACCGGAGGATATTTTTCCATTGATTTTTAGATAGAGTGGAAAGGAAGGAGAGAGAGAGAGAGAGAGACAGAGAGACAGAGAGAAAGAGAGAGAAGTCGATGTGATCAAATGGTCACCTCCCACATGACCATGACCAGGGCAGGGATTGAACCTGCAGCCCAGGTACATGTCCTTGACCGGGAATTGAATTTGTGACCCTTCGGTCCCCGAGCCGACCTCTAACCACTGAACCAAAGCAGCCAGGGTGCAAATCCTCTCTTAATAACAGTTATATTAACCTACCCTTCAGCCAGAATTATCTGAATCTGTTTCTTTTCTTTTCACTAGTTATTGAATTTCATAATATTCTTTGCAGCATGCTATGTGTTATTGCTATCTCATTTTAATTTTCATTTCATAATAGCCTTTTAAATTGGAAAGACAGATAGATATACAACAATTATTTCCAGGTCTATTAATATTAAAGTTGGGTTTATGAAAGAGATAAATTTATAAAATAGGAGATGGAATAGCTTATGCTTTAACCCAGAGGGGTAGCAACCTTTATATTAAAAAGTCCTAAGCATCAAATACTTTAAATATGGTTCCAAATGAAATTTTTCTCTGGTTTATAAATTATACAATATGTGAGCTATGTCAGCAAAATTTTTAAAAATTTATCCTTAACTGATCTTCGAGTAAAATGACAACATAGAATGACATTTGATGTGCAGAGGATGTCCACCTCTAAACTCCAAAACACTGGCATTAATCTCTTACTTGTCAGAGAGGACCTTTAACATTTTAAACATTTTGTATAAAGGACCTAAAAGACCTATGAGTGATGTATTCTTTACTTTTCTATTAATAATATGTTGTGTATATCACTCACAATACACATTCTTGTCCATGTACCATGAAATGCTTCAATTTAGTTATTTTCGATTAGCATTTATTTTTCTATTCTTTCACTTTTACCATCACTTCATAGGTGATTTAACAACAGAAATCATTATAAGAACATTCACCTTGGCCTCCACCCCAAATGCAAACAATATGAGTCTCCAAGTGCAGTTTTAATTCCTTCGCCAAGATGCAGAAGCCTGAACTTGCAATTGATGACCCTTCTGATACAGAAGAATATTTCAGGTTTTAAGCTCTATAAAATGTTAGGGGTGGTCCCCAGAGGCTAGCTTCATAGTGATTTATAACATAATGTTGTCTTCTTTCCTTTTATTACAGAGGGTTAACTAGGAAGAGGTTGATTTGTCTACTATTGTGTTTAATAGAGATTTTCAATTATATTCTAATAACTGTCTATGATGTCAGATGGGTACAAGATTTAGTGGGATAATCACTCAGTAAGTTATATAATGTCTAATCACTGTGATGTACACCTGAATCTAACATAATATTGTATGTCAAGTGTAATTTTTTTAAAAAGTACTTTTTTAAAAAGTGAAAATCAGCTATCAGTCACTACTTGAAATGCACAAAGAGTAAAACGTTTATTATTTTTGGTACTCAAGTCAGAGTTGTTTTTTTCCTTCTGTGAAATGCAGGGCCTTGATTATATAATGATCACATTTTTTAATGGATACACTTTATAAAAACAAGCCAATAAACACTTAGAAAATACACAATTGTCCTCATATAGATGAAATGAAGGTCACTGTGATTAGTGATCATATACTAGTTGTTATGATTATGGCCAGTTAGACTGGAAAACATTTTTGGCTTCCTCCTGAAATCTGTCCCTGGAGATTAAAGACTGTGCCCGTCAATCATGCGATGCGCGATGCGCTGAGCCTGGATAGAGCCGAGCACTCCGGGGTCGGTAGGCATGTGTGAAGAGCATACTACGCAATGACACACAGAGCCTACGCCTGGCCTGCGGCCACCTGGTCAAACCTCCGCAGGATCTGCACACTGTCCCGACAATTCCTTGGTATCCTGGGTGGATAACTCGTGATCATTGCAAACTCTGCAGGACTGACCAGGTATTTTAAATGATTACCAGAGCAGCGCCTGGCAGTATAATCCTCTGCAGTTTCAGTCTGGTCACATGACTGAAGATTTGCAAGGTGGACTTTATTTGAATCTGCACTAAAGAGATGGACTGACATGACAGAGAGCAGATTGTGGCGACAGCAAAGTCCACAGTACCAGGAGCGAAGGAAGTGGAATAAGACATAAAGTTTAGTGAGAAGTTTTTGATTTTCCAAAGCAACGGATTAGCTGACATTTGAGTCGATTTTTGCTGCAACCCGAAGAGGGTCTGGCACTGAGAGGGTTCCGGTTTTCTCATAGGAAATATCTGTATGTTGTATCAATTTACTGTGATTGAGGTGTGCTTAAAAACCTGCTGGTGAGCCAGTGTTTACCTTAACGACCTTAGCTATTTAAACTCAATGCAGAACGCTTTAAGCATGATCTTGTGCTGTGTTCACGTAAGCCAATTCAAAATTATGTCCCCTTGACACTAATTATATCAATGTTTCATAACATCACTCCCTTTTTTTAAGTCTTAACTATTATTTAACCTATCGGAAATAGATGTAAATGCAGGTTTTTAAGCGATTTTAAGTGTTCTCTGGAGGGGAAAAAGGATATGACCAAACAAACGAAGTAAACGCAGAGGATTGCTTCCGCACCTTTCCCGGGCAGCCACCTGCACACTCACTGTACCCACGACGCCACCCACGGAGGTCCCGCAGCTTCGCTCAGGGGCTGTGCAGCCCCGTGGGACATAGCAAGTCCCATAAATCAGTCCATATAATTCTAAAAATGGTTTGATATTTTGAAAATGCCACAAGTGTGGCCAGCAGTTACGTAATTTCTATACCACCACACGAATCGCTGGCTACGCTGCTGCCGCCCGACACAATGGCTGAGCTACAGGTACAGTCACTAGTCCCCGCGCCTCGAGAGGTGTGACGTCTGGTCATTTCCAGCTCCCACCTGGTTTTCTTATGCTGTTCGTGGATGACATTTATTTATTGGAGAAGTAGCTACTTTTAGCTACTATGAGTGACATGGACACCTCTATTGTATTCTAAGCCATTTTAAACATGAATTGGTCAAATTTTTATTTCACCTTTTATTTTCACTTATGACACTTTCTTACAGATAATGGTGTCTTATTATTATTATTTTAATTCCTCACCCAAGGATATTTTTCTATTTATCAATAGATAGAGTGGGAGGGGGAGAGAGAGAGAGAGAGAGAGAGAGAGAGAGAGAGAGAGAGAGAAACATCGATGTGATAGAGCCACATTGACTGGCTGCCTCCGATCAGGGCCGGGGATGAATCATAACCAAGGTACGTGCCCTTGGCCAGAATCGAAGCCTCAACTCATCAGTCTGTGGGTCGACGCTCTAACCGTTGAGTCAAACTGGCCAGGGCAATGGTGTCTTATTTTTTTTATGCACTTTGCTTTCGCTGCTAAAGTTGGCAAAACCAAACATCTGAAATTCAGCCATGTTAAGGATTTCGTGACCCCACGGAACACATTTTATTCTATTTTTTGTACCTAAGACAGGTATTTACCCTGAGATTTATACTGTATGACTGAGATAAAAAACAAACAAACAAACAAAAAAACAATTTTCCTTTTTTAATAAAAAATTATGATCTCAGACCATATTTATGAGTCTTCATTTAGAAGGCCATCAGCATTTCCCCTTAACTTTTAGATACTGTATTCAATGATGAGGCAAAAACATTACAGCTTAACATGTATTTTTTATGTGTTTATGTGTATTAAACTATGGATAAAAAAAGTATATTATATATTTTCAAAATTTAAGCTTTTAAAATGTCAAGCCACAGATAATGTTACTTCGTCTTCTGCTCAACCCATTGCAAATAACAAACATTAGGCTTTATTCTGAGTGTCTCCACTCGATTCTCCCTCACTCACTGCTTACCACATCCAAAGTCTGAGCCTCGCTGGGTGTCAGAAACCACACGGTTACCAAGAGGAAATGCTCAGTTATGAACCGGCTCACCACCTGGCCGCGACCTCCTTCCTGCAGCTTGACACAGTGCAGGCCAAGTGGCAACATTTGCACCATGAGGTTGATTCGATCTAGCAATTTGGGACACACCTGTGCCCTAAACCCAGTGATTCATCGTTTGCCCATGTCTCGCATTATTGTTTTACACTTCTCTCCCTCTCCCGACTCAAATGTGAAAACTATGCTGAAGCCCTCAGGCAATGAACTCATCGGTTCCTCTCCAGTGCTCCAGGACGAGTGTGCACTTCTATTTCAGCACCAGACACTGAATTTTTATTCTAGTTTTCATCAGTGTATTGACGGAAAACTAATGGGATACAGAGCACTTCTATGACTTGTTTGAATATGGATTAAAAAAAGACAGAATCCCATGTCACTGAGATATGCACAGGGATTGAAAAGTATTTTAATGTTTTACATCATTTAATTCTGCCTCTGATGTAGCCAGATAGCGCGGTTGTCTCAGTTCTATTCTTATTGCATTAGCAGGTTGCTAAGCATCTAGAATATAGAAGACATTCAATAAAGAAAGATATGTATGGGTTGTTAGTAAAATAAGGGAAGTTAGCAGCAAGCCTTTCCCAGAGGTAGACGTCACCGCAGGGAGCTTTACCTGGACGCTGTTTGACCAGACAAGCCTACGGGTGGCACGGAACGAAAGCCCGGTGTTCGGCCCACACCCGGGCACCGTGATTCCACACAAATGAGCGCAGGGTCTTCGTGGTTACTCCATAAGAAAATAAATCTCAATTGTAGTTTAAAGTATGACATATCTGTCTTAACTCACATATTATAACAATTTATTTCTTACCCAGTAAGGCTTGATGTTCCTGTTTTGAGATTGAAATAGAAATGAAATAAAATTGTCTTCTTTATGGGCATTTCACCACTAGGGAACGTTGTTTTCATTCATTTATCCAGAAAGAGTAAACAAAAGCAATAATTTGTCGCATGAAGAAATTCTTATCAAGGAAAATTTGAATAAACTGTCAAATCTCATTTTGCTCATAATTAAAATAAAAAGAATGACAACCGAGGTATTTGGGGCCTTGCAGCGCTCATCTGGTCCCTAACTAACAGATGAGTTCATTATCCAGCTAATCCACCTATAGTAAAATAGAAAAGAAACACTATTTTATTGCTGTGATAAAACTGAAGCTTAGAAATATATCTAAACTAATTGGATTGGACAATTTTGACATATTTATTCTGAGTGTTCATAATATTTTAGCCATTAATGGTGACAGAATAAACATCTGAACTTTAAAGAGAATTCTAATTTATGAATAACATGTCTGAATCTAGGTAAAAAAATGCTTCCTATTTTAAAATTGCATCTCACGGATAGGTGTCACTTGGTGAGTTTAGTGCAAAGTTGAATTATTTAAATTTTTTTTGTTTTTGTATCCTCACCCGAGGACATTTTTGCATTTATCTTCAGATAGAGTGGGAGGGAAAGAAGGAGGAAGAGAGAGAGAGAAACATCAACATGAAAGGGACACATTGATTGGCTGCTACCCACACGACCCCAACCAGGGCCGGGGACAAACTGCAACCGAGGTATGTGCCCTTAGCGGGAACAGAACCCAGGACTCCCTGGTCCATGGGCCAATGTTCTAACTGCTGAGCCAAACTGGCCAAGACGGATTATTTAATATTTAATTACATAAAATAATATTAAGAAATTGTGTCAAAGGGGGTAAAAATCGGTAATTGTCCTGGAATACAATGGATCGATTAGTTTACAGGACAGACCATGGCAGAGCCTCTCTCACTGGGAAACACTGAGTAAGCACAGGTGGAGAGCTACAGTGTAAATACCACTGCTGTCGCAGGATGTGCCTGCGCTGTGCCTCATGGAGTGTGGTGTTGCCTTTGCTATCTGAGCAGTATGAAAGATAATGTTGTTGTTTTTTATCCTCACCTGAAGACATTTTTGCATTTATCTTCAGATAGAGCAGGAGGGAGGGAGGGAGGAAGAGAGAGAGAGAAAAACATTGATGTGAGAGAGACACATCGAGTGGTTGCCACCCACACCACCCCAACCAGGCCCCGGGACAAACTGCAACCGAGGTACGTGCCCTTAGTGGGAACTGAACCCGGGCCTCTCTGGTCTGCAGGCCGACGCTCTAACCACAGAGCCAAGCCATCCAGGGTGATAATGGGTTTTCTTATCCTCTATAATCTCCATCCTCTGGGAGAATCACACCACTAGGTCAAACACAGGGTTCATTAAATTTCTTTTGCCTTTGGGTCTAGAAGAATATCAAAGTGATGTGTGTGCACATGAAGGTGGTGGTGGTGGTGTGTGTGTATGTGTGTGTGAGACAGAGAGAGAGAGGTTGTATTATTTGTCAGAATTTACCCTAAGTACTAACTGTCTCTAAAATTAAATAGATATTTGTTTTTCTTTTTATTGCCTGTACTCCAAAACTATGGAGTTCTGCAGATCAATCCCTTTGCCTTGATCAATACTGTAGATTTTTCCTAAAATCTCATCAAAAAGTACATCATTTTTATTTTAGTTTTTAGGAACAAGATTTTATGTCCAGGCAAACTGACAAAGGTTATGGTGAGCTGCACGTTATGCACGTAGATCTAACTTCTGGTGAGACAGGGGCCTGCTCATGGCACCCCGAGGCCAACGTGTCGTCCGCCGACATGGAAGGGACTCATGAGCGCGACTGCAGTTTGCCCCCAAGTGAGCACACTGAGGAGGAAACTGCAGAGATGAGGTCTGTCTCCTAACGAGTTCATTCATAAAAAGTACATAAAACATGAATTTGTTAAAGTTTTTTCTTTTTATTACTGTCACTGTTTTAATATCTCCTTTTTGTCAGCGAGGCTGGGGGTCAATACCGACTGCTGACGTGCTGCTGAAACTTGAATCTGAATGTCACCTGATGGGTCCCAGTGCACACGCGAATCATTTTGAAAGAAAGCACCTTGTTCAGCTTCTTCTGCGTGTGATTCCAGGGGTGGGGGCAGCCACGTCTGCACATCTGGGCCCAGCAGCGGCCATTCCCGTCCAGAAAGGCAGGAACATCAAAGAGCCCCAAAGCCCCAAGAGAACCAGGACAACGGAGATTGTTATGCCTCTGAGTAGCCTAACTCACCTCCCTAACAAAACACGACTGCAAGAGTCCCTGGCGTCTTACCCAACTTGAACATTTTATCTACTTGAGGAAGAAAAAAAGATAGTGATTGCTGAGTTTATCAGGCGCTCCTTTTTAAATCTCAGAATACTTTTTAATAATTTTTCTCGATGCAAAAGGAAAATACTCTAGAATAAAAGCAAATGGAAATGACTCCAATATTCTGCTTGGACTTGCTCAGAAACTGGAAAACCTGTAACATTGCACTTGAAAAAGACGGTGGACTAATTGGTAGTCTGTGATTTATCTTCATTTATATTTATAACTAATTATTAAAGTTTCCCCCCAAACTGGAAGTTATTATATAATTATACATCTGTCATAGTATATTCTAATAATTTGTTTTTATTAGGATTGTGCTTCCCCGCACAGATTTTTTAAAATTAGAATTTTAACTATTTTTATATTATTGAAGTCTGAATAAATCCTTGACCATTTTATGGATATAAGTATTACAAGTACAGCACTTATAATTGCTGGTGATGTAAACATAGCATGATAGAGTTTCAAAATGACCCTGATTGTTAGATGCATGTGAAAATCACTATGTAATGAGCAAAATGTTTATCCACTAGACAATGTATTCATTACAACTCAGTACCACTGGTTAAGATACCAAATCGGAAGCCTTGGGCAACGGCCATCTCTCATCAACCTGAGGTCTCTGTATCAATTTCCTGTCTCTCCCTTGGTTTTTTCCTTAGAAACAACTGGTTAACAGACTCTGCAGTCTTACAAACTTGGCTTTAAAGCCAGGTGTTGCCACTTTCCAGCTATGTATCTTTTAATTAAACTGTAACCTCTCTAAAGTGTCACTTTGCTCTGATAAGTAAAATAAACAGAATGACCACCTCCTCCTTGCAATAGGATTACAAAAGGAACTTGGTGCATGTAGTGTCTGACCCCTACTATGTGCTCAGCAAATGAGCATGGCGTGCAATTAATCAAGGTCTATTACCTCCCCCCCTAATTATTTCTTGAACCTGATGCTTTATTTCTATCTTTATTAAACACAATCACTCCAGGCCCTGGCTAGCTCTCTTATATTACTCTACAGGTCTGCTAACTGGTCTTCTTTGCTCTGTTGACGTGTTCCAAAGCAACTTTCCAAAATAAATATCTGACTTCATCACCTTCCTGTTTTGCAAGACTCTCCACCTTCTACTACCAGCCTATTCCCCTACCTTCAAGGTGTTTATGTGTACTTGTTTATAAATCATATCCATGAACTACTCTGTGGCAGGGATTACAAAATATACACACAGCTAGAAAATAAGATGAGATAAATATAACCAGAAAACTATTTTTGGCAGACATTTCAATGAATGAATTACCTTGCACAGCCTTCTGAGGGGACACACTCAAACTTTGTGCACTGATTCAAAGATTGTTTGCAAGCTCGCAGATGCTCTGTCACCTGTCTGTCTTCACCGCCTTTCCCTAGACGCTGTGGTCCAGCAGTACGGGGAAACGCAGCTGGGCCTAGTCTGGGTGACTTTCGTGTTTTTTAAATCCTCACCCGAGGATATTTTTCTATTTATCTTCAGATAAAGTGGGAGGGAGGGAGGGAGAGAGAAAGAGACATCGATGTGAGAGAGACACATCATTGGTTACCTCCTGCACGATTGCAACCAAGGTATGTACCCTTGTGTCCTTGACCAGACTCAAACCTTAGACTCTTTGGTCTGCGGGCTGATGCTCCAACCGCTGAGGCATACTGGCCAGGGCTAGATGACTTTCCTTTTCATGTTCCTGGAACCTGCAGGAGAGACCTACCTTCACCTTCAGTAACCTTTCTTTACTCCTGCCACATGCAGACTTTATTATTTCTTTTTTAATATGACTTTTTAATATTATGCATCACCCTGGGTAACTTTTCCAGAGTATTTTTAATTATTCAGTTGCTTCTTTGGTGAATCTTTTAGATTAAATTTCTTAAAGGCAAGAACTGTTTCTAATAATAACAATTCAATAAGTTTTTATAAAGTTAAACATTTTAATACATATTTGTTGAACCAACTGAACCGTTGGTGAGAGTTCCTGCAGTTCCTTGCCTGCCATGCAGAGTATTTGACTCTTCTCATTTTTTCTGTTTGTTTGTTTTGTTTTGTTGTTGTTGTTAATCCTCACCCGAGGATATTTTCCCACTGATTTTTAGATAGAGATAGAGTGGAAGGAAGGGAGGGAGAGAGACAGAGAGAAACATCGAGGTGAGAGAGGCACTTTGATTGGTTGCTTCCTGCACAACCCCAGCTGGGGCTGGAGGTCAAGCCCAGGACTCCTCCCTCGCTCAGCGGGCCAGTGCTCTAGCTGCTGAGCCAAACTAGCTCCTTTCCTTTCACCTTTTAGTAATCAGGAAAGGCAATGCCTCTTTAATAGCTCTTTTGATTTTTAAAAATTTTTATTGATTGATTTGAGAGAGAGAGAGAAATCTATTTGTTGTTCCACTTATTTGTGCATTCACTGGTTGATTATTGTATGTGCTCTGACTGGAGAGTGAGCCCGAGACCTTGGCACATGAGGAAGATGCTCTAACCGCTGAACTACCCAGCCAGGGCTCTCTCTTTTGATTTTTTTAAGGTAGAGTTGACTTTCCTTCCTTTGAATCACTCTTTGACCTGGTATTTGCATACTGTAGTACTTACCTTCTAGAATGGAATGTTTGTTTTCCATGTCAAGTTTTCCCCAAGACAATTCAAGGTCATTCACAGAAAGGCAGTCTATCTAGTTTCAGCTTTTTACCAGAATTATTTCCTGGTTGAATCAATAAACAAATAACCAAAGGAATGAATGAGAAAATCATCAAATGGCAAGTGACATTAATTCAAGATTCGCTGTTTTAAATGGTCTTCTCTTTCTCTTCTAATTCTTAGGAGTGTTTGAAATGTTCTACAGTGTTTACATAGAGAAGAAAAACATTTTGTTTCTCCACCTGGAGTGGGGAGGAGCCAAGTTCGTCAACCCTGGTATTTTAATATCCGTATGTAGCAAACTTCCAACATATTGTAATAACATGAACAGAACTCACCATTATGTATTTGATTTGAAAAATTGGGCTAAAACAATAAATAATAATATGTGTCTTTCTAATTGTTCTCATATTTGCTCCAAATAAAATCATAATCATCAATATTGTCATTATTACTATTGTTGATATAATATTATTATTCACTTAATCTAAATGTTTGCTGCAAAAATATCCAGCTATTATAATTTATCCAGTCATTATAATTTAAAGACATATGCAAAGATGAAATTAATCTAAAACCAATGAGAGATATATTGTAACATAACACTCTTTTTCTTTTTCTTGAGTAGCTATAAAAATGGGCTCAGTGGCCAAATGCCATGCTCCCTAACGCTATTGGCCATATCTCATGTAATATCATTGCCCCTGGTGGGCCCTTTAAACATCATTAGAAGAGGCAGTTTTTCTAGAACTTAGAAAATAAACTTGACATGCTGTAATTCAAATGCGAATACTCCCCTACTGGCCATCAATAATTGGTGAAGCAGAGAGAAAAGTTTTTTATTTTTTATTTTTCATGTTACACCTACTGAAAGACTGTTACACAGTGAAAACCATGTTTCACTCAATTCAGCTGCCTCAGGAGAGTGGGGACAAGCTTGGGGGAGGAGCCTCGGAAAAGCGAGGCAAAGCGGAGAAGGGAGAATCAGAAAGGAAACCCGGAAAAACAGACGCGTGGGAGAGAACCCATCGCAGAACCACGTGTCTGCAGACTCCGGAGCTCGGCCGGTGTGGCACGCCCTCCTCAGGCCACGCGTGCATGACCCCACGGAACGCATGACTACCAACAGCCTTCCCGCGCCTCCGTTTCATTTCCGAGATTAATTCAGACTTTAGAGAGGATGTATTATTTCAAATATAAGCCTTCTTGAGGCTTGGGGGAGAATTTTTATCTATCCTAAATAATATGCAAATAATGATTAAATGGCCTAAAGACATTCCTACCTCGTATATTAAATCTATTGTTGGAAAACAAATTCACAGGGTGAGTGACCTACAGGACTCATTTCCTTGCAGCGTGATGGTTTTCTTGTCAAATAACTTTTCAAGTTCTTTTACCACACACTAAAAAGCTTTAGGGACTTATACAAAATAAGTCAGTCATTGAAGAGGAAGAATTGAAATGCATCTAAGTTTTATTTCTTCCACAGCTAACTATTAAGCAACTCATTTGGATATGAGAGCATGGATTCCTAAAATGAGTTTACATCATTTGGTAAATATTACCATTTTTATTTACCAAATGCTTCATGGAAGAGTTTTCATGACTTATTTCTTCTCAAAACTAAGCTATAATGGTAAAAACATTAGACTGGGAGTCAAAACTTGCAGAATCAAATTAGCACCGGTCACTGTTCCTATGTGTGTTATTCCAATCAGCGCATGTTCAGTGGTGACCTCTCTGCCACAATCGATATATTTTATACTCCATGTCCGTTGGAAAGCAAACATACTTGTTTAACAACAGTGATTCAAGCGCCCTATATTGCTGAAGGACATGCTGCATTGTTCAAATATACATAGCGAGGATCACCTTCACACGTCATATGTTAGTGGAGAAGAACGTTCATCTATTCAGCTAGTTGGCAGTTTTAGGCAGTTCATATGGAGAATTGTGTCCATATAATTCATGCATAACATAAACTTGCCACAGTTGCAGTGAAGTTCTGAATTGTAACTCTGCATCTTGTATCATGCTCTGTGAAGGTATACATGCTATAATTTCCTATTTTGTTGGCTTGTCTCTGTCTATTATGAAGTCTTCATGACATTACATTTTGTTCACATCTTCACCATTTGTTGTACTCGCTTGTTCATGAAGATCCCGGGAATGGTAGAGCAAAACGTGCCTTCCAGCCACAAAACAGAACGTGGCAAGACGGCTTTTACTTTTCCTCAGGTGTATTATGATTAAGGAAAATACATATTGCTAATTTGTCAGTTCAAAAATATAGGGTTTTTTTTTTGCACACTGTAAATAGAGTTGACTTACTAAACAATAAATCTCAAGTAACGCTTATAAAAGTAAACAGTCTTTGTTGAACAAGAATGGGTTTTGCTATTTCTCTATAATTTTTGCTAAGCATACCTGCTATTCTGGTGAAGTATAAGGCACTTCATGTGATCTTGGGAGTATTAGAATCTGGAAATAGCCAGAGTGTACAGAAATGAATAGCTGAATTATTAAAGATGCATTAATAATGTTTGTACTCTGACAAGTTTATTTCTGCTTCTAGTCACAATGACTGACTCTCGATTACCATTCAAATGTCAATAATCATTGTTATTTGCTGAGATCATTAACTTGAAAATGGAACTATATGTTCTCTGTGTTTCTTTTTGTTTAGCGCTATTCTGTGGAAATCCTATTTTCTTGGTATAAAAATTGTTTTACACATAAGATGGTACATGACCCAGAATAAAAACTGCCTTACGGATCGTTGGAAAGTTTTACGCTCAACACAACAGTGTTCACCCTTGGGGAGGAGAGAGACAAGGTTGGGAGTACTTTTTCACGGTACAACTGATAGTCATTCAATCTAGTTATAAAAAGTCAAGTTTGGATATTCTAAGATACTGCCCTAATTCTAATCCAGAGTGGCACAACATTAAAGTTAATGATACAGAAATGCTGTAAAATAAAATTCTGTAATAGGTATAGAAATTGCCAATTTCTTCGTCGTCATTATTCTGAAGGATCCAAAAATATCACACAGAAAATATCAGATGATATGTATAGATGTCTGGGAAATTCATTCAACCTAAGGATTATATTTGTCGATACAGGTCTTAGATATCGAAAAACCGAAACCAAAAAACGTGCAATCGACCACAAGCTTGGTCAGCCTTGAGACGAAGGGGCTCCCTGACTGGGAAATCATTCAGCCGGATTGTTTTCACAGATAGAAACTCTTAGCAAATCTGTTGGGTAGGCAGCGCAATATCTACCAATCTATAAAAAGAGTTTTAAAACCCAAATGAATAAATAACAGAGGATAAACTTCCCAACTCATACCTAGGAGGCCAGCATTACCTTCTTATCAAAATCTGAAATAGTAAAAGAAAAAGAAAACTGCAGACCAACAGTCCTCATAAACACAGGCCAAAACTCTTTAACGAAATATCAGCAAGTTAAGTGCAGACATGCATGAAAAGGAAGCTACTTCACAATCACAGGCACAAAATCTGAGGAACTAGCAGATGGCTCAACATTCAAAAGATAATTAACTCAATCCACCACATTCACAGACTAACAAAGAAGATCCATGCGATTATCCCCACAGAAGTAGAAAACCCCTCTGACAAGTTTACTATGTGCACTCCCGACAGAAACGTCCATTAAACTGGAAACAGCAGGGATGTCCTTCAAGTGCATAAAGTGAATGTTGGGAACTGGTGTCTAATATTATTCTTCACGGCAACAGACAGTACTTTCTAACATCTAAGCTAGAAAAAATTATTTTAAAAATGTTAAAAAAAAAAAAAAAAGAAAAAGAAAATTGAGCAACTCCATATATTGATTGGGGGGAAGAAACAAAACAAACCTGTAAGACAGTGTAATGATTTTTACTATGACATTGTCCATTGAGAGCTTCATCGGTTATGGAGTTCTTGTTTGTGGGCTTCCTTTTACATGTTTCCTAGGTATTTCCTTATGTTTTCTGTGAACTCAGAGTGCTCTAGAGCTGCGTTTGTCATGCGAGGGGAAAGGGAGGTGGTGGTAAAACTTAGCTCACAGCTGTGTCTTCCGCATGGACTTTGGCAGCGTGCCAGCTCAGGGACTCTTCACACCCCCCTCCTCGGGTGCTGCTTTCCCCAGAACTACAAGGGGTGTTTGTGCTCACTAAGCACACAGGTTGTGTTTGTATTGGAGCCCTGGTCCAACTGACTAACAGTGCCCCCTTCTGGTACTGTGCAGCAATACTTTCCCCTTTTATTTTATTATTTTATTTACTTATTTTTCCATGTCATTGTCTTTATTATTTTTTTATTTTTTATTAATTTATTCATTTTTGTGACAGATGTTCCTCCCCCCCTCTGATTCCCTCTCCCCCTCCCTCCCTGCCTTGTCCCCAGCTTTGTTGCCCATGTCCATTGTTCATGCACACATGCATATAAGTGCTGTGGTCTCTCCCCACCCCCTCTTCTGGGAGCCCCCTTTTAGTGGTGACTGACAAGGCAGTGATCCCATGGCGGTGCAGAAAAGAAAAGTGAAAATGAGTATGAAATTCTCCCCCAAATCATACTAGTCTTTCTGGGCGTCTCTAGGATTTTATTGTGGGGGACTTGCAGACCATGTCACTTCACCACTTTCTCAAGGAAGACACTAGGGGCACTCAGATGGGACAACACAATTGAAACTGGTTAAAACCTGACAACAGGGACGCTGGCTCTCACTATGACAAAACAGCTGAAGAATCACATACATGTGTGACAGGGCAGATATTCTCTGATGAATTCACTCCCCTATTCTGAGTTTTTAATATTCCTCATCTTCTCTTCTATCACACGCGAATATTTCAGAAGCATTTAATAGAAGTGACAAGGATTGACACAGGAAATGAAACTATATTATTGCAAAGATAATGTTAATAGAATTCTGTGACTGGTTTGATGTGTACATGGGAAAAGTTAGAATTCAAGAAAAAGTCTAACCATATATATATGTATATATATATATGTATATATATATGTATGACTTCAGAGGACGACAGAACCCTGAGTGGATCTGGTATCCGCACATGGCACGAAGATGCGGGCAGCAGAAACCTTCGGACTTAGAGTAAACTTTCCTCCCGCATCCCCACACATTGGATTGGACTGTACTTGCAGGAGACAAAAATGTGCCAGTACCTGGTGCACTCCCGACGCTCAGTCATGCGCCACAGTGCGCCTGGTGGCTTGGGCACGCACCGGAGTCCAGGAGGGCCTTGGGATCCATAGGCAGCGATGGGCCAGAACTGGCCGATGGAGAGGACGGCATTTGCACTCGGTTCACTGCTGGCTCCCGGCCAGCTGCGAAGATCAGCACCAGCAGCTTCGCCCCTGAGTTTTAGGACAACCATGTGGGTAGATGCCAGAGCTGAGTCTGCACAGCTAGGACCCCAGGCTACTCCCAGCCCATATCTGGGACAGCCTGGACCTTCAGACGGGGTAGGAGTGGGCTCTCCATTGACACCAGGCCACACGGGAATATCCGTGCGACGACACAGTGCACCCTGCCAGAATCACCCTCCAGGGCCCGCTCCTCCTGGCCCCTGATCCATGTTTGAGAGCCACTGGGATCACTCCTCATGTCTCTGCCTCTGCTGATGCCCACAGTGCCCGCCACCTGCACACCCTGCACAGTGCCCGTCACAGTGAGCAACAGGGTCGCCTCCTGGGTCTCCAGTGCCCGGGGCTCAGTAGGAGCTTAACAGATATATCAGATATATGTTCTAAAGTCTGCAGTCCTTTCTTATATGAGAGCTATTCATTAGCTAATCAGTTAAAAGAGCTGACTAACACATCTTAATATTGCAATGGCCATTTTAATTAGATTAGGGTGACCAAATATCGAGTCTTTTGGTGGATTTATCACTGAAAACCCCATATCCAGGAAAATTCCGTGGTCGCTGTTGAACCAGAAAGGTTGGTCACTCTCACATGGGTAACTAAAAGAAAATGCACAGCCCTGGCCGGTTTGGCTCAGCGGTTAGAACGTCGGCCTGCAGTCCAGAGAGACCCGGGTTCGGTTCCCGCTAAGGGCATGTACCTTGGTTGCAGTTTGTTCCCAGCCCTGGTTGGTTGTGTGGGTGGCAGCCACTCGATGTGCCCCTTTCACGTCGATGTTTCTCTCTCTGTCTTTTCCTCTCTCTCCCTCCCACTCTATCTGAACAAATAATGAAAAAATGTCCTCGGGTGAGAATAAAAAAAAAATAATAATAAAAGACAATGCACAAAAATGTAATCTTATTAACCAAATACATTTATATTTGGTGGCAGGAGAGGAGAATATACACACATCTCAAACATACATTTGTTCAAGAGCCACATCGTTTGAAAGTAACCATCCCATAGTAAAACCTAAAGATGAAGTGTCTTAATGAGTGACATCTGTAAGTCTGTAACTAACAAATGGATTTTTCAAAACAAATTTATAAATAATTTCCAGACTCTGCCTAAGTAATGTGCAAAGAGAATCACAAAGGCTAAGAGTCAGATACTGTTAAAACATAGGAGTCAGTTAGCTAGTCATTGGAAAATAAACCCTTAATAAATGCTACGTCGCTTCTAAAGAAACTTTTATATATTTTCTGTTTCCATCCTGATTATTGATGTATCAATTTTCTTGCTAATAAGAAAGATAACATAGCCCTGGGTGGTTTGGCTCAGCGGTTGGAGCATCAGCCTGCGGACCAGAGAGTCTGGGTTTGGTTCCCTCTAGGGGCACATACCACGAAAAAGGAAGGAAGGAAGGAAGGAAGGAAGGAAGGAAGGAAGGAAGGAAGGAAGGAAGGAAGGAAGGAAGGAAGGAAGGAAGGAAGGAAGGAAGGAAGGAAGGAAGGAAGGAAGTTATTACTATTGATTACATATTTGGTCTGGGTGTTCTGGTTCAACAGATATTAATTATTCCAGAAGAGATCAAATCTTGAGTGAATTATATAAGGTTTCACAAAAATGGTAATAATCTAGCAAGCAACTCTAGACAAGTTGCTACTTATTCTTAGAACTTCCCTAAATTGACCTATGTGAAATGATTTATATTAATTTCTCATGTCTATATGTCACTCTTTGTGGCTTTGCCATCCCCCCTTACAATGTGTGACGTTGTCCAAGCCTTTTTCATATTTTATCCTTTGATGTCTTCAAATACAAGTGATTACTAGTTATAGTCCCTTGCTTCAAATAGCACACACACTGGCTTTATCTGTTAGTGTTCATAGACTTCTCTCTGAAGTATCACTGTTCCGTTTTCAGTGCTGTGTGCTACTGAGCTGAATCTTTGTCTTCCATGATTAAAGATGTAAATTCTTGCCCTGGCCAGTTTGGCTGAACGGTTAGCGTGTCGGCCCTCAGATCAATGAGTCACAGGTTCGATTCCGGTCAAGGGCATGTATATGGGTTGTGGTTTGTCCCCGGCCCTGGTGACAATGTGGCTCTGTCACATCGATGTGGCTCTGTCATATCGATGTTTCTCTCTGTTTCTCTCTCTCCCTCCCTCCCACTCTATCTGATAATAAGTAGTAAAATATCCTCAGGTGAGGAATTTAAAAAAAAAAAAAGTAAATTCTCCAGAAGTTAGCCCTGCCCCTCTCGAGTCCAGGGTCTCTAGTGGTTTGACCCAGCCATCACGCCCACTTGGACAGAAGATGAGCACGGCGTGGCCTCTGGGAAAATCTTGTGAGTAGGAGGTCAATCCCATTTGTACATATGACAGACAAAGGGATATTTAAGGTAATTTTCAGCTCTGGTAAAATATTCTAATAACCAAAATAGGTTAAAAGGAGGAAAGGATAGTTGCTTACAGGAATTTTTAATTTCTATAACTTGATAAATGATGTAGCACCATTAATCTCTTGGCTTCTACCCTCTTTAACCTCAACTCTAGATTCCCCGATTCAGTGGGAAGCACGGGACCCGTTGTTCATCCGAATCTGTTCTACAACCAGCATTTCAAATCAGAACATGACCTTCATTTCCAAAACGGCTCAGAGAAGTACACCTGTCTCCTAACTCTTGTCTTTTCTTCAAGGCCATCATTGTTTAGTTGTCACGTGATTACTTCACCCATTTCAATAAAGCACCCTCGATTCTTTTAAAAATGTATACAAGGAACAAACACCTGAGTTGATGACATCAATGTTCTGACATTTCCTTACTCCTGAGCCTCGTGGTGGCTCCTTACTTTCCTCGGGTGTCCATTCTATCTGACAATCTCTCACACTGGATGTATCTTGCCACAGTCAATATTTTTTCTATAATACTATTTCCATCCTACTCTTCCTTCCCAACAAATTGTTTCTGATTACTCAGGTTGAAGTTAAAATTCTGCAGACTCGCATTCAAAGCTCTTCCCAATCTCACACAAGAATGCCCACTGTTCCAAGGCATGTTTCCTACCATTCTCTCAACAGATTTTCTAGTACAGTGTAATGCTTTGGGCTTATGTCATTTATTTATTATTCTTGTGACCACTCTGCAACATGTTACATGCTTGGTCTTCAAACAAGTCTATTTTTCCTAGACGTTCTTCACACATTTATATTTGTATAAGTTAACACTCTTACAACAAGTATGCTTTGTGTCACACCCCAGGTCTGCTATACTTCAAATATTCGTAAATTAATAAAATTATTTCTTTCCTCATGAATGTCATAGTCTATTAGTAAAGTCATAAACAAAGAATCACCATGTAAGCAAATCATTGCAATGCCATTGATGTTACATACATAGAGAGTTATGGAGCTCAGAGGGAAAACAGGTTCATTCTCTGTGGGAACATGGAAAAGTCAGGGGGACCCACTGAAAGTGAAGATTCTGGGCCACTGAGTCATTTTAATGTACTAGTTCAAGGAAGGAGACATACAATTCTTACAAAAACACCTAGAAAAAATATTCCTGTATTATTTTTTAAATGGGTGTTAGATAATGGTGTGCCCTGGCCACAATGTTCACTATCTGAAACTAATCCTGTAATGAGGATTATATGAAGAGTGTCATGTACAACATAGATGAGACCTATGTAAGCAATGCGTCATGACACCTGCTAAGAATAGAGTGATGAATTGGGTTGTGTTATGTTAAAAAAAAAAGGGGGACTAAAGAATAATGTTCTCGATGCCACTTTCTTAACTATTCAGAGAAATTCACAAAGTGTTAAAAATCTGAAAAATGTGCTTCTAATCTTTGCTGTTCACTTTAATCTTCTAGGCTTAGAATGTCAACTGTATAGGGAATCCCAGCATTATATTTTAGGATGGTTTCCAATAAGGGATAAAACCTAATGACTAACTGGCAAAACTCCAATAGATTTTAGATAAAAATATCTAATTAAATCTCTCTAGTCTAAGCATAATTTATTGCAGATTTTCCCAAAAATTCCCTACAGATTTCTACTGCCCTTGGAAGTATTGTCTGAATTTTAAAATGATTTAATAATTTCCAAGTCAAGCCATAATAATTTATCCATTGTTATAAATTCACCAAGGGTTTCTACTTTATTCCTCTATCAAAATTATAGTCATAATCTATTAATCATATATTTTTTTACTCTTTATATCTTAAAATATGTTATCTACATATGGAAAGAGAATATCTGGAAACATTTTGGAAAGCTACCAAGGTAGAGCATTCAAATAAATCACTTTATTTTTGATACAATTATCTCTCTGGGACAACCACATGGCTACCATTCCACAGTGAGGAGAGTGGTACAAATATTTTTAGTATGTTAAAATATGTTTAATTCTTATACTTAATATTGCCTTTTATAATTGTGTGCAATATTTTGCCTGTTAGATTAGAAATTTCTTGACCAAGGAATTTAACTCTCTCTCAAAGTTCACCACAGTGATTAGAACATGATAAATTAGGACTTTATTGTCTAGTTCTTACATACTTCTCATAAATTTGCTTCATGGGTATAATGTTTTCTGATATTTGATTAGTTAATATATTATTTTTAAACATAGCTTATTAGAAATATGAGACACTAAAGTTTTATTTTGCCCAATTGACTCATTTCATTGATGAGGAATTGAGGTCCAAGAGAATTGTTTTTACCTAATTAACAATTTCTGATGACTACTTAATTTAAGTAATAGGGTGCTTCATTTCTTCATATACTAAAAGAAATTCATGATCCCTCATATGGTTAAGAACTATTAACCTAGATGATGTCTAAGGGCTTTCATACTTCTCACATGATTTATCTTAAGCATCGTATTGCTCTATATGCTCATGCAAATAAAGTGTGTGAGAAGCTGACATTAGTGGAGCCATTTTAAAATGGAGTCCGGGACCGGGGCAGTGTAGCTCAGTGGGTTGGGTGTCATCCTATGTACTGAAAGGTCTCCAGTTCGATTCCCAGTCAGGGCACATGCCTGGTTGCAGGCTCAATCCCTGGTAGGGGTCATGCAGGAGGCAGCTGGTCGATGTTTCTCTCTCACATCGATGTTTCTCTCTCTTGCTCTGCCTTTCTCTTTCTCTAAAAATCAATTTTAAAATCTTAAAAAATATAAAATAAAAATAAAAATTTAAATGAGTCAGGGCAGCCATCCCAGAGGAACTGCCGTGTGTGTGTCTTACTCTGGAACCTTGGGACTTCACCCAGCAACACTGCGTGTTCCAGACGGCTGTTTGTAAAGCTAACAGGAAAGCAGTTATTCTGACCATGAGGACTTAAAACTAAGGACGTTCTTTGAAACTAATACTACCTTGTATAGCTAAAGAATAACTTAGTTTAGAGACCAATAGAGATTCCTTCTATTACATAATTACTCATGTAATTACTCCCCTTCCCGTTCTCATAAGTGCCCCTTGCCCTCACCTCATAATTGAACATGGTTTAGGTTTCTGCATGAATCAGCACTTCCCAAATAACTGCTCTTTGATCTCCAATAAATGATTTTCTCACTCTATTTTTTATCATCTTTAAGCTTAACTAGTGAGAAGGTGAGAAAACTATGTAATTCAAATTTTAGGTGTTCAGATAACTCAAAGTGTCAGAGTACCTGCAAAAACTGCCTCAGTTTTTAAATTTATAATTCTAATCTACCTTTGATGAAGCATTTTTGCATAATAAACACTTCTGCCCAGTCCAAAGTGCTTTACAATCATAAGACGTGAATGACTGTTTGCAAGCCAGCCTTTCAGCCCGCAGTGCCAGTGGCAGAAGTCAGACCAACGCTCAGCCTCGTGGGAGGCGGGAACAGCCTGAGGACTCACCCCAGGAGGGAAGGCGTCCCTTCCCCAGGAGCACAGAGGCGGAATTAGATATTTGCTTGTAGCATTAACCTCTAAGTGTGCTTCTTAGCTATATAAAATGATTGAGACTGCTTACTCCATCATAGATGAAAATAAGTACATGTATACACAGTTCATACAGTAAAGAAATACTTCTTTGAAATAAACAGGGAGATATTATAGAAATGAAAAATCCACAGACATGAAAACATTGCAAAACTAAATTAAAAATGGCAAGATTCAACATTACTTTGCTTCATGCTTGTCAGCATGAAGTCATTTAGAAAACAAGATAAAACAGACAAAAAATGTCCAGTTTACCTATTGATTATAAAATGGGAGAATTTAGATCATGTGTGCACATGTGTGTGTGTAAGCCCTCTCCATCTATATATCTATATCTATATCTATATCTATATCTATATCTATATCTATATCATCTATATCTATATCTATATCTATCTATCTATATCTATAAAATAAGGTTTTGCACATATTTTGCAATATTCCCTGTTAATTCCGATTGGAATTAGATTAATAACCATTGAATTGACCTGGATAAACATTTAAATTCTCTGAGTCTTAATTCCGTTTTCTGTAAAAGTTGTACCAGATTAAAGAGGTCTGACTTGGAGTGCAGGAAAATACCCTCTCTCTTCTGATACTTTAATCACAGACACCCTTGTGGTCCCAACTCTCTAAGAGTGAGTTCTAATGAGGCTCCTGCACAAGATTAAATTAAGATTGTTTTTAATTCTACCCTTTGAATCTAAGTCAAAACTATGACACATTTAGCTGTGCTCAGTGAGGTACAAAGTTGAAACTATGCAGTCTTTGTCTTCAAAGAGCTTACAATTGAATATTAGAATCGACCATGTGAATAAATAATTCTATTACAGGATAAAATAAAATTAAGTAAAAATATCAGCATATTCACTTCAATATGGAATCATAAAACAGAAAACTAACTCTATTAGAGAATATGTAAATCATAATGAAGGTGGTAAGAACATTGGCTATAGAAACATATTTACAGTATGTAGTACAGTGAAAATGCAGCCCAGGGCACGGCACAGAATTCAGAGCACACAATTTGTGAAGAATATGTGTGTGTCTGAGCACTTCAGAAACACACAAAGCTGGGAGAGTTCAAAGCAAAATGCTGAGAATGGTTATCTCTGTGCGATGTTACAGCAAAATTATTCTGACACTTGTTAAAATGGGAAGATAAATTTATTCAGGATCGTTGTGATAGAAGTAAGTGTCAAGAGTAGGACAATGGGGTGGGGGCAGGGATCAGGTTCACCTCCAGATATTAAAGAAACGAGGGGTTTATAGCCAAGGAGCAGGTTGAGGGAGTGGGTCAGTGGATGGAAAATTACTAAGAAGAGACATCAAGGAGGGGACTTCTTATTAACCTGAAATCCTAGGATTTTTACTAAAAGCAGGCCAGGGTGAGCGGGTATCAAAGGCGGGACAATTTCCTCTGATGTGACTTAGCGAGCTCCTTGCTGAAATGGGACTGTGCAAGGGTGAACATGGAAAGCCAGGCAGTCAAGGGGCGGGCTCAGAGGAGCTGACTGAAGGCTGGTGAGGAGAGAGTCCTCGTCATCACAGGTGCTGAGCGGAGGGACCAGCTGACGGCAGGAGCACGAGGGGACATGTGCTAAGAGAACTGTTCAGTATCTGGGTGTTCGCTACCTCCCCCGGAGCTGTCCTCACTGGGGCGTGGGTTCTGGTCTACCAGTGCCGTTTAAGAGAACACAGCAAGCACTTGGTTATTAGCGACTCCCCAGAGTAGCATTTGAGGGAACTTGAACTTCAATTTTTCAAAGCTGTTTGGACTAAAATGCATTCTAAGCGGCAATATTATAAAATCTTTATAAATTAAATACACTGGCATTGCCTAGGCTCTTCTTCTTTTATCATAGCTCATTAGTATCAAAATAAAATTAATTGTGACTTTAGGATTACTATGAGTTGGTCCTCTGGGAGTCAGGCATTCCTAGTTTTCTCATTAAGTTAACTTTTTTATCCTAAGTAATAATGAAGAAGAGGGACCATGCTGTCAACATTACATTTATATACATGATGGCAGGTTCTTTAACCATTACCGTAGAGCAGCGATCATTATGAATAGATATTACTTGAATATATGAATAAGTAAATAGGGGACTGACTGGTGGAGTAAATGAGCATGAGATATTTACTAGGTAGCTAAAAATAAAGTTGAAAACATCTAGTTGCATTGTCAAGTGCGCTGAGACATTTGCTGGGAGTTTATATTTGATGGTGTAGGGGATGAGGTCATTGAAGTTTTAGGCACAAACTTCCTGAGGGGGCTCCTTTCCCAAGGCCACACCAGCTTGTATTAAAATAGGAAGAGCCCTGGCCAGTTTGGCTCAGCGGTTAGAGCGTCGGCCTGCGGTCCAGAGAGACCCGGGTTCGGTTCCCGCTAAGGGCACGTACTTCGGTTGCAGTTTGTCCCCGGCCCTGGTAGGTCGTGCGGGTGGCAGCCACTCGATGTGTCCCTTCACGTCGATGTTTCTCTCTCTCCCTTCCTCTCTCTCCCTCCCACTCTATCTGTACAAAAAAATGGAAAAATATCCTCGGGTGAGGATTAAAAAAAAAAAAAAATAGGAAGAGAAAAAGAGTAAGAATATGATCCATCTAGCGTCAGCTCCACCAGGAGGATGCAGGGACAGCGTCCCTTGTACTCCAGCTGAAGGAAGCTCGTGGGTTGACACTGAAGGGTCCGAGCTGGCGGGAGATCACATCTACCACACCCAGCCAATGGAGAGCAGCATGACTACATTGCAAGCGCCTGGGTGCAGGTGGGCTGAGTCTGAAAAGGGAGTCAGCCCCGAATAAAAGCTGGGGTGTAGGTTATATACTCTGCTTCTAGCTTCCAGCAGTTCCTGCTGAGGTACTCTGCATGGTCCGTTGTCCACCTTGCAGTTGGACTGGTCTGGTGTCTCATCCTGTATCTGCTGGGTGTTTCCTGGCCTTGTGGAGAATCTGGATAATCCGTGCTCAATAGAAGGCTGAGCAGAGGTCATGCAAGCAATGCATTTTTCAGTGTCTTCCTTTTGCAAGCTTTTGCCTTTACCCTTTAAAATGTTATTAACCCTTTCAGACAGAGGGTCAGGAGAGTCTGCATCCTCGTGTTTGCCAATGCTCCCCATTATTTATTTACTCCAGAGTCACAAGCTTGGTCCATGCCACAGTGACATCAGCTCCCACGGTTACTGTCAGCACCATCACCAGGCCAGTCAGAGCTGCCCTGGGCTCCGAGGGAAGGAAGATGCTTAGGATGTAAGAAACACAAGAGTAAAAGGAAAAGAATGAAGTGAGCCAGGGGATGAGGTCATTATACAAACACATACTGTTGCTGTCCTTACACTTGCCAGAGGGAAGTTACAAATTACATCATCGAGAAGAATGAAACAAAATCAGCACTATTTATCAAATTACATTCAGCCATAAGACTCAGCATTTATTCTATCTAGGAATATTTTCCAGGCTCTGAGAACTACTGAGAAAAATCTACCTTCCCCCAGGGGCTCCCCAGAATATGGTACCCTGCAATGTGGTGAAGAGCATTATTTCCCCTCCCATAGAAGTCATCCAATGAATATGTATTGATTACATAACTGGCTGTTAAAATACTGAGAGTAAATATAGCAACATAGTTGTTAACAGTGCTTCTGAGCAGGCTTAACAGATACTGTCATCGTTCTGAAAACCAATTTAACAAAGGAATGAGACATCCAGAATTAAGGGGTCTGGCTTCACTGAAGTTTGAAAATTGAGATCTAGGAATAAATGTGTTACATTCTTCAGGGTTAGAGTCTCATGACTGTGGGTGAGGACACGGTCCCACCACTGCTGACACCTTTCCAGCGGGAGAAGCAGCTATTTTGAGTTACTGGTCTTAAGTGACACTGAAACCAAGCAGTGTCCAGGCTTGTCTCACAAAATTGAAGAATGAGCTCACGGACCAAGGGCAAGCACAAGGAAAGTTTTATTTGAAAGACAGATGGACTCCCCGCAATGGGGATGGGAACCAAGTGAGTTGCCCGTGACCTTTGTCTAGGGGTAGATGTATGTCTCGCTAATTTTTGATTGGTTCTTTCAAAGATTCCTGCCTTGCGGAGCTCCCTGGTGGTCTGGTGGTTAGGATTCGGCGCTCTCTCTCAAAGATTCCTGCCTTAGCAACATCTACACATTTGCAGGTTTGTGTTTTCCCACCGAGCTGGGTTCAGCTCTAACTCGCCTTGTGTTACACAGGGCAACCTCCGCAGCCAGCCGGTCCCAGCAGTGGTCACAAGGCCTTCTGTTTCGTTTCCTTCCCAGGGTCTCGTCCCTAGCTGCCTAGCCTGCCCCTGTCTCCTCGATACTAACAGACAAAATGTACTTAAGAAATAAGCTATTTCAGTTCTCTTATTGTGAGAGAAAGAATCAACCCTGTTCATTTTTATTCAGGACTTATTTCTTCTGAAAGACATGGCTTTAGGTGCTGAGGGCTGCAAACAGGAACAGGCATACTCACGGCTCACCGCAAGGTAAGCCGGTACTAGACACTGTTCTGCCCAGCCCAGCGGTTTATTTCCAACGAGATCGCCTGCAGTCTATAAAATCATTATATGCACCTTAGAATTTATACCTGCTTCTTTGAACAAGTGGGTTCTGTTCAAACAAAGAAAGTGAGCTCAGACTCCAGGGAATAGTATTTTAATAATTTCAATGGCTTGAAAAGAAGTGGTTTATGCAAAAAGTAATAACTGTGGAAAACACTTGAATTCTTGCACATTTCAATACAATTAGGAAGGGATACATATTTCAATTCACTTTTACTTATTATGTGCTGATATTTGCCTATATATTCAGCTACTTGAAAAAATAACTACATGTTTTTATGTTCTACTAGAAAGTTCAGAGTAACTGTTGAGTGAAACAGAGTAGCTGGGTTGAAATAGTTTTAAGAAGATGTAACAATTATTTACTAACAATAGCTCTTAAGAAATGCAGACATTTACATTGTCTTGGTGAGGAAAATGGATAATGTCTATATAGGCACATGTTCTAAGCCTTCATTGATGTCATTGGATTAATCCAGGTATCGGAAAGCTGATTTCTTAGCCACTTCCTCTCCCTAAGCGAATCCTGATAGAGGTGTTACTAAAGGTTAGAGCGCTAAGCATGATGTAACTCCCAGGATTTAATAGAAAAGGGACTAAATCATATTGAAACAATTCTAACAGGTGGTATGCAGATAATGTATTCATGAGACAAATCCAAAGAAACATCAATATACATGAATATAAAATTACTAAAAATCAGTGACGTGCTGAGGAAGTTAATAAGAAAAAATGGGTTTGTTCTTCAAAAAACAACAACAACGAAATGACTATATTGAAATCGAATTAAGTAAAAAAGAACTGAAAAGAAGTGAGAACCTTTTATTTTAAATGCTTGCCTTCACAGGGTGATATTATTACCTTCAGTTAGACTCCAAGCCTACTCCACAAAAATAAAAAGACAAGTATATTCCTAGAAACTAAATTAGTTACAGTTGTTAGAAAAAGAAAAGTGGATCAATATTCTTTATGAAAAAAATAAAAGTAATTGGTTTTAGGCAGTGCATTTTAATATTTAAATAGTTATTGTCTAAAGACTCCACAGAGCAGGTTTATGTGCTTTCTTAGCTTATTTTTTTAAAAGCTATATTGGTGTATTATTGACATAAAATGAATTACATATCTTTAAAGTTCCAGGAGCCCTTTTGCAGAGTCTTTGTGGTGATCCGTAGAGAAAATCATGTCTTCTGCAGACAGATGCATTTGAAGTTTGTCACTGTGTTGGTTATCAAATGCTACAAATTTCTCTCCTGGTGTCTTTTGTTTGTCTCTCTAGTTAGTTTTGAGTTTCCCCTTTGCCCATTTCTCCAGAGAAAGCGATCTCTTCAGTTCCCCTCGACATCCTCCATTGGTAGTTTTACTAGCTTTTTGCCAGCCTCTGGGTGGAGTTTTGGCTGGTGGTGTTTTCTGATACCTGGTAAACTTCAATCTTAAACAGACACTGTGAACCTCGATCTCAAACATGTGGCCTTCTTAAATGTTACTGACCCATCATCTCCTGATACCAATCAGGGCTAGCACATTCCATAGCTACTCGTCCAAGCATAGAATTTTTATTTTATTTTATTTTTATTTATTTATTTTTTTTTTATCCTCACCCGAGGATATTTTTCCATTTTTTGTACAGATAGAGTGGGAGGGAGAGAGAGGAAGGGAGAGAGAGAGAGAAACATCGATGTGAAGGGACACATCGAGTGGCTGCCACCCGCACGACCAACCAGGGCCGGGGACAAACTGCAACCGAAGTACGTGCCCTTAGCGGGAACCAAACCCAGGTCTCTCCGGACCGCAGGCCGACGCTCTAACCGCTGAGCCAAACTGGCCAGGGCTAGAATTTTTATTTTTAAAAAATAACCCTCTGGTTCCCTCCTTTAGTGCAATGGTTTTCCACCAGTGCCTCAGTTTACAGTGTTGAGGTCGCCTCCTGCAGATTAAGGGTCTGGGTCCTTCAGTGAGGTAGGAAAGGTGTAGCTGGGATGGGGGATGGTCGTAGCCACCAACTTCCACCCCAGGCGCAACGGGATTCCACCACTGCTCCTGGGCTACAAATTCTGTTATCTTCCTACCCCTACCCCCTAGAACCCCCTGCAGAGAAAGACTTTGATCCCACCAGGGAGTTAAGAGGAGTCTGGATGGAGTTTAGTGGTGGTTACTGTTCTTCAACCCCCACCAGAACAGTGCAGGAAGATGTTCAGATTTTGATATCCCCAAACACCTGGTGGGGCTCCTGGAGAGAACACCCTGCAAAAGGGACAGGATCCTCCTGAGCTGACCAAGAACAATTCAAGAAAGACACAGAAATATGAAAGACACGTTAACAGGTCAACTCTCCCACATCAGCAGCACAGAGTGATTCATTTTGCCTGAAGGGGAGACGTGGACAATACCACCCAGATTATCACTAGAGAAAGTGCCCCAAGGCAACAAGAGGAGGTGAGATCCAAGGTTTAAAGGTTCTCTAACTGGCCTTCATCATAACCCCCAGGAACTTCAGCAATACGGAGGCGAGCCCCTCTCCAGAGCAGACTGACTCCATCTCAGGTGGGCCAAGCAGACTTCTGTGTTGAAGTCTTTCCAGAAGGCCGCAATGTGCAGCCAGAACTGGGGATCCTGGAGACCCCAGGAATCCCTCCTACAAGGTCTGAGCCGGCAGGAGATCACATCCACAACACAAGGCTAATGTCGAGCAAAATGGCTTTATTGCATGTGCCTGGGTGGTGGTGGGCTGAGCCGAGAAGGGGTCAGCCTCGAATAACAGTTGGGGTGTAGGTTATATATTCTACTTGTAGCTTCTGACACATCCTGCTGAGGTACTTTGCCTGGCCCACTGTTCACTTTGCAAGTGGACTGGTCTGGTATCTCGTCCTGCATCTGCTGGGTGATTCATTGCCTGCAGATAATCCAATGGGTAATTTGTACTCAACAGAAGGTTGTGCAAAAGTCATGCAAGCAACAAATTTTTCATACTTTCCGTCTTTTGCAAGCTTTTACTAACATTACTAACCCTTTCACCTCCCTTGGCTGGAGAGTCACTGTCAGGGTCAAACAAAGTTTGAATAAAACACCTTTACTCACTGTACAATTTTCATCTAGGATCTGCCCTGGATGGGGAAGGTCACTATAATTTCTTTCCCTCGAAATGTCTGATGCTATTTTTATCTCTCATCTACTTGCTTAGGACAAAACAGGGAACGTGTAATTTAAAATGAAAATATGATAGTCTTCCATAGCTAAAACTTGTTGATTCAGTACCTTCTAACTAGGACAAAGAATTATTTTTTAAAACTCTTAATTCATAACTTTTTGGTAAATAGCCATCTACTAATAACAATCATGTCTTAATAGAATAGTAATTGGTGATGGCAAGGGTTACAGTCTTCAATGAGGTATTTATACACATTTTGTTAGGTTGGAAACACTACGGTGTCCAATCAGATAAAATACAGTAAATGCTTTAAGAAGTAGTTTTACTAAAATTAAATTAAAAAATGGGCAGAGGAACTAAATAGACACCTCTCCAAACAGGACATACAAACGACCAAGAAACATATGAAGAAATACTCAACATCACTAATCATCAGAGAGACGCAAATTAAAGCAACAATGAGGTATCACCTCACACCTGTCAGAATGGCCGCCATCAACAAATCATCAAACAACAAGTGTTGGCGAGGGTGTGGAGAAAAGGGGACTCTAGTACACTGCTGGTGGGAATGCAGACTGGTGCAGCCACTATGCAAAACACTATGGTGTTACCTCAAAAAATTAAAAATTGAATTGCCATTTGACCTAGTGATCCCACTTCTAGGAATATACCCTAAGAAGCCTGAAACACCAATCAGAAAGAATATATGTACCCCAATGTTTGTAGCAGCACTAGTTACAATAGTTAAGATCTGGAAACAGCCCCAGTGTCCATCAGTAGATGAATGGATAAAAAAGCAGTGGTACATATACACAATGGAATACTATGCAGCTGTGAAAGATCTCTTATCTTTTGAGACGACATGGAGGGACCTGGAAAGTATTATTCTCAGTGAAACAAGCCAAGAAGAGAAAGACAAGTATCACATGATGTCACTTATTTGTGGAATATAATGAACATAACAGTCTGAGGAATTGGGTAGTCCCAGAGATGTAGAAGTAGGGTACAGGCTGACAACCCTCAGAGGAGGGGGTGGTGGGGGGAGGGAAGAGATAAACCACAGAACTTATATGCATGTACGCATAACCGATGGACACAGACAACAAAGCCAGGTATGGGGTGGGGGGGATGGGGAGGAGGGTGTCAATGGGAAAAAAAAAGAGAAACATCTGTAACAAAAATAAATAAATAATTTTAAAAAAAATAGTTTTAGAATTCTGTATTATATATAAATTTGTTTTTATTATGTATTTGTTTATTTTAAAATAAGAAACCAAAGTACATTGAAGACAGTGCATAAAAACACTATTGAGGGTCATCCCAATGATTTCAGATGACTAATTCCAACCTGCTACAAGTAACAAAGACAATGCAATATGCAATATATATCTTAAGCCTAGATATAAAAATATATGGTGTTTACATATGGCTTGAAAATTAGAAACAGAAAATTCATTGCATCATAAATTCTCTCTACAACCACATATATAAACAGACACGAGGAAATCCGGGGGAAATCAGGAGTGTGTGAAAAGTAAAGGCAACAGAGCGTGCTAGTCACCTGTTCCTCCTCTGCATCTTATCTTCTGAAATCCTTTAGAGGTAGAATATTCTTGAATTCTAGAATCAATTTATCAAGATAATTTGGCTGTAAAGAGTACTTATTATCGCCCTGGCCGGTTTGGCTCAGCGGTTAGAGCGTCGGCCTGCGGTCCTGAGAGACCCGGGTTCGGTTCCCGCTAAGGGCACGTACCTCGGTTGCAGTTTGTCCCCGGCCCTGGTCGGTTGTGCGGGGGGCAGCCACTCCATGTGTCCCTTTCACATCGATGTTTCTCTCTCTCTCTCTGTTCCTCTCTCTCCCTCCCACTCTACCTGAACAAAAGATGAAAAAATGTCCTCGGGTGAGGATAAAAAAAAAAAAAGAGTTCTTACTATCAGTCTTAGAAGCTCAGTTTTCCAAATAAGTTTTGGACTCACGCAGACGAAGCAGTATTTCTGCACGAGGGAGAACTCCACAGCCTAGAAACCCGGCTCTGTTTGAACTCTAAAGTGAGAGGCACATTCCCTCTGTCACTTCTAGTTTATCACAAGTAACTATATCAGATAGCTCCCTTAGGTCTAGTTTTAAAGTAGATTTTACACAGTAGATGTCATTTAAAGGACAATTAATGTAATATGTCTTCTACTAATTCTTCATTTTTCTTTGAAACTCACCCTGACCATAGCTACATGAATTTCAAACATTCTAACCCAGTACTATTTTTTTTTTTTTTTTCCTCACCCGAGGATATTTTTCCATTTTTTGTACAGATAGAGTGGGAGGGAGAGAGAGGAAGGGAGAGAGAGTGAGAAACATCGACGTGAAGGGACACATCGAGTGGCTGCCACCCGCACGACCAACCAGGGCCGGGGACAAACTGCAACCGAAGTACGTGCCCTTAGCGGGAACCGAACCCGGGTCTCTCCGGACCGCAGGCCAACGCTCTAACCGCTGAGCCAAACTGGCCAGGGCTAACCCAGTACTATTTAATATAAATGCAATGTACGCTACATGTAGACTTTTAAATTTTGGGGTAGTCAAATTACAATAAGTAAAAAAAATAATTAAAATTACTTTAAATAATATGTTTATTTTAACGATTTAGCCAAAGTACTATCATTTCAATATGTGAGCAACATAAAAATAGATTAATTGCATATTTTACATTCTATTTTTCTTTAAAATTTTTTTTCTTCATTGATTTTAGACAGAGAGAAAGGGAGAGGGAGAGAGAGATAGAAACATGGTTGAGAGAATACATCAACTGGCTGCCTCCTGCTTGCCCCCCACTGGGATTCGACCTACAACCTGGGCATGTGCCCTGACTGGGAATCAAACCGGCAACCTCTTGGTACATGGGTCAATGCTCAACCACTCAGCCACGCCAGCTGGGCTACATTCTATTTTTCATACGAGGTCTACGGAATCCAGTGTATGCTTCACACCTAGAACACATTGTAAATCACACTGAGGCAGGTTAGTAAGAAGTGAAGAAAATTCTCTGGGCAAGTGGATCAGAGAAACTGAGACAAATAGCTAAACAAATGGCCAAGCAATTAGCAGCTAACAAATCACAAGGTCTTGTCTTCCCTAACCAAAGACATCTAGGAACAGATGGTTTATAGCTCTCCTACCCAACCAAAGAGTGGGTAGCTTAAATCACCCCTTTATAATAAACCATTGATCTAATAGTTAAACTATCTCTCTCAGTTCTGTGAACCGTTCTAAGAAATTAGTCAAACCTGTGGATGAAGTCTTGAGAATCTCGGATTCACAACCTGGACTTGTGACAGCTGTGTGAAGTCTAAGGAGGAGGTACTGGGACCTCTTACCTGTAACCAGTTGGTCAGAAGTGCAGATACCAACCTGGACTTACAACTGGTTTCTGAAGGAGGGAAAACTTGAACCCTTAACCTGTGGAATCTGATGCTCTCTCCCATGGGATCGAGTGGAATTGTTGGACACCCAACCGGTGTCCTGAGAATTGCTTGTGGGTGTGGGGAACTACCATATACACATTAAAACTGGGACCAGAACCTATTCAAAGTCCTCCTGCATTTTAATATAGTTTGCGGAATTGTTCTTAAATGTAATAATTATGCATCTGAATATGTATTTAATGGAAATCAAGCAATCAGAAACCACAATTTCATAAATTACATATAAATAGAAAATTTAAAGCAGATCTAAAGATAAGATCTTTGGGTGGGAATAGTACACCAGTAATGAGCAGGTCCATGATTCCCTCCGTTTGTACTTAATTACTTTGACTTTGGCTCATTACAACTGACATTCTAAATATTTTAGTACACATGGAAATTCTGATGCTCATGACTGTCCCAGATTTTTTCTTGACTTCTTTCACATTTTATATGTATTAAATAAAATTTAAAAATAAGTCTGCATAAGCAATGCGATATGTTAATGAACATTTTTCCCGTTATACTTTCAACATGAAGAAACAAATACTTCCAATCTTGAAAACATTATTTCAAAGCTGAATGTTAATATGCATTGTATGCTAAAATGAATATGACTTGAGAATCATTGAATGTTTTCCATATAGAAGTAGAAAGAAAATGTTAAATATTAATTTTCTTGTTGAAAGTCACATGCAAGTATAATACAAAATTATAAATAGCAAGGTATACTTTCAGATATTTATTTCTTACTACTTTTGTCTGTGACTATAATTTTGACACAAATTATATGATTTCATGCAAATTGCCTTATTATTGTATAGAGCTGCAGAAACGTATCAGAAAAGGTGAGAAATATCCCACTGTATAAGAAATCAAATACACTTTGCTTCATTTTTCTTTCTCTGTGTTCTTTTCGCCTTGACTATCTCCTCCAGGGGATCTGAGAGCTATTTTGCAATTAAATCTACTTATCTGAGCTCTTTCCAAGAGTCTGAATGTTAAAAACAAAAACAAAAACAAGTCCCTTCCTGGATCTTTGTTACCCTTTCATTCTATGAGGTATCGTGACGTCACCAATCATTACTTTTGGCCTCACGGAAAGAGATCAAGAATTGTTAGTAAGCCTGGCCGGTGTGGCTCAGTTGGTTGAGCACCATTTCCTGCACCAGGATTGCCTGTTCAAATACTGGTCAGGGCACATGCTGGGCTGCTGGCTTGAACCCCAGTAGGGGGCACGGAGGCAGCCATATGTTTCTATCTTTCTCCCCCTCTCTCTGAAATCAATAAAAACATATTTGAAAAATAATAATTCTTAATAAGAACCTTTAATAATAAATCCTTTCAGTAAAAAGCCCTCCTTACCCATGGAAAATAATCGCATACTAACCCATGCTTCCAAAAGTCTCAGACCATTACAGCATACTCAGATCTTCCCCACCAACCCAAATCCAGTTTATAACATCTCACAATTGTGTGTAAGTTAGGAATTTGCACAGAACTTAGCTGGGTGGTTTTTCCATGTCATCTGGCTTGAACTGAGGTTACTTGGTGGAATTCAACATTTAGATGTGCTGGTCTAGAGGGTTCAAAAGCATCTTCAATGACATGTGTGCAGCCTTGGTAGTAACCGCAGAAAGCCCGGGCTGAGAACCGTGAGGTGGTATGTCTACTCATAACCTGCCCAGCACGGTGGTTTCAGGGGGCTGGGAATTGTTGTAGGTCCATCCACAACTCCCAAAGAGAGGTTCCAAAAGACAGGAAGTGGTCCTGTCACCGGACCAGGTCAGAGCCAAGGTGACTTAACTCTGCATGGTCTGGGACCACCAAGTTCTTGACTGGTGCAGGAAAACAATTCAGGACGTGAGTCCAGATGAAAATGAAAGTGAGTTTATTAAAGCTTAGGACAGCGAGGCCAAAGGAAGGCCCTTGGAGGAAAGATCAGCGGTGAGCCCAGGACGAGCTGCCCTGCCCGCTGCTCCCCTGGTTGCGTTTCTTCGGGATCCTTAGAGCGCAGGGTAAAGGGAGCAGAAGTGCACACCTGTGAAAGGGGAGTTGCAGGTGTGTCGCAAGAAGACCATGTCCTGGGTTTTCTGTCCTGAAGATCTTACCTGTTTCCTATAGGTGAGATTTTTAGGGGAGGTCCCAGGGGAGGATCTCAACAGAATACATTCGAATTCTGGGTGTGTTGTTAGTATGCTGATGGATTAAAATGAGTGTATAATGGGGTCTAGGGTCATTTTCTGGTCAATTTCTCCTCCATCTTGGATTAGACTGGATCTCACTGCTTTTTGTCACCTTCCTGACTATGGTGACCTAAACCTTCTGCTCCTAGGCATCGTCAGTCAGGGAGGATAGGCTCTCATGAGTTCTTAGCTGGCTATTAATTGCTTAGTGGTTCCCGGCATGTGTTCAGCATTGGTCTCAGTTTCCTCATTCCACTTGCCGGGAATTTTCCTAGTTTCTTACTCACCTGTCTCAGTCCCAGAAACTGACACAGTCACTTCCATTGGCCAAAGCAAAGCCCACTCAGGTTCAAAATGAGTGCCAAGTAATTTTATGAACATTTGTTTAATCAGCCACAACATTCACATTAAAAGGCATGGTTTTAGTAAAATATTCAAAAGGATCTTCACTATTGTCGATCAATAGGAAAACAATGGGAGGGTTATGTCTGATGTAGCTGTTCAGGTTTCTGTTAGTGCTAGACAGGTCTGTGATGGATCCCTTTCTCACTGCTAGTCTTTGAATCAGGAAAGTTAATTTTTTAAAACTTGTTTAAAAAGTATGTTTTCATTGATTTTTTTAGAGAGAGAGAGAGAGAGAGAGAGAGAGAAACATCTATGAGAGAAAAACATTGAACAGCTGCCTCCTGCACGCCCCCTACTGGGGATCGAGCCCACAACCCAGGCATGTGCCCTGACCAGAAATCAAACCAGACCTCTCAGTCCCTGGGACCACGTTCAATCCACCGAGCCACACCGGCCGCACTGACTTAGAAAAGTTATCAAACATGTCAGTCTCTGTTTTCTCATCTGCAAAATGATGATGGTAAGACCTGTTTTACACAATACTCTGTGTTGAGACACTGCCCAGTACTTTGAACAGAGTAAACATTCGGTGTCCTGCCCAGTCATCAGAACTGAACTACTGGTAGACTGCAGTAAAACCCCAGGCCGTTCCACGCAGGAGCGCAGGGATGAGGGAAACGCACCACCATTAACAATGAAATCAGTGTTGTCTTAGCATTGATTTGATGGTGTCAACAATCAAATCTACTATTCTAGTTTATGGTGAGCATCATGCCAGATTATGTTATTCATTGTAAAAATACTATTTAATAAATAAGTTTAAGAACTAGTAATACGAAATTTTTAGGCTGTTAAGCACTAATTATAGAAGCTACTGTTTGGTGATGAAATAATACTTTAAATTAGTTTGAATGGTAATAGATTATAAAATCTCTCTGTAAAGGTGGAACTCATTTCAAAGCATCATTTTCTATAGGACAGATACTGCAGAAAAGTCTGTTAAGCCTTCCCTTCCTAGCAAGACGCAAATCTCTAGGGATCTTCCAATGCAGAGACTGCATTCTTAGGTAACACACATCAAAAACAGATCAATCCACTGTAATCCTTTTAGACATTAAGACTGTAGTGTTAAACTTCTTTAGAAGTTTCAGGATTACTTTCCAGACTTAATTTACAAAGAAACATTTTAAAATCCTACACTCTAACCTAACGTTAATTCATTCCCTCAAGGATGAACTGCAAGCAGCCCAGAGTAATTGTTGCGAAAGCCGCTTACTCTGACTGAACCCTCTACGTATTTTCATAGAAATCTACTTTATTGGAAAACAGTATCACTAGAAATGGCATTGGAATGTTGTTGGTCCTGGAGGAAACACTTAAAGAGATATAAAACGTTAATTAGCTATGGCACATGTGAATGATCATGATTACTTAATTAGCAGTATCCCTTAAATTGGCACAATCTGTAACCTAATATGTAGCTTAATAGCTTTGTTATTAATCAATTCTTAATGTAAACAGTTTGAAGCTCTTGTTGTTTTGTAACGTTTATTATAAATAGCCCCTGAGGGAATCACAACTTTATTTCATTAAAAATCCTGCCTGCTGCTAATTGCTGCTAGGAAAACACGCACAGATTAATTGTGTTGCAGAAGCCGATGATGTAAATGTATAAGCTGCGCGTTGAGCGCGGGGTCTGCTGCGCGGAGACCCCGGCCCCACTCTGACAGGTAGCGCACAGTAGTTGGCAAGACTGATGACCTCTTCTAAGTCAATACGCTTGGTTAGTAAGACTACTACAAGATTTTTTAAAAACTTGATTGAAAATGCTGTTTATCATGCCAGCTGGGGTACAATGTGAATTTAAGTTCTGGGCAATTAATTTGTGAGTTTTAATGACTTTTTTTGGGTGAAGAAACATTAAGTCTTCAGCAAAGATGACTGATAAACATAAACTTGGGTAAGATTTTTTAAAGAGATACTGAATTTTTTTTTCATTTATTTATTTTTTTATCCTCACCCGAGGACATTTTTTGATATTTTGTTCAGATAGAGTGGGAGGGGGGGAGAGAGAGAGAGAGAGAGAAACATCGACGTGAAAGGGACACATTGAGTGGCTGCCACCCACAGGACCCAGTCAGGGCCGGGGGCAAACTGCAGCCGAGGTACATGCCCTTAGCGGGAACCGAACCCGGGTCTCTCCAGACCGCAGGCTGATGCTCTCACCGCTGAGCCAAACCAGCCAGGGCTGAATTTTTTTAAATTGTACAAATACATGTAGTCCTGCTGGTTGAGAATTCCTCCCTGATCTTCTGTTTTTTGCACCGCCTGTCCGGCATGTACCCCCGAGACGAATTTAAAGCCTCGCACATGAAAATGCTGGACTAAAGGACAAGCACCCACACTGGTTTTCAGATCCGATTGACACCAATGAGAAGAAACCCTTTGTATTCTCAGTTGATGGCTGATGTCTTAGCTTGTGGTTTCCACAATATTTTGGAATAATACATCCATCTGTCAATGGGGGTGGGGTGGGCGATGGGGAAGAAGAGTACTAATATGGGCAGCATCAATTATATTATGCATCAATGAAATAATATTTTTAATATGTCCGTACAGGACTTGGATGGTATTGCATACATAACTTAATTTTTTTTTTTTTTGCTACTGTGTTTTTGTTTTTAGTCATGTTACACACACACTCAGGTCCTCTTTCTTATTTGTTCAAGGTTTTAACTCTGTCTTATTATCACATTCTTCAACATACCCTGTCTCAATTCCTAATGATTCCCGTGGCCATAGTCGGGCTCACACCAACACCCTGGCATCATAGTTCTTTGAACTTCTTTTCTCTAAAGTTGTTGCCCTTAATTTTGTCTGTACAATTACCTCAACAAGTCGCCCACTGAATGCACCCCTAGATCTCTCTGCTACCGAATCTATGACCCTCCAGGCACTTACCTTCAATCATCCTCTCTCACCACCACATCCTTTCTTACGGGCCAGTGGCTCAGCCGCACAGGGACTGCCCATCCATTCGTGCTACCAAGGGTTCACATTCCTCAGCTTCTGCACATGGACTTAGCTCCCTCCTTCCCAGGGTAAATGCCACAGAAAATTACTATTATTGTAATCACTTCATGACACACATTTTTAATTCTTTTGCACCTCTCTCACTGTCTTATACCTGCGATCTGGCCCATCTCAGCATTCCCTTACTCTGCCCCGTGGGGTCCGTCTGAGGTCCTTGACCTGAATATATTTACCCCAGATGCCTGTAAGGGTTGCTCCTTTCTTTCATAAAACTTGATTGACAAAGATGCCATTTCCTTTAGATGTGCTCTTTCCCCTTTTGAATACTCCAGCACCCCTCCCTCGGCCTGTGGTGCTTATTCTCCTTGTCTCTGCTGTAATTCCCACACACCAGTGAGGGCTGTTCAATAGACCGTTCTTTGACTTATTTGTTTATTGCTCTCTCTTCCCTGACTGCTCAGCCACACGACTGGACGTGCGTTCCAGGTACCACAGTCTGTCACTTCTTTCACTGAGCTGTTCTCAGTTCCCAGGACAATAGAAGTAACTTAATATTAAAAAAAAAAAAAATTACTAAATGAATGGATGAGTGCAAATGGCCTCAATAACTGGGGTGTGCAGCACAGATAGACTTGACATGGACAAAACTCTGCCTTCCCCTTCTAGGTATCTGTGAGAATTTCAAGCATTTTTCCCCAAAGTTGAAATAACTCCTGAATTGAGGAGTCAGTACAAAAACTTTATATATATATATAAAATCTGCAGTTCTTTCCTTTATACTATCTAGTCTTAGAGCAAATTTAATTTTGTTAGATGTTTAACTGTGCAAATAACTGCCCTTCAGAATTTGTGGTATGTTAACTTTTATTAAAATGTTATTATCACATATACATTTATTATAAATATGGTAGAGAGATTGAACAGGAAAAAAAATTGTCTCAGATCTCAAATTTTCTGTAATAAGAACAGATAATGAGACAAAGTGATTCAACCCATTCTCAGGACACTTTCCAAAAAGGAGAAATAACTTAGTGAAATAAAATTTATGAATAATCTTTACTAGGTGAAATGATTTGTTATAATTGACCCATTGGAATTTTAATAAGCTCTTGGAAGCAAAGGAAGTTTGTTTTTAAATTAAAAAGAATATTGTTTGTCTATCTTCACAGCAAGCTTCAGTGACTCCTTTGTTTCACCGTGTTCCACACACCGTGTTATTGTGATGCCGAGACGGTACAAGCTTCAGTGCTCCCGGAAGCTTGACTCTCTGCAGTTTATGGGCGTAGTTTTCTGCTTTACACATTCACATATTATGTAGCACATTTAAGGACGATTATATAGCTAGTAGCAGTTTGTTTTATGTTGAACCTAACTTCGTATTAATTCTGTACGTTTCTCTCTAGATTGTTCATTAAAACATGTCAATGGCCACCAAAATAGGTATTAAATCAGCAAGAGGTGTTCAAATATCTTTTTAGAAATTCAAAATATTCAACTGTGCTAACCGAGGTGATTCAGGGAACACCATGTTAATTTTCTTCTTATAAGTCTTAGAAGAAATTTTAGTGGAATGTGCTGAAAAAAATCACAAATATTTCCTAAAATGTTTGCACATGTTCATCTTTCTGGCTGCATTTTTCCCACAAATTGAAAACAATGTATAACTTTAAAAGGCAAAATAAAAAGGTTCCACAATAATCAGCTATGTTGCCTATTTGCTTTCTGGAATGTAGAAAAATTACTAACAAGCTTTCCTTGGCCTTTTCGAACGATGGCTCAGTTCCAGTCACCAGAACTGCAGGGATCTTAAGCAACCGATAATTGAAGTAAGTGGATCTTTTTGAAAAATAGATAAATCAGATTTAGGATCATCATTGAGTTTCAGGAAAAACATTAATTTTTTTATAACCTTGGACTAATCAGACTGCCACTGTGATGAGGACGGAAAGACTGACTATAGTTTAACTTACTACTGGTTTGCCTGTTGGCTAGTCATCCTTTTTTGTGTATATGCTCCTAGCGGGAACCGAACCCAGGACTCTCTGGTCCGCAGGCTCCAACCGCTGAGCCAAACCGGCCAGGGCGTCATTCGTTTTTGTAAATTCTCACCCAAGGATATTTTTCCATTTATCTTCAGATAGAGTGGGAGGGAGGGTGGAAGGGAGAGAAACATCGATGTGAGAGAGACACATCGATAAGCCACCTCGCACATGACCTCGACCAGGGCCAGAGACCGAACTGCAACAGAGGTATGTGCCCTTGACCAGAACAGAACCTGGAACTCCTCGGTCCCCAGGCTGATGTTCTAACCACTGAGCCAAACCAACCAAGGTTAATCATTCTTAATGTAAAGTATTTGAACAGTGTGGAAGGTTGAATAATGCCCCCAAATATAGAGATTCTGACACCTGCAACCTGTGAATGTTACCTTATATGGCAAAAAGAAATTAATCAGCGGTGATTAAGTTAAGGGTCTTGAGATGGAGAGATTATCCTGTGCTATCGGGGTGGGCACAAAACACAATCACAAATGTCCTTATGAAAGGGGGCCTTGCTGTTATATCACAAGGAACCCTGGAGGCCATGGTCAGCATTTTTGGATTCTATTCCGTGTAAGACGGAGAGTAAGAGATGTAGCATGATCAAGTCCACGTACACAAGCTTGCGTTTTGTGTTGATCATTGACTCTAGGAGGCAGACGATTAAGAAGTAGGATCGTCTAATTATCAGTATTTAATGGTATAATTTTCCTTATAAACACTGCTTTTCCTGCATTCCATACATTTTGATAGCTTTTTCTTTATCACTCAGCACAAATATTTTTTTAAAATTCCCCTTGAGACTTCCTCTTTGGCTCATGCATTACACAGAAGTATGTCGATTAATTGCAAAATATTTGAGGGGCTTTTCAGATACCTTTCTGTAATTGATTTTAGTATAATCCATTGTTAACAGAGAAGGTCCTTTGCATGATTTTTTATTCCTTTAAATGTGTTAAGGTTTATTTTATGGCCCAGAATATGGTCTACTGTGGTGCATGTTCTGTGTGAACATGACTTGAGTTTGCATGGTTAGGTGGACCGTTGTATAATTTTGGTCCAGTTTGTTGATAGGTTTTTCAGGTCTCCTATAACTTACTGATTTTCTGTCTACTCTTTCGATCATTTACTGAAAAAGAAATATTAAAGTTTCCAATTATAATTGTAGATTTTTTAAAAATCCTTTTTATTACATTGGATCTGCTTCATGTATTTTGAAGCTCGGCTTTTACGTGCACATGAATTTAGTATTTTTAAATCATTTAGAGAACTGACTACTTTTTCATAATGTAATGTCCCTCTTGATCCTTTAATATTCCTTGCCCTGAAATCTGCTTCATTGATATTAATAGAGTATTCCAGATTTCCTTTAATTAGTGTGCACAGGGATATTTATATGGGGCTGTGGGGTTTGGGCTGATCAAAGGAAAAGCTGAGGTGGTAACCACAATGGGTACTGTTCTGACAGGTTTGTCGTATGTGGAGGGAAGAAGGGTCCCTCAGATCTGTTCCCAGACTCGTGCTGGGTTGCTACTCAGAAGGGGGCATTCTGGGAGAGAGAGGACCTATGTGTGCAGGTGACAGCAGGGTACAGAGCTCCAGGGGGTCTGTGGTCTGTAAGGCCCAGCTCGTCCTCTCTATTGCTAGCAGATGTGGGTGAGGGTTCATGGACATGCAAAGGAGGCAGACTCCAAATGGCTAAAAATCTGCTTGTCAGAGCTGTTTTCAAAGTCAATGGATGTGTAAATATTTCCGTCTGGCACCGGATGCGTCTGAGCTAATGGGTCGCAGCACGCAGTGAAGACATAAACAACCTCAGGGCCAATGCACACAGCCATCGCTGTGCTTGTTTGTGTCACAGGGAGACAGAGTGCACTGTGGGCCATTTAAATCACTCCAAAAGGCAGAGCTAGGAGCACTCTGGGAAAGTTTAATTTTGATGAAATCGGGATCAATGTATGAAAGAACATACTAATAACAATAATGGCTTTCTTTGTAGGAAGTTTGTTTTCACTCAGGCTGAAAAAGAAAAATAGATTTTTCCCCAATACTGATTTTCCTTCATGCAGGCTTTATAGCACTTTCTTTTGCCCTTTCTTCTTATATTTTTACTACCTAATCATTTTATAATACAAAAACATTTCTTTTATAATCAGAAAATCCAGAGAGATACAAAATATGAGGTTATCCCCTTACTGACTCAAAGGCCACAAATAATGTTCTACCTATCTATCATCTGTCATCTGTCTAATACATTTATTCTATTTCCTTTGAGCATTATACCAAAAAAATACACTCATCTATAAAAGGTTCAATGAAACAAGTTATATGTTGTAAATTCTCTTGAAATTAATAAATCTGAATCTGCAACCAAAGTAACTAATACATCACACTTACTACGAACCGTCGTCCATTCTCAGTATTTAATCTTCACAGGAACTCTTGAAATAGGTACTATTTTGTTTCTCTTACACAAAGAGACAGGCACAGAGAGTAAGAAGTTGCTCAAGGTAATGCAGCTCCAGAACAGAGAATCTCTTTTGAGAATTTGTGATTTTAATAATTCTACCAAATCATCTCCCTTGAACAAACATATTGATTGTAAACATTTGTGTTGTTATTAAGAGATTAAATAACAATTTCATATAAATGATCTCTTTTCATTCTTACTATTACTTAATTTACTTTAATATCAAAAGGTGTTTTTGAGTAGCTATTATTGCTACCCTCTGTGCTGTTACTTGGAAGTGTTAAAATCTGTGCAAATCTTTGGGGTATTTACAGTGTTGTAAGTCATATTCAGAATACTCAGAAGGCACAAAAGCATTGGCCTCACTGTACTGAGGAGAAAGCTGGAGTCATAGAAATTTCCCTGAAAGCACAGAGCTACTGAGCTAAGACCAACTCAACATTTGCGAATCTGGATCCAGCCTTTCCACTGTGATCCCAAAATGATCCAGGATTTTATCTTAAAAAGAAAAACAAAAACAAAAAACAAAACTTCATTGAGTTTGTCTTTTGACTATCAGGTCACAAGACAAGCTGAAAAAAATTTTCCACTTTCAGGGGAAAACCTAACTGTGACCATTAGATGTAAATTCCAAGGCTAATCATCTCTTTTTCCCATCTTCCTCTTTCCTTCCACCATGTCGATGTAGAACAGAAGAGAGGATGCAGACACTAAAACAAGGTGTCGCTGCAGGACTATAAGAATAGACAGTGCCTCCACGTCTCCTCAGTCGGACTCCTCTCGCCCTTGAAGGTAAACAGGTGCATGTCGGAGCAGGATCGTATCATGTTTCATGCATTTAGTATTAGGCACTGACCTCCACTCGAAGGCAAGTCTTTGAGATGTTGTCAATGATCATGTTTATTGATTTTTAATACTATCCTATTTACGCTGCGTATTTGAATCTTGAGCATTGGAGCGTTCACCTTCAACTTGGTGGTTTCAATGATTGACTTTTAAAATTTTATGCTATTCCTAGCACGTGAAGGGATGACTAAACCCCAGCCTGAGCCGGTTCCAGGCGGAGGTCCGTCCTCCCTCAGGCTGGGCAGCCAGGTGTGGCTCTGACTTTCGGGCTGGACCGCCCAGAGATCCCTCGACAATTGCATTTGTGCCGATCAGATTGAAGTTTGAAAAATTTAGAGCTATTACATTGATTTTTTTTTCCAAAAAAGTACATGTAGACAGATGAGAGGCCGAGTTGGAACCAAACGCATTACAAAGTATCTCTAGAGTCAAAACGTATTGTTTACAGGCATTAAACTTCTGGTTTTTAAAATTCTGGATTAAAATTAATTTTTGCAAGTAGAATATGTTTATATGTCCTCATTTTCTTACACACACAAAAAAATTCTGTGTTGTTTTATCTTGCTTTAAAAAAAGGAGAATCACAGCCAGATAGATATTCATGAAGTAAAGTCAAGAAAGATCTTTATAATTTGGGTCTTTGTAGGTAATAAATGGATTCTCGGTTACATTCAAATACAACATAATAGAGTTTTAAGAATATGGACAACAAACAGTAAATGCATGTCTATCGGTATTTCTGCAGACATTTAATGACAGGAAGTGGTTAGCCCAACCTCAGAATCTTGTCCTTCCCACGGCAACAGACATAATTTTTAGATTCATAAAGTCTTAAACTTGAAAGCTTTAACATCTCAGTTCAAACAATTAAACTGAATTCTGTTCTTCAAAATATACTTAATGAAATGATTGCATATTCTTTCTGAAATAATACGTACATGTGAATACAACTTTTTATTCATAATTTGCACAAGAAAAATAACCATGCTTCTAATACATCCACTTGCAATGTCCAACTTTAAAGTTTAATTCATGAGTCTTTGAGAAAATGGGATCTCATTGATTCACTATCTATATCAAGCTAAACATGAGTTTATATTAACGTCTCCAACTCTAATTTATTACTACATGGAACAATTTCTCCCCCTGTTGTTGTAACCTTGTAAGTCAACAGAGAGAAAACCAGCTCCCGCCATCCGCCATCTCTTTATTGATTGGTCAGTTTCCATTACACAAGCATCATGACCTCAGGACTGTTACCAAAACACTGGGGGAAAATAACTTTATCAACTAGTGCTCAGATGAAGTTCTTTTTGCCGTTCATCTTACAGATCTCAGTAATTCCCAAGGTTAATTAGGTCAGCACCATTTCCTCCCATCCGCTTCAGTAAAGTGATTGCGTACATTTTGTAATGAGGTTAGATTGACTTGTCACATTCTACATTCCGGCCTGGGATCCACTGACCTCCTAATTGATTTTTTAAAATTTTCACGTTAAGGTTCTCACAGCGTTGTACAGTTCTGTGAGTTTTGGAAAGTGATTAATGTCATGTATCAACAATTACAGTATGATACAGAGTAGCTTCACCAACCTAAAGTATCCTCCTGCCCCACCCCGCATTCCTGGCAACCAGTGGTTATTACCATCATTACGAATTTACTTTTCCCAGAATGTCATGTAATTGGAATAATATATTATGCAGCTCTTTTCAATTGGCTTTTTTCACTGAGCAATGTATATCTAAGATTCATCCACATGTTTTCATGACTTGGCAGCTATTTTCTTTTTTTTTTCTTTTTTTATTATTATTATTATTTTTTTATCCTCACCCGAGGATATTTTTCCATTTTTTGTACAGATAGAATGGGAGGGAGAGAGAGGAAGGGAGAGAGAGTGAGAAACATCGATGTGAAGGGACACATCGAGTGGCTGCCACCCGCACGACCAACCAGGGCCGGGGACAAACTGCAACCGAAGTACGTGCCCTTAGCGGGAACCGAACCCGGGTCTCTCCGGACTGCAAGCCGACGCTCTAACCGCTGAGCCAAACTGGCCAGGGCGGTAGCTATTTTCTTTTTACTGCTGAATAATATTTCATGACATGGATATCCGTACCACAGTTTGTTCATCTGTTCCACTTGAGAAGGACACTGTGGTTGCTTCTCGTTTTTAATAACTATTACTGCAGTTGCTATAAATATTCAGGTTTTTGTATAGATAGAACTTTTCAAACAAATTGAGTAAATACCTACGAGCATAATTTTTGAACCCCAAGATGAGGCTGTGCTCAGCTTTATTCAGAAACTACCAAACGTGTTCCAGAGTGGTTGTGATTTTGCATTTCCTGCAATGCTTGAGAGTTCCCCTTGCTCCCCTCTTCGTCAGCAGTCGATATTGCCAGTTAGAAAATATTCTAGCCGCTCTAATAGGTGCATGTGGCCTCTCACAGTTGTTTTAATTTATACTGAACTTTTGGTTGAGCCTACTTACAGTCTCCTTTTTTGTTAGTCATCATTTTATTTAATATTTTGTTACTTTTCCACATTCTAGCCAGTTTAATCATTGTTAAATTTTCATTCTTAAAGAGATTAATTTTTCTTACCCTCTATTAATGGTTAAAACAAAATTGTACATAAGAAGACCACACCAGCAACATTTCAGTATATTGAGATAAATTATACACGCGAAGGAAGCAGCTGTAGAACGAAGACTGCGCACCACAGATTTATTAAAAATGGAAACACAACCCTGGCCGGTTTGGCTCAGTGGTTGGAGTGTCGGCCTGCGGTCCGGAGAGACCCGGGTTCGGTTCCCACTAAGGGCGTGTACCTCGGTTGCAGTTTGTCCCCGGCCCTGGTTGGGTCGTGCGAGAGGCAGCCACTCAATGTGTCCCTTCACGTCGATGTTTCTCTCTCTCTCTCTGTTCCTCTCTCTCCCTCCCACTCTACCTGAACAAAAAATGGAAAAATGTCCTCGGGTGAGGATAAAAAAAAAAAAAAAATGGAAACACAGACAAAACTAGGAGGTGTGAACATGCTAAGTGATCCACTACGGTGGGCCAGGACTGATGGGATGGCATCCAAACTGTAAATTAAGTCAAAAGTTTTGATGCCCTGTTAGCTCATTTGTGTTGCTGATACACGGTCCAGAGGGGAGGAAATCATGCAGATTGTGGTTGTCAGTGCCGGCACTACCTGGAAAGGAAATAAATGCGAAACGAACAACTGGTGCAAGTGATGTCTGGCCCTGCCTGCAAAGCAGCCTTCAGAAAGGTCTGGAACTGCGGCCAGAACATGGCTGTAGGATTCCTGAAATGAGCGATTCCGCGTGAGGCTCCGGTGACTTCCCAGCTGAGAACCCTCTCTGAAGGCCTTTTGCACTTGTTGATAAAGTAATACCATATGGCAGTTAGAAGTGACCTTAATCTTATTTATAAATTAAAAAATAGAAGCTCTGACTTTGTTACTTTTAAAAATCATGCCAAGAGTCTAACAGATGGAGTGAGAAGCCCAGTCTTTGGCCCATTCTATATTTGTTTGGTTTTGCAATGGAAACGTAAAAAATTTGGCAAACCGTATGCAGAATAGACAATTGAAGGTGGGGGCTGGGGAGCTGAGTCTGGAAATGGCCCCGGAAAATGAATGCTCAGGGAGATTTACGATCTAGACTCAAGTATCTTTGACCCAATTTGTTTGTTTAAGTAATGGGATTTTCTGAACAAAGAAATTAGTCCTTAGTATTGGGTTTTCATTTCAGTTCTGACTAAAACACTGACCATTCTGCCTTTTGGTATACCTTTTCCATCTTGGATAGATACTGAATACCCAGTTACCCATCCCAGTGATCAACAATAAGATGTCCTTGTATTGGTTGTCATTCTATTCCTGCTTCACTAACCCCCATTCTTGTTCCTGGGTCCAAATTACAAAAACAAACAAACAAACAAAAAACACTAAGCCTTTTTCTCAGGCTCTGCTATTAGGAGAAACAAACTAAGGCAAACATCAAAATAATATATACTGTGCATATTTTTAAATGCCTAATTTTCAGTCCTGCTGCTTGATTGCAAAAGTTTGAACTTCTTTACGTCTTTTTTTCATTGTTGTCTCCATATGTCTCAATGAAATTATAATTCTTTTCCTTCAACAGAAATGGAAATTTAATTCTCATGCATAATCAACCCCAAATCATCTTCACAATGTTTAGTTAAATCAGAAATCCCCATTCACAGCTCCGTGTTGATGTGAATACTGTTCACTCCAAACTTGTATTCTATATTGTCTCTCTTGAAGAAGCTTTTACCTCCTTAAAGTAATTTACCTTTTTGTTTCACTTGCATAATTTTGTACATACCTATTCAATTCTTTCTACATGTTCTGTAACCACACCTCACAGTATCTTTTCTAAGAAGTCACCTTTTTCTTCCCAAAGGTCATCATCGGGTTCTCTGGGTCCCTTCTGCCATTGGGAGAAACGCTGCTGTCGAGAAAGGCTCCTCTTGGCCTGTGATCCTGGGACCCCTCCCCCCCCCCCGGCCTCAGCTGCTGGAAGCGTGGCCTCCGGAGGGTCCCTGAGCAGAGAGCTGGAGAGCGAGGCTTAAAAACAAGTCTGTCATTATTTCCCATTACTGATAGTTTGGCTGGGTATGGAATTTTATGTTAAAAATACTCTCTTGGAGACATAACTAACTTGATTTTAATATAATATATTTAGAGCATAAATATAATACAGTCTATATACAAATTTCCCCTCATATTCTTCAAAGTAGAATTTTTCTTTTTCGGTTTTTGGAAGATTCAAGGTTCTTTAGTTTTTTTTAATCCAGAGTAGTTTTCAAGTTCTCTTCCTTGCAAAATTATTTTTGAAGGCTAAATGCCAGTTATTTTGTAGATTGTCAATTTGTAGATGTGACTGTTTTCCCATAGTTAGATTGAGAAGACACAGTTTTTACAGTAATGCATCACAACAGGAGGCCCAAGGTGTCCATTTATCTTCCTAGTGATCTTGAGCTTGATTATTAAAGAATATAAAAGTATTTCAAATAATCGTGTGGTACAATATATATTTATCACATACATTACATGTATGTATGTATATACACATACATACATACACACACACAAGGCAGGGCAAAAGTAGGTTTATAGTTGTTTGTATGGGAAATAATACAATAACGAATAATACAAGAGTAAACTCAGCTTCACATACTCACAACTGTAAACCTACTTTTGCCTCACCCTGTATATTACTCTCAAAGTTTTTTAAAAAAAATCTATATATATGTTTTTATTGATTTTTTTATAGAGAGGGAGGAAAAGGGAGAGAGATAGAAACATCTATGTGAGAGAGAAATATTAATCAGCTGCCTCCTGCACACCCCCTACTGGGGATCAAGACCACAACCCAGGCATGTGCTCGGACCAGGAATGGGACCCAGACCTCCCTGTCCACAGGATGAAGCTAAATCCACTGAGCCACACTGGGCGGGCATCTCTAAAAGTTTTTATATTATGTTCTTATAATCTCATAATATATTCTTTCTAGTATATTTCTTATATAAGTTCTTTTTATTTTTAATATCCCCCTGATCTTCTTATATGATTGTTATACCTTCTTACATCTCTGGGTTCGCAAACTTTTTTCTCTTGTTTTCTTCTGCTCCTTCTACGGTCTTCATTTCTTCTGAGTCTATTTTTTCCAGTTTTTAATTCTGATGTCTGTCCCTTCTCTCCTTTCCTCTCTTCTTTCTCTCATCTAGTTTCTTTTCTCCCTCCTCTTTGCTCTCCCCTTCACCCCATCTCTCTGTGTTGCAGAATTTCCCCATATATCTGCAAATTATGTTTTGGTCATTCATTTTTAGGGGTGTAGTACTTTTAAAAAAAATGTTTGGAGAGTGCTTATGGATATCTTTGTTGGTTTACAGACTTCACTGTAGAATGGTTGGGAGAAGAAATCATTTCATTAAAGTTGAGGAATGGGAGCACACCCTTTTTTTAAAGGCCCTCCAATACCAACATGCAGAGTTCTTTCTTGCAATGCTGTCTGTTTTCCTGAGATGAGCACTCTTTCTCCCGCTCAGCTCCTGGGGTCAGCATCAGAAGAAGAGGGAAAGATTTGATTTGTTTGCAAATGTTTTTTAAATAATCTTTTCCCCAACTTTCCAAATCATCATATCTACTCTCTTTAGTTCTGAGCGAAGCCTGTTCAATTCTCCCGGGAAGACCTCCCGTCCTGCCTCAGAGGCACTTGGGCCGATGGTACTTTTGAGAGCTGAGATGTTTGATGGTTAGTCTTCCAAGCGACTCTCCTGCTTTGAGTCTTATACTTGACATATGCCTTTATTAACTTCATTAAACATTATTCTCAGCTAAATTGGTTACCACTTGTCAACCTGCTTTGAAAAACATTTGTTGAAATCTGCAGTCAAGTAATGAAACTTAACCCTTTCCTTTGTACTTACAGGTTTATAGCGTTTTTATTTCTTACAAAAATTGTAGTCAAAGCCTGCATATGAGAAGAAATAAGTATAAAAGTCAAGCTGCCATTTCCAGCCAGAAGTTTCTGCTCCCCTTTATTGAACACCCAACATGGATGGTCTCTGTGCCAATACATCAGTTGTCTAAAATCATCAGGTGATCTACTTAGGTGCTATATTGTACTTGTTTTACAGATGTGGTAACTGAGGTTCATTGAGATTTGTAGAGAATCGAGGATTGTAAACTGATTATTATGTTTGTCTTTCCCTCCCACACCGGTTCTCTACCTTTTCTTACCCTGTTCTGCACCTCAGAAAGTTGACCCCGATGGAATACTTCTCCAGTAGTACTTCCCTTGGCTGGGTTTTACCAGTAGAAGCCACTTGTAGGTGAGAGTACAAGAGGAAAAAATGTTTTAGGTGTTTCTTTCCCACTTCCTCCTGCTTGAGACTTTGGAAGGGCTGAATCTCTCCATGACTAAAATTTCCAACCGTTGACCCCTCTTCCAACTCCTCCTCCTTCTTCTCTGTTTCTTCTTCTTCCTCTTCCTCTGGTCCAGCCCCCAGGAAAATCAATGGCTTAGTGCTAATATTAAATAGTCTAGGATGCTTCAACATCTCTTGCTGTCCTCTTTAACCCTACCCTTACTCTACAAGTAATCTCTTCCTTAGTTTCCCTTTATTTGAAACACCTAAGTTGGATTTTATTTCTGATTGAAGTTATACTCTTAAAGAGGTAGAGTGATACATGCTACGTTCTTTCTTACTCCAGAATTCAAATACTTATACACTGAGCTCTATGGCTTATACCCTGCACGATAGATGCACAGAGCTCATTAAAGACTTATTCATATGTGAAGGAATTAAATTAGGCCCAAGTGGCAAAATGATATCAAATAATGCAACTATAAACATGCAAAGCAACCACAAAATTTACCTGTGCTAATAGGAAAACACACACACACATACACGCTCTACGAGCTGACAGGAAGACCTGCAGTGAAAACATTGGTAGATTCTACAACTTCTGTGCAGGGCTCTGCATACTGTGAAGACCCAGAAAGGACTGGGTGAGATGATTTCTCTGCTGAGCCAGTTTCTAGCTTCCATTCTCTGCTCCATCTCAGTTATTTGAACTGTTTTAAGTGAACTGATTATAAAACTAGTACAAAGGAAAGAAAGGAGAGCCTCGCTCATTATTAATAAATTAATAAAGAATAATTTCAAATAGAGAAATGAATACAATGCTAAAGGAATAATTATACTTAATAGCATGTTCAGCTAAACCTAAGCTGCAGCTGTGGCCTAGGAAAATTTGATTTAACTTAAGTATCTAAGAAACAAGGACCTGAGCATTTGCAAGCAGAGATGACCAGCTACTGTCAATCAGAAAAGTACGGAATGCTATAAGTGGGAGTTTTCAAGGACAGACGGAAAGAAATGGATTACAGTAAAGTGAGCATCAGATATTGTATTTAAAGGAAATAAATGATTTTGTGTTAGATAAATATGTTCCTGGAAAAGGTAACATTCAATATAAAAAAGTTAGTGACCAAAGGCCCTTAAGAAGACAACAAGGGAAAAAATGGATACAAACTGAAAGAGAGAGAATAAGTTAGGTAAATGCCATTTGGCCACAAATGGATGTGCTGAGACCCTTGTCCCAAGGCACGAACACTTCAGCAGTAAGATCTCAGTCAGACATGCCACGATTTTGCTTGACCACACCTAGGCTTTTGTGCGAAGCAATTTCTTCTGCGAGTTCACTTTTCTCCTCTCGTGAGGTCGGTCAAGTTCCTAATGACCTGTCGAGGTGGAAAGAGTGAGACAAGTCTTGGCTAGTTGTAGTTAATTGCTTTTTTAGCAGGAAAGTAAAAAACCTATATCCCTGCCACTTGGCCACGGACCAGCTATAATTCGCAGACCTTCATACACATTATCTCAGACTATCCTCAAAAGAGTTCTGTTGGTTTCACTATCAACACTGTTCAGCAGCTACATTCTTGAGACATAATTTTCACATAACTTTTCTCATGAAGAAACTGCAAACACACTAACAACTAGAGTGTACGACTGCACACGCTGTGCGCGCTCGGTCCCTGCACACTACGTGTGCACAGCCCATCACAGCAGCCGGGGCACGTCCAGAGAAGGGCTCTCCCACACTGCCCATTTTAATACACAGACAACAAAAAATCCTGAGTAAGAATAAATATCTATTCTCTCAAGCATTCAATTTTAAGTGAATTCTCTGGAGCTTAATAACCCCAGGGAAAAGCCACAAAATACTTTTACATAAACAATTAATTTCAGGCAGTTTGGATAGAAATTTCTGTTCTGATTTTATAAATAAATGTTTATTGTAAGGAGAGGTTAAATGGCTTTACCTGGATGGCTTAGCCAGGATTTCAGTGTAAGAGAAGGACCTGTGATTACCTTTTTTTGCATATTCAGTAATTTATAGTATTCTTTCTATTCAATGGGTGGAGAATACTTGGGATAGAGTAGAAACACTGCGGCATAATTCTTTTATTGAATGTCATTGGTATTTCTCTTTCATTTTTTAATTTTTCTATTACCGGACATGAGAAAATATCTAATATTATTTGGATAAAATGTATAAAAATAATTATTATAGCACTTCATCATGTGGGGGTTATAAAATAACCTTTTGTTGTTGTTAAATATTTGGATTTAATAGAAAATGATCCCAGCCACTAAGGGGTTAGATACAGAGCTCTAAATTACATAATTGCATTAGGTTTAGTGCATAGAAACAGAAAATAAATAAAAGGTTTTGATCTCATATCATGTTTCGGACTCAATTACACATTACAAATTCATTTAGGTTTAAAAAAATTACCTCTTGGTTTATTTTTATTGCCAAGGAAATAATATATTTCATATAAGAACTAACCAGAATACATTTTAATCGATGAAAACCATTTTTGCCACATTGATTTCCATCGCAGCCGTACCGGCAGGAAGGTGCGAAGGAGCGCGGCAGGGGTCCTGGGGGGCACGGCTGAGAAAGGGCAGAGGCCCGGAATCAGACGCCTGGCCCTGTCTCTGCCCTCGTCTCTTCTGGGATGTCCTTCTCCCCGGCTACTTCTGATGTTTTCCTCCATGTCCTCCAGTTGCCCTCCCGTGAATGCTTCTCTCCTTTCCGCGAACTGACGTCTGGGGCCCACGGGGGGCGCTGCGGGAGCGCACGAGCCCCGCGGCCTGGTAAGCCCCGAACAGCCTTCGGGAGCACAGGTGGTAGCGATGTTGGGTAGGCAAAGAATGACACTGTAATAAAACAAACATATTGGATAACATTAATTGTAAGAATTGGTCGCACACAGCCACAGAACCTCTCACTGCAACGGATCGTCTCAGGAAATCCACTTGCGGGACATCGCTGTCCCAGGAGAGGGGCAGAGTCGGCTCGTTCCAAGCACCACCTTCCAGGACGGATCCCAGGACTCCGCAGGGCTGCTTGAGGCACGCGGAGCCCCTCCTCGGGTTCAGTCAGGTACATCAGGCACAGTCCCACGAGTGACAACCATTACGCTTTGTGAAAACGTTCCAAAATATACGTATTAATTTGGGGGAAACTTGTATAAAGTAAATGATCTACATATTAACAATTGCAAGGCATTTATTGCCCAACTTTTCATTGAACCAAATGCTATTCTTTCTGTAGGATGTCACAAAATATAAGTCTAATGCATTCGTAATAGGCTGTGTTATTAGGATGTGTCATAGACAATAACCAACAACACAGTGAAAATCACCACAAGGCAAATGAAACTGCCTCATCCTGTCGTTTGAATCTGTATCCCTCTCGTTTCTTCACACTCACTGCTCCTGTGTTTTTAAGCTTAAATGCATGCAACACACAGAAACATTGAAACAATTAGACTATTAATACACAGCTTTGACAAGAGCACTAAAAGTTTGAGCTGATGGTAACAGGAAAGAGAAAATTAAACGAAAGAGGGTGCTTTGGCCAAACCAGGCAGACCCCTTCAGTTTTTACAAAGGCTGGAATGAGCAGGTGTTTCCAGGTGTAGAGTGATTAACAGGTCGTGAATGAGCCATAATAATTCAGCAGGGCCCTGTGGTGATGTCATCTCTGGGCCTCAGGACAAAAAAGGAATTGAACAGTGAGTTGATTCTTGATACTGTTCTTTGAAGACTAGTGCCTCTCATAACAGCTTGTCTTCTGGTTCCTTCCCTAATCTCCAGAGGCTGCCTTTCCCCATTACTTTTGCAACTGCATATCTTTCTGGGGTCTTGAGTTCCTAAGCTTTGAGTTCATCTCTCTTTCTTCATTCTCTTTGTTTTAGAAATTATCCATACAGCTATCACAGACTCACATGTTTTTAACTTCAACACAAAAGTTACTTCGGAACTTGAGACCTGACTACCCAGCTGTGTTCTTCCAATCTTCGCTTAGATGCCTTACCAGCCTCTCACACTTAAGAAGTCCAAATGAAACTCAGTTTTCCAAATCAAATTTACCCAATCATTGTGCATATTCCTTGGTTTATAAGAAACTGTGGAGTTTGTCCTCTCTCCCTGCTGCTCTCCGCTGCTCCCCGCTCTCTCCCTCTCTCCCCTGCTCCCCGCTCTCTCCCTCTCTCCGCTGCTTTTCATTTTGTCACTCTCTCTCTCTCTCTCTGTCTCAGTACTTCTTTGAGAAGTACCTCAAGCAATTACTTGTTTTAGAAGCCAATTAAATGTTACATTTTCTAAAAATTTTAAAAGTAAAACATACATTTATTTCATGGATATTTTTTGATTTTTGCATTTTCCCAAGCAGAGTTTGTTATTTCATCTATTTCTGTGAATGCCTTATGTAATAATTTAAACTTCTTTTTCCTTATTGGTTTTAGAGAGAGAGAGAAAAGGAGAGGGAGAGATGGAAACATCGATGAGAGAGAGCATGGACTGGCCGCCTCCTGCATGCCCCCCACTGGGGATCAGGCCCGCAACCTGGGCATGTGTCCTGACCAGGAATCGAACCGGTGACCTCTTGGTGCATGGGTCGACACTCAACCACTGAGCCACACCAGCAGGGCTATATAATAATTTTCACAGCACTTATTAAATTTTGGAAATACGTATTTACATCAATGACTTTTCAATGTAATTATCTTAGCTCTGTGCACGGTTACTATGTAAGAACGTATTGAATGGAAGACTTGTTCAAAGAAAAAAGAAAGATTTTAATAATATAAATACTAATGTTTATGATACTATACTATGTTTTGACTCACTCCGACCGAATATTTATAAAACATGCATAGAACAGAGTTCCGGGTATGAGCACGTCGCTGTGTGTGGAGAAGAGGCCAATGAGGATGGGGCAGGCCTGCAGGGTGGAGTCTGGAGAGCGCACTGTGTGATCCGATGAGAGACAGAAATACCATCGGGACTGTTCTCTCCACCATCTAATCACAAGCCAACAGCATTTACCACATGCATGCATGTATGTAAAATATGTCTACATGCATGTGCATGAGTACAATATATTTACATATACACGTGTATATTTAAATTATATACAAGCAATTTCTAGATAAATGCTGACTTTTCAAGCCAAAGTTTAAGCTACAGAATTGAAAATATGGTTAATATTCCAGAAAAAATAATGTATCGAAGCACAGAAGTACCTTTGGACACACAGTGGCTCTTCCTTCCTTTGGCCTCAGAGAGAAAGGTAATGTCAGAGGAGATGTTGCAAAGCTTTCATTTACAGTGATGATCAGAATCAGAGGCAGTGAGCCACCCTAATAAACCTTCTCTAAAGGGCATGCATGTGTGAATTTCAGGAGGTAAAGGCTAATTTACTGAAAAGATAGTATAATAGTTAAACAAATGTAAGAAAGAGCACCGTGAATGAGTGTCCACTGATTCATAGATGAACATATACTGTTAATTTAAGGAGCCCTTTTTAAAACAAAAACAAACAAACAAACAAAACCACTTGAAATCTAGCAGGTGGCTAGACCTGGTAAGGGAAGTCTATTCTAGTTGGAGCGGAAGGTGAAAGGCTGTCTTTCTCTGTCGGGGTGATTCTAACTCGCTGTGGTGAGCCCCGGGGCAGACTCACATGTACTACAGTGAGGGGTGGGGGCCTGGGCCGGCGGGGCAGTGGGACAGACTCACACGTACTACAGTGAGGAGTGGGGGCCTGGGCCGGCGGGGCAGCGGGAGCCTCACGTCTCCCCTTCCTTTCCTTGCGTCTAGGCTTACACGTGCGAACACCTCTTGTGTCCTGGTTTCTATGTGAGTGGAGAACAGATTGAGTTGGAAAAGCACATAAAGTGGCCATTCTGCTCACTGCTTCCTATTTGTGTCGCTCCAATTTATTCAGCATAAGACTCTTTACTATCTCGGATGTAACCTGGTCCGACCCACGTGTTGAGAAATGCCCCAGTAATGGAGATCTAGAAGGAACACTGAAGTTCACTCGAGTCTGTAGTCAGCTTGTTCAACCAATGGAGTCAGCGATACTAAACGACCAATTAGAATAATTCAGAAAGTACACACAGGTTTTCTGGCTTTTACTCCAGTACTTTCCCCATCACATCACAACATGCTGTTCTTGGGAAGACACTAAATTATATCCAGGAAGGAAGTTATTAGACAGAATTCTGCCTAAATATGACTAATAAATTTATTCCAAAAATGAGAACCAGGTTAAAAACCCATAACAACATTTTGCAAAAGTATAGTGTAGCATGTTCCCTAAATTTTTATAATGTAAATTACATATACCATGAAATGCCTATGTGAACCATTGTAAGTGTACAGGTTCAATTATATTAAGAACATTCACATTGTTCTACAGGCTTCACCACCATCCTTCTCCAGAAGTCTCTCCATCTCGCAAAACTGAAACTGTGCTCACCACACTGTCCCTCAGTCAGCCTTCCCAGGCGCTCATCACACCCTCCCTCAGTCAGCCTTCCCAGGCGCTCACCACACCCTACCTCAGTCAGCCTTCCCAGGCGCTCACCACACCCTACCTCAGTCAGCCTTCCCAGGCGCTCACCACACCCTACCTCAGTCAGCCTTCCAGGCGCTCACCACACTGTCCCTCAGTCAGCCTTCCCAGGCGCTCATCATACCCTCCCTCAGTCAGCCTTCCCAGGCGCTCACCACACCCTACCTCAGTCAGCCTTCCCAGGCGCTCACCACACCCTACCTCAGTCAGCCTTCCAGGCGCTCACCACACTGTCCCTCAGTCAGCCTTCCCAGGCGCTCACCACACTGTCCCTCAGTCAGCCTTCCCAGGCGCTCACCACACTGTCCCTCAGTCAGCCTTCCCAGGCGCTCATCACACCCTCCCTCAGTCAGCCTTCCCAGGCGCTCACCACACCCTACCTCAGTCAGCCTTCCCAGGCGCTCACCACACCCTACCTCAGTCAGCCTTCCAGGCGCTCACCACACTGTCCCTCAGTCAGCCTTCCCAGGCGCTCATCACACCCTCCCTCAGTCAGCCTTCCCAGGCGCTCACCACACTGTACCTCAGTCAGCCTTCCCAGGTGCTCATCACACCCTCCCTCAGTCAGCCTTCCCAGGCGCTCATCACACCCTCCCTCAGTCAGCCTTCCCAGGTGCTCACCACAGGGTGCCTCAGTCAGTTTTCCATGCGCTCATCACACTGTACCTCAGTCAGCCTTCCCAAGTGCTCATCACACTGTACCTCAGTCAGCCTTCCCAGGCGTTCACCACACTGTCCCTCAGTCAGCCTTCCCAGGCGCTCATCACACTGTACCTCAGTCAGCCTTCCCAGGCGTTCACCACACTGTCCCTCAGTCAGCCTTCCCAGGCGCTCATCACACTGTACCTCAGTCAGCCTTCCCAGGCGTTCACCACACTGTCCCTCAGTCAGCCTTCCCAGGCGCTCATCACACTGTACCTCAGTCAGCCTTCCCAGGCGCTCATCACACCCTCCCTCAGTCAGCCTTCCCAGGTGCTCACCACAGGGTGCCTCAGTCAGTTTTCCATGCGCTCATCACACTGTACCTCAGTCAGCCTTCCCAGACGCTCACCACATAGTGCCTCAGTCAGCCTTCCCAAGCCCCTGGCGATGTTTGTTTGTTTTTTCTGTCTCCATGAATTTGAGTTGTTTAAGTTTTTCATGTAAGTGGAATCATAAGTTATTTTTGTTTTTGTGACTGGCTTATTTCACTTAACATAATGTCCTCAAGATCATCCATGTTAAAGCATGTGCTGGTATTTTCTTCCCTTTGAAGACTGAATAATAACTATTCTATCGGATGTATACACCACATTTGGTTTCTGTAATCATCTGTTGATGGATACTTGGGTCGTTACCCTTTTAGCTATTATGAATAATTATGCTATCAACATGGGTGCACAAATATCTCTTTGGGACTCTGCTTTCAATACTCGGTGTTATGTACCCAAAGGTGGGATTGCTGGATCATTCAGTAATTCTATTTCTAATTTTTGAGGAACCACCATAATGCTTTCCGCAGTGGCTGCAACACTTTACGTTCCCCAAACCATGCACAAGTGTTCCCACTTCACCAGTTTCTCCAACACGTACCTTCTGTTGCATCTTTAGTAGTAGCCGCCTTGCCTGGTGTGAGGTGATAGCTCACTGTGATTTTGATTGGCGCTTCCCTAAGAGTCACACAGAACTTCTTTGCATGTGCTTATTGGCCATGTTTGTTTGAATTTGTCTGCATTTGTCTATTCAAGTCCGTTGCCCTTTTTAAAATTTGGTTGTTTGTTGTTGTTGAGTTGTTGGAGTTCTCTATATATTCTGGATGTTAATCACTTATCAGATATATAATTTGCAAATATTTTATCATATCATAGGTTTAATTTATTCTGTTGATAGTGTCTTTTGATGTGTAAGAGTCTTTAACTTTCATGAAGTTCGAGTTGTTTTTTTCTTTCGTTGCCAGTGCCTTTGGGATCACATCCAAGAATCATCGCCAAGTCCAGTGTTGTGAAGGTTTTGACCTATGTTTTCTTCTGAGTTTTATAGCTTTCAGCTCTTATGTTTTGATCTATTTTAAGTTATTTTTTGTATATGGTGTTATGTAAGGGTCCAAATTCATTCTTTTCAATATGAACATCTAGTTTTTCCAGCACCATTTGTGGGGGCAAAAGTTCTTTCCCTATTGAAGTGTCTTGTCATACTGGTTGAAAAGCATTTGACTATACTGTAGCCTCTTTGGATAGCTTAAGTTTGATTGTGGAGGAAGATGTTCTGTAAATGGGTCAGCTCTAATATAAAGAGCTGTTTCTAATAACCCTTAATAGGTTTTTTAAAACTTAGCAAGACACTATATTTATAGTGTTTTGATACAGAAGAATTGATGACTAAAAATGTAATCAAATAAAAAAATTTAGTCTCGATTACAGCCATTTTACAAGCCAATGTAAATTATTTTTATACAAGTTGAATGCACTGCTCTTTGTTTTCACATATTTCTATGTATTTAAGCACGGGCAGTACAAGAATCTATTTAACTAGACATGCATACAAATATAAAACTATTCAAATGCCATGTTGTTATCAGTTTATTTATTCTTTGTTTTTATATTTTTAAGTAGCTATTATTGAGGTGTACTAAATAACACGCACTGTGAGGGGTCCTGGGGACACAGAGGGAAAAACACCAGGTCTTGGCTCTCAAAGCTACTCTACATAAAAATAGGTAAAAACTCTACAATATCATGAGAGGTATTATTAAGAAATACTAGAAGAAGGTATAGGAGAAATATCCTTAGCTCAGGAATATCATCAGGAAGGTATTAGAGAAAAATGCCCTTAGCTGGAGACAGTACACTGTACCATACACACATACAAATACCACATTTTATATATACCATGATGCAATATATAATGCAATACATGTGCACCAATCTATTATATATAATATGTACTGTATGAATATTTGAGACATATAATTATTTAATTTCTATGTTAAAAATATATCTAATATTTATATGACCACAGAAAAGTCATGTAAAAATGATCCCACCATAATAAATATCCACCAAGTTTCCTGAAATAATTTATGAAACTCGTTCTTAGAACTTCCTGAACTTTCTTAGCTATGTATCAGTCTCCCTGCAAAGTCATAAACTTCAAATTTTGTCTTTACATCACAGATTGTGCTCTTAGAAGAGACCGAAAACGCTTCCGCATCAAACAATAGGTGCAGCGTTCCCATCGAAGACAAACCTCCCTCTGGGATTACATGGAAGGGAATTGACTCCAAACCAGCCGACCAGGGGAGCAAGCCCCTCCCCCGCGCCCCTCGAGGTGCCTTTTGTTAAAGCCACTTTGGGAGAACTCTGAACGCGTGCAAAACAGCGAGCGGTGACCAGCAGCCCCTGGGCGGAGAGCTCCAACAAGAGCTTGAGTCTCTTAGTTTGATATATAGCAAAAAAGATAGAGGTGTTGGTTTCCCCCAGCCAGTGAAGCTACCTTCTTTTTCTCTAGCATCCGAAAACATCCTTTTGAGCGCCGGTGAGGTGAGGCGGATGAAACCTCCTGTTGTGATCACACCTCTTCCCTGCAGCACGCCTCACTCACAAACTGCTGTTCTACTGGAATGCCTTTTATTTCATCTTACTGAATTCACTGGAGTGACATTGGTTAGGAAAACCATACAGGTTTCAGGCATACAACTCAATAAAGCCATCTGCGCGCCGCATCTGCGTTCACCAAAGTCACGTCTCAAGGCCTTTCTTAGGGCAGATCCAAGCGTCCGGCTGGTGCGATGCGCGTGGGGATCCTCGACCAGCACATCCTCACGAGGGTATTCAGGGGGTTACTTGATGTGAGTGTGGCTATCCCAATCCCCCCACCTGGCCTTTCAGGGCCTCTCAGTGTGGTCACACAGAAAACACCGAAGTCTCCAGGCCGAGGAAGGCCAGGCATTTTCCCAGCAGCGAGGATGGAAGATCGGATCGACACTAACTCGCTTTGTTTAGTTCCGCTTGACCACCTTCCATAGGAAAACGTGCTATATTTTCCTACTCAACAAATATATCCTGAGGAAATAATTAAAGTAGATTGTGGCTTTTTTGCATTTATTTCTGCAAGAGGATTTAAATTTGAAATGTAGCAATATAGTAAAACTCTTGACTTGGATTTACGAACATTAATCAGTGAATACTTTCAAACTCGACTGAATTAAGCTTACTTTTCAAAACTACTGAGATAAAGTAGATGTTCAAACAGAGCCAGATACAAAACCCAGCCTATGTTGATGTGTGAGGAAACCAAGTGGACAGAAAGTACCATTTGGCAATTCTTCATTACAAATGGCTAATTTGTCCAAATTACAACCCCGCCTACCTCTTCTCCCCTGATCCGTTCCTTTTTTCCATTGTCCTACGTACCTACACTTCCTCTTTCTTTTCTAATTTTTTCCCTCTCTCCCCTGTACTTCTGGGAACATTAGTGAAAAGAATCTGAGTACAAAACAGGGCACTTAGCTAGAAAAAGTAAACAAAATTTGTCCCACTGCAGAGATTCAGAGACTCTGTTAATGGACAGTGATCCTTGAAACACATTCAGCTGTCTTTAAAAATCAAAGGGAACATTCTTTTGTAAAGGCATAAATACTATTCTTTATTCTCCAATAATGCGTAGTGGGACTTGACAAATGTTCCTTACATACCTCAGTCCTTAAGAATAAAGACCACAAGTCTTAACTTTCCTGGACTCTCCAAACTAAGTCTCAAAAACCAATCCGTTGCCTTCCTTCCTACCACTCATCGTATTGCATGCCTCTAATGACAGGTTTTATTGAAAAACAGAGAGAAATCATGAGTCATGAGTGAATTTAAGCTACAGCTGTAGTTCCACTATCAAAGTAAAATTATTTGCTAGCATAAATAGCACATTTTAGTCTTCATTATGGAAACTAGCTTTGAAAACCTCGACTACAGTTCCGACTTTCCCTTCCATGTTTTTGATCCTAGGCAAAGGCATCCGTCATAGAAAAGCTCAACTTAAAAAAAAAAAAAAAGTTTAAACCATGCTAAATTATAAAATTCCCTGCACTGAATCAAATTAGTTCCTAAACTCTAGTCTGTAAAATGTCTCCCTAATCTTCCTTCTCCTCATCACCTCTCCCCTGGAATTACTGTCACCACTTTTTAGTGGGCCAGACCCCCCTCTATTTCCTTCTTCAATCAGCCCATCTTCCACATTGTCAGAATTTTATTTCTAAGGCAAAGATTAAATTACATAGCAACTCAGCTTAAAAAAGGTTGCCTAGCTCTCAGATGTCTGGGTCAAGTCCAGATTTCTTGGTGTACTGGCTTAGGCCCTTCACGGTCTCATCCCAGCCACGTTCACCTGGTTGCTTGCATTTACTTTCTAAACACAGCCAAAACAACAGTTCCTAAAATATTATCCTGTGATGCCACTGTGACTTGGATATTTCTATTTCTTTTTTGGGGGATGTCTTTTTTCTACATTTCCTCCAAAGAACACTTGGCCCTGCCAGTGTGGTCAGTTGGCTGGGCGTCACCCCATGCACCAAGAGGTCACTGGTGGATTCTGGGTCAAAGCACATGCCCTGGTTACTGGCTCCATTCCCAGTAGGGGGCATGCAGGAAGCAGCTGACCAATGGTTCTCTTTTGTTGATGTTTCTCTCTCCCTCTCCCTTCCTCTCTCTCTCTCACATCAGTAAAATCATATTTTATAAGAAGAACCCTTGGTGATACCACCATGCTTCCAGACTCAGTGAAATGGAGCTGTGCCGTGAAGGGTTCTCCACTCCAGCCCCGTTCACTCCCACCCCTTCAGCACAGACGGTTCTGGGTGACAGCTTCCGTTCATGCCTCCTCCACACAAGGAGTCGAGTTATGCCACACCCTCCTCACTTTTATTCTGTCTGCACAGAATTTTTCAAGGTCTTGTATTCCTTAACTCAGAATCCACCCATGGAAAAAACAAACAGACAAACAAAACACACCGTGATCCCAGAAGGAATATGCTCTCAGTGTACTTTGTTAGAAGCTGTGTTATTCATCCTTAATAAATAATTTATTAACTACATAACCAATTAAAGTAGAATCTGGCCTCAGTGGACATTGAACTTTTATAGTGGAAATGGAATCACCACATAATAAAAAGGAATTATCCATCTGTTACAAATATGTTCTGAAACTGATATCGGCTGGTTTAAAAACCATCTTAATTGAGGATGAAAACCTTAAGGAGTTGAATCTCTTAAGAGGTTTTTAAAAATATTCCAGCTCATTTATTTTTAAGAATTAGCATTTTCTTTCTGTAGTTTAGGTAGTCAAGCCATACTGTGGTCCTGGGAGAGCTGAGGGGAGAGAGGAGGCGGGGGAGGCAGGGGAGGCAGGGGAGGGGGGGAGGGAGACATGGGTTCAGACACAGACCTGCTCTCCCCCAGACCCCCTCTGCTACCCTGAGACGAGCTCTCCTGGGTCTGGAAGTGAAAGAGAGAAAACCATGTTGAACATGAAACACGAAAAGGCCTTTCACAGAAATACCCAACACTTTTTTATTTAACAAAACCTACATGGGATAAAGATTTGATGGTATCTCTGTTTTTAAAATAAAACTAGGAGGAAAGAGTTAAAGTGTCCTCACAGTGTTTGGTTGTAACATGTATCCAGCGAAATCCTTAAATATTCACTATCGTTATGAATTTGCTCAGACAAGTTAACACAAAACAGTCAATAAATCTTCACATAAGTTGTCAAAAATTTCAAAGATTATGCAGTAAGAACAGATGTTTGTTTCACAGGATCTGACGATATCATTCATTGCTAGAAGGGAGATTAGACATAAATCCAGTGAGACTTCTTCATTTCCCACAGACGATATTAGGAAACTGAGTTCTGGGCCGTGTAATATATACTTCAAGTCCCACCTAATTGTGTGGAGCCAGTACCTGACTCTGGATCCATTGATAACTGGCGATTACCCACGTTGGTCTATTTTCCTGAGATGAGCGTCTGGCTCATCACTCTGTCCTATGATCTTATAAAATTGCTCCCTTTCCCTCTCCCCCCAAGACCTGCCTAGGTTTTGGTTCCCTGATCTACAACCCTTCCAGGCTTCCTGGAAGTCAGTGAAACTTTCTCAAGACCGTCCTCTAGGCCTTATAAGTAAATGTGTAAGTTTATGTTCTAGGGTCACACACAGACTTTCAACACCAACTCGGAAGTATGGAGATGTGTAGGCAAGTTGACCATATTTCCTTTCGAGAAGAAGAAGCTACACATTTCCATACTTATTGGTTACGAGACAGTTATTTTTATCATCATTGATTTTCAGTGTGAAAAATACCACCTATGACCTCTTGTCTGCAATTAGAGAGGGAAGAAACAGGGACCTCGGCTGACAAAGGGTGTTCATGAATTCTCAGTTCAGCTCTCTCCAGAGGACGGGAGTTATAAATACAAAGGCGTTGAAAATATTGACTTTCCAAGCACATCATCTCTCCATGTGTATGACCACTACACTCACGTTCCTACTACAACACACCGTGCCTCTCCTGCGGATAGCTCTCCCATGAACACGCACCGATTACCCTCGAAACACACATTGAACCTACTTTAAATCATTGTGAGAAAGAGTGACATTTCATTCTTAAAGACCTAAAGTTATACCTCTTTAATGATTACAGTGCTGCTGACTGCTTTCCTCAGGTTGTCCTCTGTTCCCTGTGACTGTCCCGGCCCTGTCAGCTGGTCCTTCTGAACCCTCCACCTTCCCCACCCCATCTCCTGACCCTCTCCGCCTGGCCCCCATCAGTCTGTCCTAAATGAAAAAAAACAAGTGGAGTTTTAAAAACACCTAAGATGATATAGACATCAATTTCAATACTAATTTATTTTATAAACGCAATCCATGTTCTCAGTTGTAAGTCGGCATTTTAGATATAAATTTAAGTAGAAAATGCAGTCGACCTAAGGACAAGCTCTCTTGAAGTGCTGAGATATTATGTTAAGTAGGTTTCTGCAATGATGCAGGTGGAGGAAAAGGGTTTGGATAAAAAAAAATAGATCTACTAACATATAATAAAAATACTTTGAATTGTGGTGGATGTTGAAGAAACAAATTCGAATGAGACCTCAAGAACACTGCCAACTGAGAATATATTTTAAAGCGTTGAGCTCACAGTTTAACGATCCCCCAAAGGTCCATATGGAGGCACTAAATTATGGATTTCCTTGGAAAGGTTGCAAAGCTTAAGACAAGAATATTTTATTTCAACACTTTTTGTATTTCCATATTTGATGGCATTCATGGGTGGGGGTCATTGTTGGTATTTCATCAGAGCTGTCTAGAACGAAGGTGTAAAGAGGTCCATAAAAGAAAAAAGGAGAACTATATTGGCTTGATGTACTGGTTTTCCTGCTGAAAGATCACACAATTTTTTACAGATTTAACAACCTGACTTACACAGATCACTTCAACCCCTGCTGAAATACAATCAGCCGAGGGGTGAAACTCACCTGCCACGAACGCCTCTGGCAGCAGTACAAAGCAGTTTAGTACAGAAAATAAAAGAGAAGGTCAAACCTCATTAAAACTTCTAGGAGAAGTTACCGCAGGGCCACGGAATCTTGGGGAAGAACTGGTTCCAGCCACAGTGAACTGCATTATTCGAGAGGCACTGGGCACTGGGGGGAGAAGTCATTCGTTCTGAGTAACGAGGAAGCATACATATAGGAACCGGGCCAGGAAAACGCAAACACCCAGACCTTTGCAAAAGCACCTCAGCCTCCCTCCCCACCTCCTTCCCATGGCAAGTGTTAGTATTTGGGGTGGGATGAAAGTTGGTGAAAGGGACTCTTCTATCAGAAGAAAATCAGAAATTGCATGAAAGTAATTTTGGTATTGTTAAAACATGAACGTGAAAGAATTTCTGGTTACTAGATTTAACACCTGTAAGAAGGCAAGGGGCAGAAGGCTTTCAACGAAAGAAGTCTTGAGATAACGCGACTCCATGAGAAATGCTCCCTAACATAGCAACTCTTCACTCCTTTAAATCTCACTTGTTAGGCTGAATAGAACTGCAACACCATGGAGGGGTTGAATAGGCAAAACACTGCTCATTGATTAAGCAGTGGTAAGAATGATACCCTTTCAATTCCTTAGTTCATCACAGGATTTCTATCATCCAAAATCTCAGAAATGATTGGTGAAAAGAATGTTCTTGGGTACTTATTTTGCTGATTTAAATAAAAGAACGTACATATATATATATATATATATATGCATAACCAACGGACACACACAATAGTGTGGTTAAGTGGGGGTGGGGGGCTGGGAGGAGGGGATCAATGGGGGTAAAAGGAGAGACATCTGTAATACTTTCAACAATAAAAATAAATTTAACACAAAAATGAACAAACATTGGGTATGAAATTTAGTTGGGAGGAAACTGTTCGTTTTAGGAAATACAGATATATGTACCTCATAATCATGTGCATCAACAGGAAGAGAGGAAGTAAGAGGCTTCAGTGTGAGCATCCACGACTAGATCACCAACGATGTGGATCCCCTCCCTTCAAGAACGGCTGCTTCCCCTGAAGTCAGCCCCCTGTCTCGTCTGGAGTCTCCCTGCCTCGTCTGGAGTCTCCCTGCCTCGTTAGGCTGGTGAAACAGAGCCAAGACCTTCCCTCTCCATCCCAGACTTCTGACCCACTGTGGGCTGACGGGGAAGAACACAAACTCTGATCTGACTTGAATGCATTTTAGGCGAGTTCGGATCAGTTGTGGAAGAGCGTGAAGGCCCAACTTTCTGGTGTTTCTCTATAACTCTGAAAAAGTAAAAATAAAATTAAAAAAAACAGATAATAAACTAAATGTATCAAATTATTGAATCTTACATTTTCTGGAAAAATTCCTGGTTCAGATGTGTTTAGGGTTTTTTGCAAGCCATGAGTTTTCTGACCAGAATTTAGCTACAAATACCCTGATGTCTCTTTGAATTTGACTCCCTCCGTTTAGACAGCGGTTCTCAACCTGTGAGTTGCGACCCCTTTGGGGGTCGAACGACACTTTCACTGGGGTCGCCTAAGACCATTGGAAAACACATATTTCCGATGGCGATTAATAACAGTAGCGAAATCTCAGCTATGAAGTAGCAACAAAAATAATTTTACGGTTTGGGGTCACCACAACTGAGGACCTGTATTTAAGGGTCACGGCATCAGGAAGGTTGAGAATCACTGGTTTAGTAGCTCATCTCTTCCTCTCTTGTCTTCCTGGGACACCTTCACCTGTCATTCACTCAAACATCCTTCTAGTCAGTTTATTGCTCTGTCTCAAAACTTTGTTTACCCCTCTCTATATAAATGACTCTATTTTTTAATGAATATTGAAGTTTAACATGGGTACTGAAAAGTATACAAGTTGCCACATCACAGAAATGTCTTTGTAAACTCTGTCCCAATAGAGAAATAAAATGTGATTAGCACCACCTGTGTCTCTTTCCGGCCATTATTCCTTCTTGCTGAAAGTTACCATATCTTACAGTCTACCACTACTTGTTAGCTTTGCTTATTTGAACTATAAAATGGAATAATAGGTTATAATCTTTTGTGTAGCTGCTGTCACTCAACATTACACTTATTTATTTATTAATTTTGAAAATTGATTTTTAGAGAAGGAAGACGAGGATAGGGGATGGGTGGAGGGGGAGAGAGAAACACTGATGCAGGAGAGACTCACTGATTGGTTGCCTTCTGCATGTGCCCAACCCAGGGTCAAACCTATAGCCCGGCATGAGAGTCAAACCTGTGACCTTCATTTTAAATATGTGACTTCTTTAATTCTGTCTCATATCTTGTGTAGCTTCTTTTCTTTGATTCACCAAAAACCTGTAATTATCATTTCCCACATAACCTCATGAACATTAAAAAAATACAAGTCCTCTTGAGGTACATACAAATTTTTCTTTGGAAATAGTTTATGTCTATAACAGTCAATATGGAGGGGGAAAAAAGGCAGAAAATAAGGGTCTAATGGAAAAGCAAGAGTATTAGGATCACCATTCAAATACGTTCAACAAATTTGTGAAATAAGCTTATGATGGTAAATTGAACTGCTTTACAATTATCTACCACTTCACAAACTTGATGTGACTTATTTTTTTTATCCTCACCTGAGGACATTTTTGCATTTATCCTCAGATAGAGTGGCAGGGAGAGAGGGGTGAAGAGAGAGAGAGAAACATTGACATGAGAGAGACACATCAATTGGCTGCCACCCACACAGCCCCAGTTACACAACCCCAACCGGGGTACATGCCCTTAGCGGGAACTGAACCCGGGTTTCTCTGGTCCGCGGCCGATGCTCTAACCTCTGAGCCAAACCAGCCAGGGCTTGATGTGTTTTAGAGATCTCCCTCCCAATAGTCTATTAAGATTTTATAATTCTTTAATTTTTATTAGAAAACTTTAAAAAAATATACACTGAAATTTCATGTTTGTAGACTGCTTTTGATAATTATGGTGGTATTGTAAAATAATTTTTATATTGATAGAGACATTTTAATTGGGGAGTTCATTATATATATAAATATAGTTGACGATCATGCAGTCACCTGACTCAAATTCTAGCAAAGTAAGAGTGTGCATCAGAAGCAGCCGCGGCGACTTGGACAGTAGGCAGTGGGCGATCCGACCCGGCCTTCCTGGGTCTGAATGAAAACGGGAATCTCCAGAAGGCACTCCGGGGCTCTCATTAGCAGTTTGACATAATACATTAATGTCCAGACCACGAGATTTTATTAGTTTGAAAAGCTGAATTTTTATCTAGGCACGATCAGTAACAGGCCAGACATAATCCAAAGATCATACTTTATATTGGCAAGCAAAGCCATTAGAAGAGGATCCTGTGAGTCTTCCCAACTTAATGCCAATGTAAATGACACACTGTCAACTCTATTTCACTCTACGTGCTAGGATCCATTAAGTTCAAGTAGGCAATAAAAATCTACTTCCAAACTCATCTATCCCTGTGAATAATGACTATAAAAGACTCTCTTTTTACCCCCTAAAACAAATGCATCAAAAAGCAATAAGCAAGGTGATATTAAAAAGCAATAAATGTGTTCTGCTTAGGAGAAAAGGAAGTCTATGAATTCTATCAGATTCATATTATATTATACTTCTACTTTAAGAAAATAGTCCAGCTGGTGTGGCTCAGTGGTTGAGCGTCAAACCATGCACCAAGAGGTCGCCGGTTCGATTCCCAGTCAGGACACATGCCCAGTATGTGGGCCTAATCCCCAGTGGGGGGCATGCAGGAGGTGGCCAGTCAATGTTCTCTCTCATCAATGTTTCTATCTCTCTCTCCCTTTCCCTCCTTCCTCTCTCTAAAATCAATAAAGTAAAAAAAAAAAAAAAAAAAGAAGAAAATATAAGCTACGAATATATCCCAGGTACTTGTTCAATTATATAACTTATAGCACATTTGAACAATAGCAATTCTATCAATAATACAACGTATTTTTAGAAGAACCATGCAGTAACCTTAGGATCTCACTGGACAGTATGACATAAAATAGACATGTATGCATATGTGAAAGAATATTGAGCTAATTCAGGCTGCAACTAGATTTGGGTGGGATTTCACATTTCTGCAAACATAAGAAATATGGAATGTAGAAACAACCTGATAGCATTTATTTACCAGGTTAGCCACAGTTTTTAAAATAAACATGTAAATGATGTCAAGGATGAATGAAATGGGCATACTCATTCACTGTGGGCAGGAGGATACATTTTTCAGATTTTTAAATACCTTGGTTTTTTTTTTTTTTCATTTCTACCTGCTCTAGTGACCTCACACAGAGAAAACTCAATTACACAGGGTTTTTGCTCATTAGGGCTAACATTTTGTTTAGAGAAGTATATAGAAAGAAAGACAGAAAATTATAAGTAAATAAGTGTTGATCATTGTTAAGTGGTCAAATAAAGTCAAACAGGGACATGAAAAAAATATGTGTGTGTGTGTGTGTGTGTGCATGTGTGTGTGTGCACATGTGTGTGTGCGTGTGCAGTGTGAAGGGGAATTGAGTGGAAACGACTTGAAGTTGGACCGTCAAAGAAAATCCGTTGGTGATTTTCTCTGAGGTAGTCATTTAAAGATTTGGACATCAGGAGCTCCAAGTTGAAGAGAAGCTGTGGTCAAGGGCCCAGGAGAGGAAAGAACGTTGTGTACTGAACAAAGAGAAAACTGGTCAATACAGCTGAGGCCTGGCAGACAGATGGGAGGACGTGTGATGCATGACACAGTGGAAGGGTGTGCAGAGGCAGTTTGGAGCCCATGTTGTATGGTTCAACTTACAGGTGGTGGCTATAATAATCGAACCTCTTCGATAATCTATTTCAAAGATCCCACTTTCCGACGATCCTCCCATCATCCCAGGTTCCTCTCTCTTGAAGCCTGAACCCAACAATCCTATGATTCCCTGGAATGTGAAATCCACTGATCCTCAACATCTCTCTCTGACCTCCCTGTACTCTCTTCCTCAGCTACCTTAAACTCCATTTGTCAGTCATCGTGTATACTCCTTGGACACAAAATCAGACTCCTTCTCTCTCACTTGCTTTGTTGTGCGCTTGCTCACCCACACTGGAGACTCCCACGTCTGCAGCCTTGGCCTTCCTGTTATCTCTGATTCATATACTAACCTGCATATGTCAATACGTGTGTGAATAACCTAATAGGCAGCTCATTAATGTGTTCAGATTAAAGACGTAATCCCTTTTCCAAGATCTGTTCCTTTTCTAACATCCCCTAACTCAAATAAGGCATTTCCACCTTCCCAGTAATAAAGGACAAAATCTGAGCAATCCCTGGTGCTGCTCATTCTCTTACATTCTGTTTTAGATGTCAATAAATTCCACAGGCTGTATTTTCAAAATATACGCAGAATTTATTTAGTTATTCCCATTACCACTGATTTCCCTCTGGCTTAAACCAACTTCATTTCTTACTGGATTATTTTGATAGCTTCCTACCTGGCCCCCCTCTCTTACTTTGTCTTACTAAATTCTGTTCTCAATACAATCTACCAAGTCCTCTCTACTCCGGCCACATAAACCTTGCTTCGTTTTTCACAGTTCTTCCTCTTCTACTTATCCCATCTTCTTTCTCTGTGTTAGTTTTTCCTACAGCAGTTTCTAACACATTAGACAATTTACTCGCCTGTTTTTATTCACTTTTGTAGGTCCACAGGTTTAGCTGCATATGCGGGCAATAATGTTTTTCATTTTGTTCACTGATGTACCACAATTGCCCCAAAGAGTACCTGGCACACAGTAGGTGTCAGGAAATATTTGTTGAAAAATGAATGAAAGATAAAGAGAAAATACTTGCTTTGCAGTGTAAAGAAATGCGTTATGACTTAAACCGTATGAAATCTCACATGGAAAAGAGAGTGAAGGCAAATTGCCCTGTTGGCCGGTGAGAATCTTTTTTCCATAAGAATCTAAGTGAACTTTTTCTTCTTTCCTTTCTACTGCTCAGCATTTTCCATAGCAGACATGTATGACCTTGTTAGGGTAAAAAAATAAAGATACTTTGTTTATTTACTTACTGGGCAATGTACAGGTGTTTATAAATATCAAATGTATTACATAAAAGGACAACGCATGAAAAGAAATTGCTATTATCCCTCTTAGCCGTTCAATCCCTCTGTTATATTTTTAACTATCCAGAGGTCAAATGCTAGGACATACTTTAGATTTAGAACATTGGCCAAGATAAATGTCATCCATGAGATGCTGAAGTGATTATAATAATGAAAACCATTAATCCAGAATTAAAATGTGTGGATGGTATCGGGTGGCTTGGAGACGCAATATATTAAATTAAATTTAAAGGTACCACGTCCTGTAGTTTTCTGCAAATAGGTCCTTTACTTCTTTGGTTAAGTTTATTCCTAGGTATCTTAATTTTTTTTGCTGCAATGGTAAATCAACAACAAATCATCAAACAACAAGTGTTGGCGAGGGTGTGGAGAAAAGGGGACTCTAGTACACTGCTGGTGGGAATGCAGACTGGTGCAGCCACTATGGAAAACATTATGGTGTTACCTCAAAAAATTAAAAATTGATCTTCCATTTGACTCAGTGATCCCACTTCTAGGAATATACCCCAAGAAGCCTGAAACACCAATCAGAAAGAATATATATACCCCCATGTTCATAGCAGCACTATTTACAATAGCTAAGATCTGGAAACAGCCCAAGTGTCCATCAGTAGATGAATGGATAAAAAAGCTGTGGTACATGTTCGAATGGAGTAGTATGCAGCTGTAAGAAGGAAAGATCTCTTATCCTTTGAGACGACATGGAGGGACCTGGAAAGTATTATCCTAAGTGAAACAAGCCAAGCAGAAAAAGACAAATACCACATGATCTCACTTATTTATGGAATGTAATGAACATAACAGTCTGAGGAATAGGGTAGACCCAGAAACATGGAAGTAGGGTACAGACTGACAATCCCCAGAAGAAGGGGTGGTGGGGGGAGAGAAGAGATAAACCACAGAACTTATATGCATGTACGCATGACCAATGTACATGGACAACAAAGCTGGGGACAGGGTGGGGGGAGGGGGATGGGGAGGAGGGTGTCAATAGGGTAAAAAAAGGAGAAACATCTGTAACAAAAATAAAATTTAAAAATAAATAAATAAATAAAGGCACCGTGTCTATTTGTTTGTGCTGCACCACACCCTGCAGCAAAGGTTTTGTGATGAAAAAGGAGGTTCCAGAATCAGATGCAAATAAAACTATGACATCATGCTCCCGGGTGAAGAAGAGTCCAATAAAATACTCCTTTTTTTTTTTTTTTTAAATCCTCACCTGAGGATATTTTTCCATTTATCTTCAGATAGAGTGGGAGGGGGAGAGAGAGAAAGAGAGACATCGATTGGTTGCCTCCTGCAGGACCCGGACCAGGAGTGGGGATCAAACTATAACTGAGGTACATGCCCTTGGCAGGAATCAAACCCGTGACTCATTGGTCCACAGGCCGACGCTCTAACCACTGAGCGACCAGCCAGGGCAAAAATACTTCTATCTTTGGAAGATGAGAATATTCTGCTCAACTTAATTTTCTTGCTTTCAATATGTCTAAATGCTTTTATTTTTTTGTTCATTCATTCGTGCATGTATGCATTAAACATTTCCTGAGCTCTTATTGTCTAGCCTTGTGCCAGGCACTTTAGATGAAAAACCAGGGTAAAATGCTATCTCTGCTTCAGGGAGTTTTCAGGCAAGGAGAGAAAGGAAAGAATGCAATGGAGTGGGCACGATGGCAGAAGGGTTGGCGGATTTCTGCTCCGTGTATTCACAGACAATGTCCTTAAGCCAGTTGGGCTTAGGAGTTGCCTCCTACTGAAAACTGCAATGTTCTCTGTGTGCATTGTGCATCCAGAGCAACAGGTGTTTACTGACTGGCTTTGGGTGATTTTGTGTTATCATCCACAGCATCGCTACTTATTACACTAGGTCGCAAGTGGCAGTGTGAGAAAGTAGGCTGGATTTTCACCCCCCACCCTTCGGTCAGTCCCTGGGAGTCTGTTTTCTATAAAGCCTGCCATTCGCTTTTTACCTTTGATCGGAGCTTCTGTAATCTAAGTGAAATGGAGAAAGCTCCGGGTGACTTAAAATTGTAGTTAGTGGTGTTATCAAGTCATGGGAAATAAAAGCACTTACAAATAGCCTCTCAAAATACCCACCTCTGTAACGTATCTAGAATTGTTTTTGTTTTCACAAGCTTTATTTTTTTAGGGTATTTTCCTTCAAAGCTTTTAGACTGGAAAATTCCAATTAAGTATGCAAATATTTTAAAACATAGTAAAATGTTTTTAAAAGACTATATACCTAACATTTAAAGAAACTGTGGTTTTTATTTTGCATAATCAAATATTTACAAGAAGAAAAATCACATCTTTAGGTTGTTCAACAGTGTATACTGATCTAGAAATATAGGCCATCTCGAGATACCCATTAGAAGGTTGTTTAAACACCAATTTTTACACAGCTGTCAGTCCAGGTATTACTTTGTGATATATGTGATAATTTGTGGTTTTTCATTTGTGTGTATACCTGGGTCTGACAGATAAAGAGGGCATTTCAAAAGATTTAGATTGCTTCCTCTTGGATATAAGCTCTACACCCTAAAATAAACACAGACCGAGGGCAGTTGGCTCAGAAAAATCGGCCCTGCTGTTAGCCTGAACTTGCCCATGATTGCACCGAACTGGGCGTCTATAAGCGAGATTATAATATCCAATGTGGGGGGAGTTGTGAATTAGAAATAGTTATTGCTGGCATGCTGTTGAGGTACGTTTCCTCCTTTGGAATTACGTGGAACTGGGTGTTAAGTGATAGAAAAGTGAAAAATAAATTGTTAAGAGTAGCTTTCAAATATCTATTACTGGAGCTTTGGGAAATGAAAGCAAAAATAATAGTTTCATCTGAAAATACAATTCAAAGTTACTTTTTCTTCCTTTAAAATATGAAATATCTAATATGCAATCACCTGCTCATTCAAATGTATCTCTATGCTGATATAATACTCCAGGCTGGGCAGGGGGACCAGCAAAAAGACGTAAGTGTGGCCTGCGCACTTCAAAGGCTCGCAACCTGGGAAGAAAGATACAATCACAGAGTCTCTCAGCACAAGATGGAGTCAGAAGACCGGCAAGTTGCAGGTCAATTTCCTTGAGGGAAACAGACTTTCACAGCTGCTCCAGGTCAGAGCCCCCTCCTCGCCCTTACTTACCACACCTTTGCTTAATTACGGACATTTAGTAGTTCACTGTGTATCTTTCCAGGCTTGTGTTTTTACACATAAATAAAATTGTATATTATTAAATGCTAGAAAGTTCTCACATGCAAAATAATCTATTATCACTTTAGCATTCTTAAATATACATATTCTTTTTTTTTTTTTTTTTCTCAGAAGTCTATTGCCATGATAAACTTACCGTGTTCACAAGCCTAAATCCACATACTATGGCTGACTCTAATGCTAATTATTTTTGCAGAACTACGTGTAGACATAGCATTTTCTGGGAGGTCTGGGAGCCCTCCTCAACACTGGGTGAAATTCCCACCTAGCTCTACAACACTGTATGTTTGTCCATGTAATGACATTTACTCTCTACCACAGTTGAGTATTTATTTGTCTATGGAATACCCCTAGATAGTAAGCTACTTCTAGGCAGAATTGTTTTCTGTTCATTCCAGAATCCTGAATACATAACACAGTTCCTGACACATAATAAGTGCTCAATAAATAATTATTGATTGAAAGGATTTTTTAATATTTTCCATAATGCCCACAAACTCTTGACTATTCAAATATTTGCATATACTATATGATAAGTATATTAAAATAAAGATAACACCCATGTTCAGTGACTCAGAATATAAAAGAAAGAGAAGTACTCATGATTTTCAATATAGAAATATACCCTAAGAAGCCTGAAACACCAATCAGAAAGAATATATGTACCCCCATGTTCATAGCAGCACTATTTACAATAGCTAACATCTGGAAACAGCCCAGTCAGTAGACGAATGGATAAAAAAGCTGTGGTCATATACACAATGGAGTACTATGCAGCTGTAAGAAAGAGAGATCTCTTACCCCATGAGACAATATGGAGGGACCTGGAGAGTATTATGCTGAGCGAAACAAGCCAGTCAGAGAAAGGCAAGTACCACATGACCTCATTTATTTATGGAACATCATGAACAAAATAGGCTGTCGATCAAAACAGATCCAGAGTCATGGAAGCAGGGAACAGACAAACAAACCTCAGAGGGATGGGGGTGGGAGGGGTGGGAAGAGATAAACCAATTATATGCATATGTGCACAACCAATCAGCAAGACATTAGGTTGGGGAAAGCAGGAAGGGAATGGGAGTGGGGAGGAGGAGATCAATGGGGAAAAAAAGTAATACTTTCAAAAATAAAAAAAAAATAAAGAAGAGGGATCTTAAATTGATTTTAGAGAAAGGAAGGAAGAGAGAGAGAAAGAGAGAGAAACATAGATTGGTTGACTTCTGCATGCGACCCAGACCAGGGATGGAACCTGCGACCCGGGTATGTGTCCTGACCAGGAATTGAACCCACCACATTTTGGTATAGGATGAAGCTCCAACAAATTGGGCCATACAGGACAGGGCATGAGATGGTTTTAACATAGGCTTTATTCTTTTTATAAGTTTAGGAAACTGAAATTTATTTAAAATATTTTGGATGATGGTTTTGTCAATAGAAGAATTATTTTGAAATGACACGATCTCTGAGCTCTCTACATGTGGTTTTTACCTGAGCCACAGAGTGTGCATTAGAAAACCAGCGACATGGCCACGGTGAGAGAAAATAGGAAAAGAAAGCTCTCCCACGGTAAGTGCCGGTGGGAGGGATGTTCCATTCACATTTGGAGGCATAGCTTTGCCCCAATTAAAGAACCCATCTTTATGCACAGTTCATCATCGCCTTTGAGCCTGCACTCCTTAAGAATTTTCTGAAAAAGGGAAGTCAAGATTTTGACTGGAGGGGATTTTAAAATCAGAAAGCTGTTGAATTATTAATGAGCCAAACTGGTCTTTTTCATTTTCTTTCCTAATCCAAGAACTCTGGGGTAGCTGTTTGAAGGATATTTTTTTCCATCTTTGCTTTAGGCATTCATAAATATACTTGAAAACACTACCTCCGATATCACCCAATCAAATGATCAAGGTCACTTAGACTAAATTGAACTTCAAATGCACAGTCTCTGTTGTCCTCTCGGCACCTTTGTGATGAGGCTGTGGGAGTGGCCACTTTGAAGGCCATCCTGCTGGCCTCCAAGGGTCGTCAGCTCACTGCACCGGGCTCCAGGGCCTGGCACACTGGCATGGGCTGTCTTCTGCACTGATCCTCCTTCATGCGGATGTGTTCCCTAAGCCCGAGCATCAAAACCTGTTTTAAATCATCGTGTAATTAGTTAAGCTCTTGGGTGACAGTCGCTGGGAATAAAACCCCGCCCTGACCGTGCCATTTACTGGAGGAGAGCTTTGGCCCGATGACACCGGCACAGCGAGTTGACAGCTTCTGCAAACGAGAAGACACCGTTTGGTTGAAATGTCTGCAAAAGCAGGAATCGACATCTGTGGGGGTGATTTCGAACCTGCCAGGGCTCAGAAATCCCGCCAGCAGTTGTGCAGTTACAAACAGAAGCCTGGTACAGTCCGAAGGAACTGTTTCCTTCTCTCTTCCCAGAAAAGAAAAGACAGCACATCATTTCCTAGTTGGGAAGTAGGCACTAATGATAGACTCTCTATTAATTTTTCAATCTGATAAATTTTTTTATTTTACCTTCTTGCCTTCTTTTCCATACCTTTCTGGGAATGGTTGGAAAGGCAATGAAATGGAAAAATGGGACCCAATGGGATAGAATGAGTGGCAAACTGCCTTTCATAATCTACAACCTAGAAGAACTGAAGGTTTGGTGACATGTTTTCTCAATTGTAAATGTTATCTTTTCAAAACTGAGACTCTCTTTCATTGACACAGGTATCCAGAAAAATAAAAATAACCATTTCCTGTGTAAAGCACATGTAGTCTCGATTTTGAAAAGCATTTGCTGCGCAGTTAAGTGATAGATACAGTATCTCAGCAAATGAATCACAGCTGCAGTCAAGAACAGACTGACAGCTGTCAAAGGGGGTGGTAAGGGCGCTGGGTGAAAAAGGTGAAGGGATTAAGCAAATTAAAAAAAAAAAAAACCCTCATAGACACAGGCAACAGTATGGTGATCACTACAGGGCAAGGGGGATGGAGTAGGGGGACGTAGTAGAGAGTAAGGGGGGTAAATGGTGATGGAAGGAGACTAGACTTGGGATGGTGAACACACAATACAGTATATGGATAATATATTAACCAATGTAACCCTAATAAATTCAATTAAAAAATAAAAGAGAAGAACTAATGGGATTCTTCTTTACCTGTTCTATTTTTTATAAATAATTCTTTGTTTATAAACCATACCATTGATTGCATAGTCAAATTCTCCATCCTATTTCTTGCTATTTTCTTCTTATTTTAGGGAGGGAAAATTCCCAGTTTCAGCTTCTACTCTCAAACTGGCCTCTCTGCTTTCCAGGGGATACCTGTCCACTATTTGGAAGGTTTTCTTTTATCAGGTTAAACACAGCCAACATACTGCTTCTCTTCTCCTTCCATACACACAACGATATTATGTAGCTTTATGGCTGTCAGAAGTCTATCCCTACCTGCTTATATTTGAGGATTAATGGGATACCTTGTTACCTAGCTTGATTATAAATGTGTTTCATGGTTTTTTGTTTTGCTTTGCTTCCTGGTTGTCTGATCAGATTTTAGTGGGGATTAGGAGAGACTGGCCAACAATGCTGTCACCATAGCCATTCTTCAGAATCTTCTTATTTATTTTTGAAATACCTGTATAATATAGATACTTTTATCTTCTTTCTTTGGAATAGAAAATTTCATGAGTTCAATATCATATAACTATTAACTTTATGTTGAGAGTATTACAGATGGCTGCCTTTCCCCATCATTGCACCTCTCCACCCGGTTCCCCTCCTGCCCCAAGCTTCTTTATAAAAAAATTTTTTTTCTTTATTCATTTGAGAGAGAGAAGAAGGGAGAGAGAGATAGAAACATCAATGAGAGAGAACACTGAATGGCTGCCTCCTGCATGCTCCCCACTGGGGATCAGGACCACAACCTGGGTATGTGCCCTGACGGGGGATTGAACCAGTGACCTCTTGGTGCGTGGGTCGATGCTCAAGCCACAGCAGTCGGGCTACCCCAGGCTTCTTGAACGCATACTATTGACTTCCTCTTCTGCTCCTCCAAAGTGTGGAAAACCTCAGTTTGGAAGGTGATGTTAAGATCAGGGTGCCTCGATTACTATAAATCCCACATCTTTGCACAGGACATTTGAAGAATGAACTTCATTTTTCTCTCCCAAGTTGGAGGGTCCTGTATGTGGTGTTCACTTACAAACATACCAATAGTGTGGGAACAGACAAGTTACTGCAGCTACACTAATGCCTGCTTTAGCACTTACTACTGAATATAGCAAACTATTTGGAAGAATACGCAAACCAGAAGTACCCAACACCTCAAGTTAAGTCTCTTAAGCATCTCATAGTCTCTTTGTGACCCCAGTATCTGTCTGTAGCATGCACTTGTCTTGATCATTCCCACAGACACCTCTGCAAGTAGACCTACTAAATTGACATCATAGTGGTGTTTTTGAAATTTATCTTTATTGTTGAAAGTATTATAGATGTTCCTCCCTTTTTTTCCCCCATTGACACCCTCTTCCCCGTTCCTGCCCCCCACACTGTTGTCTGTGTCCATGGGTTATGCATATATGCATATCAGCTCTTTGGTTTATCTCTTCCCGCCCTCCCTCCCCCCTCCCTCTGAGGTTTGCCAGTCTGTTCCCATAGTAGTGTCTTATTTCATGCAGAATTTTTCATTATAATGGAAATATCTCCACAAGAAAGTGTTACTGTTAGGTCAATAGGAGCAAAATAGTTAGCATGTGGTTCTGCCATTCTGTGCTTTGGACTACATTCTTGAGGTTTATATATGGAGACAAATCCACAGTGATGCTTACTTTTGTGTTTTTGTTTCTTTCCATCCAAAGGACCTTCCTCTTACTCCTCCACAGTTTCTCCTCAATCTACTAATTGTACTCTCTTGTTTCTGTTACACTTTAGCCATTTACCATTTCCCCAAACTATGTATTTTTCCCTTTAAAATATACCATCCTAAATCATAATAACATCTCAGATTGAGTAGCATGTCTTGTATTAGTGTGGATTGATTTCAGGGTTCTTCTGATTTATGGAGAAATTCTTTGGAGGAAGGAAGTCAGATCTTTTAGAAGAAGGCCAAACACATTTTAAACAATTCCCTAGCCTTAGAGAAATTTCTGGTCTCTGTAGCTTTAAATAACTTCTACTGATTGTAAGGTAAAGTGTTTCAAAATTAGAAATGATTTTTCCTCTTCCCAAAGGGAGATAATAGCAAGCTTTAGGAACTGGTCAGAGCATATTCTACCTTGTGAGATGTAAACACCGCATTGTGGCCTCAACTAATACGACACGTGGCTGGCAGATGGTATCAGAACAGCCTATGTAATACCCCTAGAGAGGTGCTGTTTTTGCTCAGTCCACATTCATTCATTTTCTATATTTCACCCAAAGCTATGTGAACCAAAGCAGAATGCCAAGGCTTTTGAAAAAATGCATAAAAGTATATTATTTGTTATGATTTCACAAAATATATGTCTATGTCTTCAAATTCCCCCAAAATATGTATTTCTTTCTGAAATAAAAAGTAACTCTTGACCCACTTAAGTCAGTAAGTACATTCAATCCATGCATTAACTTTCAGTTTCTTCAGATCTATCATCTGTTTATTCCTTCAAGAATTTGATGAAGCTTTAATCAGTTTAACACCCTGAAAACCTGTATTTCAGTTGCATCTCTGTGGGAAATTACTTAGGGATTGTGTGAAATTGCTTTAAGAGTCTCATCAGCTACCGCTCACTCTCCCCTGCTATTTATAGCTGCATGCTTTAAAACAACAACAACAACTGTGAACCCCCTGCAGGACCCCTCATTTCCAAACACGTCTCCAATGAGCAATAAAACATTATGTGTTCGATACAAAATCCATTAGTAGGCATACTAACAGAGTCCTGTAGAGAAACAGTTCTGCTCCGTCACTAAATAAGCTCAGGCGAGACAATGCCCCAAAATAAGCACGTGCAAGATTTCACCAGGAAAAACCTTGTTTCCTACGTACCTCTGCTGGCTACTGCTGCACAGCAAGGTGCTCCAACCTAGGGCCTGGAGGCGGGGACCCCAGCATCCTCAGCCGGGCTGATCGGCTCAGCGGGCAGGTTTTCTTTCCCTCCCGAAACAGATGGCACATCGAGCACACATATGTGGTTCCTTTAAATAATATTGATCAGAGTAAAACAAAAGTATCATAAAAATTTTGAAAACAGACAGATTACATTGTTTATGAACACTTTGCAATCTAGAGACTAGTGATATTTCTGATGACTAGGTCCAATACCTTCAATTTTTCGTTATGTGAAAATTTTGGAATAAAACTAACTTGTTTGTCTCTCTAGTTCTGAAACCATTAAAGTACATTCCTCAAAATAAATATGTATTCATACTTTATTTTAAATTACAATTACTAAAATTATACCATTACTTTGAAAACTTAACTAATATATCCTTCTGAAGCTTGGAGGTATCGAGATATAATTCAATTCATTTCTAGAATACAATCAAATTTTGAATATACAGAAATAAAGTTATTCTAGAAGAAATCATACATCAAATTCTCTTGTTTACCTGACAATAATAAAATCATTCAATGTATTATTTTCCAGAGTTTGATATAAAAGTTATTCAAAACTACACTCATGGTCTCCAAGTTCATGACCAATTTATATCATATGATCCAGTAACAATTAACAAAGCCATTGTCATAATACTAAAACTTGAAAATGAAAATTTGCATATGAGAAAGTTATTTATGTCATGTAAGATACATTTAAGACAGCATAATTAAGTATTAACATTTGTGTAAATTATTCAGAGATTTTTGCCCAAATGTAATCCAGTACCTGACTGTCTCTCGATACTAAGATGAAGCATTCCAGTAATTAAATACATTTCTTGAATTTAATGTCAAATTTTTTGTGTGTGTGTGTGTTCAAGGAAAGTCTGCATGCAAAAATACTCCCCTTAAATTTTTTTCTGAAACAATTTCTATTTTTCCAATGACATCTGAATCCTCTGTGGATGTTTATTTATATCAGTCATTTTGAAGGTAATTGGCCCTTTTTTAACTACCTAGTGTTTGAATGCTTGTCCTGTGTTTGAGGAATGTCCCACCTTACAAATCTTCGTGGAAGATAAAGCCACTATAATAACTGAGGTCCACACATCCGCTCCCTCGTGTGCAAAGGTACAGAGGTACATAACCTAGAATCCATCCAGCCCAGACTCTGAATCAGAAATTTGTGCGGCAAAGAACCAAGGAAAATGAGGCAGGCCTGGCAGAAGGGAGGCCTGGGCATGGGGGCTCTGCTGCTCTGCGTGGCTTTGATAATATGACTGGCAGCACCCAGTGCTGAGGACTAGGCATGTGAAAGGTGGCAGAGTGTGCCACACCAACACATGCCTCTGGTAGAAGGACTCTTCTGAGCCGAAGGCAGTGAATCCGCTGGGCTCTGCCATCCTCCATCGTACATCAATCAAAGCACATGCTGTTGTACGGTCTGCATTTATTTACATGACTTTTTCATTATCGGCCCATGAGACCTTTGAAAGGAGGCATTTCCCGACGTGCCTTCACACCGTTGGTGGTTGGCGTACAGTAGGTGCGCACGGGACTGTGTTTCCAGCTTGAGGCACTGGTGTGCCTTCTACAGGCTTAGGATACTTCCAGGCACGTCTGAGAACCGAGTGGAGCAGACCACCCAGGAGTGTTCCAATACAGAAGAAAATGATTCCTGGCTTAGTACTTATGTTAGGCATGAAAGACTTGGGGAAAAAATGAGATTTATCTAAGAACTAAGCTCCATTCATAGAGTATGTGCTGAATTTGCACTGAACAATTCAGTTGTCTGGCCAGATCCCAGGTACTCGTGTGATGGCAAGGGCAGTGAGCTACAAGTACATGTGAAATAGTCGCTGTGCGATACATACACACGGATGCAGTGTCTGGACGGAGCACACGGACTGTCTCTACTTGATCAGAGAAGAGCATGTGCAGCTCCCTGTTAGTGCCTCCAAGGTTAGTAGCTCAGCTCAGTGGAGCTTCGACACTGATGCAGAGCAGCTGGTTCCAGAGCCTCTGCCATATCCATAGCAACAATAAAACAACTGTACAGGGTGCTCGGCATCCATGCGCATCAGCAACACACCTCACCATAGCATCAGGAGTTGGAAGAGGAGGAAGAGAAATAATAAAGTCCCCTTGTGGTAACCTACAATCATATTAAGTGTTCAATAGACTTTTTTTAAAAAGGGGGACATCTGTAATACTTTCAACAATAAAGATTTTGAAAAATCCCTAAATTATTCTGTCAATCTTAAAAGTGTTACAGGTCAAGGTTACAAGCATGGATGATACAAAACAACATACCAGTGTGATACTACATACATATTCAGGTGACCATTTGTAACAGAAAGTAACTTTGACGTCTGCATTAAAACAATGGTTAAATTCAAACATCGGATATGGCGCTAAAGAGATAGAGAGATGATATTGTAGGGGTAATGTGTTACAATTAATTATAATACAGTACATATAAATATGTTGAATTCATTTTCCTTGCAATTAATGATTAAATTAATGATGTGTCTTAAAATTGATGGTGGTTCAGGGGCAAAGAAATATAGTCATTATCATTTTTGTTAGCAACTCTCAACCAATGCTCGGGTTGTTTCCCTACAGTGAATTCCTACTGAACACAATCTCTACTGATTCGAACAGATGGGCTCTTCTGTTGCATTTCAGTGGACTCGAATGCGGTGAGAAGTAGAACCAAAGAAGTTAGTTCTTGGCCAGTTTCTTTTAAGTTGAACTTACTGGGTAACATTGGTTAATACAATCGTATAGGTTTAAGTTATATAATTCTATAATACATCACCTGCGTATTGTACTGCGTGTTCACTCCCCCAAGTCAAGTCTCCTTCCATCCCCATTTATCACATCTGACCCCTCTTCTACCTCCCCCACTTCCCCCCATTTTTTTTTTTTTTTACTTTATGTAGCATGTAAGTTTACAAATTCCCTTCATTTTCTTTATCTCAAACACATGCTTGTAAATTTTATTTCCCCCACCCCTCTTTTCCTCTGGTAATCGCCATACTATTGTCTGTGTCTGAGTTTGTTTTGTTAACTTAATCCCTTTACCATTTACCCTGCTCACCAAACCCCTCCCCTCAGACAGCTGCCAGTCTGCTCTCTGCATGAGTCTGTTTCGAGTTTGTTTGTTAGTTTATTTTGTTCCCTGGATTCCACATAAATGAGATCATAGACACTTGTCTGGCTGGCTGATTTCACTGAGCACAAATACTTGGTCAGTTTTATCTTGTCTATATCAGTTACATTTTATTCTAGCTGACGGGCATTCTACGGACCACAGTAGCTAAAACTACAGCTCTGACCAGCCAGATTGTATCTATACAGTTTACCTGCCACTTTATTTGATGTAGTAATAATTTAACACATTCCCTTGTTCTTATAAACTATATATTTATATTGTCTTTTAATTCAGGAAGTAATGTTACAAGCCCCAAATAACATTTGTGTCTTACTTATCAAACAGAAGTAAGAAACAGAATAGACTTCACGCTATGCCAGTCCTCCCAATAGATTTCCCGATGACACATTAATGAGCCTGTCATCTCTGCTAACTTCCAGTGTTCTGAAATCACAGACAGAATATTTCACAGTCTGATCATTCCCACCAATGAGAAGACTCTAGGAATACTGCTCTATGATGTCTCAACAGTAATTGAACCTCTCTTAAAAATGAATAGTGCATTTTTAATCATTTCTCCGGAGGTTTCATGAACACTGTATGTTCTTTGAAGCAAGAGCTCATCTTTCTCCAACACCTAACCTCACAGCAAGGCTCAGTGGCTTTTTTCCATCGGAGGCCTGCACCTGGCACCCTCCCTCACCCAGGCCCAGCAGCAGGAGTGGATCTGAGGCCTGCACCTGGCACCCTCCATCACCCTGGCCCAGCAGCAGGAGAAACTGAGTCATGAGGCATGCACTTAGCACCCTCCCTCACCCAGGCCCAGCAGCAGGAGTAGAACTGAGGCCTGCACCTGGCACCCTCCCTCACCCAGGCCCAGCACCAGGACTGGAACTGAGGCCTGCACCTGGCACCCTCCATCACCCTGGCCCAGCAGCAGGAGTGGATCTGAGGCATGCACCTGGCACCTGTGAGCCAGGAAGGCGCCTCAGCCTGGTTACCAGATCACAGCGCCAATGTGTGTAGGCTATGCGTACATGTGTATACAAATATGTGCCTTAAAATTTACACTGACAAAACATCTCAGACTGCCCCAGAGACAGCTTGGAGCAGAGATGGAAGTTGAAATAACTTAAAGTTTTGCTGACAAAGCTCATTCCTTATTCTGTATTTTATTCTTCTCTTGCATAGCACTTTTCTCTGCACCTGAGAACCCTCGGCTAATTTCTATGTTTTAGATGCAGAAAGGAAAACAGTCTCGCAGGCATTTAACTATATTTTGATAGACAAAGCATATGACCATACTGGCAACTTGATCTCAGATTCTGCAGAGTCCTGAACTGTGAGAAATAAATCTCTGTTCTTTATAAGCTGCTTAGTCTGCATTATTTTTGTTATAGCAACCCACACAAAGATACATATCTGTCATAATCTCTCTTTCAAATTTAAATGAACTCAAATGAGCATTTGGCAAATGCTCGGTTAACCATTACATTAATAACTGAGTTCTCTGAAAAACATTTGAAATGCTGAAGGTCTGTGTTTTTGCGGGCAAGGTTAGAAGTGCTTCACCACCCGGATTGAGAGCCTTAGGTTTTCATTTGATTACGAGTATTTAAATGTTGCATATATTTTGGAAAATATATTGGGGAAATGATCTTTTATGCAAAGAGTAATCACTTATGTTTTCTACATAGGGAAATAGTATTGTTATATTGGATTTTAATTAAAAATATAGCAGTGTGTGCTGTAGAGAAGATGGCGGTGGGCACGACCGGAGGGAGGGTGAGTGTGAGAGAGTGTGAGGGGACGTGCAGGTGGACGACCAAACCTGAGCAGTGCAGAGCCCGGAGCAGAGGTCCCTGTGCTGTGGACGGAGCAGCCGGCGACGTGGTGAGCGGCCCTTCAGGGCGCTTCTCCCTGCGCCGCGGGGAGGTCCCAGCATTTTGGAAGATCCCGGGTCTTCCCTGGGAGGAGGCAGTGGGAGCGGCTGGGGCCCAGCAACCTGAGCCCACCAGCATACCTGGCACCATCGGACCAGTGGACACTCTGTGTCAACACAGACCAGGGCACAGGAGTGGAGCTCCCAAGGTGCCGGTCGCAGAAGCCGCAGACAGCCCAGAGCCCAGCACCATCCCCCATAGTAGCAGCCTGATCAGAGTCCAGATATACCCCCAGGAACAGAGGCTGGGGAGCAGACATCCATCCCCAGGCAACAGAAGCACAGACCAGCAGCTGAGACCCATCCCCAAAAACTACAGCAAAAGCTGAGCAGGAGTTGAGCCCCTCGGGGCAGCAGCACTCCCCAGCCGCCGGCAGCAGGACCTGGGGCTCCACAGAGGCCTGTGCGGTCCAGTAGCCCACAAGAGCAGTGGGAAGGCAGAGCCCCAGGGAGACTGGTGCCATCCACCTGCCCGCCCACAAGAACTGCAGGGTGTGGGGGCACCACAGAGGCCTGTGCGACCCAGCAGGGACTGTGCGATCCAGATCCCTTGGGACCTGCAAAGTGCGGGGGCACCAGGAAGGCCTGTGAGACCCAGCTGCACACAAGATAGGCCTAGAGGATGTGAAAATGGAGGGGGAGTGAATAGAAGCCGCAGAGATGATCTCCCAGGACCAAAAGAGAATTACAACTAAAATAAAGACAAATTCTTGGAAAAAAGCAACAGAAAAGCAGCAGGACAGGACCTATAATCAGGGACACTGGTCGGATCTGCAGAGCTGCGAGAGGGTGGCGGGCTGGGAGCCCACGGACAGGAGCGGGCTTAGCTGTGAGCAGCGACCTTGGGGAATAGAGACCAAGCCTGCTCCACAGAGCAGAGAACTGGAACAGAGCGCTAAAATACCACAGCCACTCACCTGGGGGCTACGGCAGAGGGAGAACAGACTTGGCTGGAACTCTGTGGGGACAACCAGGATTTGGAGGGCACTCAGAGTTTTTGCTGAGTTGCGGCCACAAAGGACGGTGGCCAGTGTGCTCCTTCCCAGAGCTGTGGGGAAAAGCAGCAGCTCCCCCCCACACACAAAGATTGAGCCTTTTCCAGGTGAGGCAAAGAATTGCAAATTGAGGCTCATTAACAACCAGCATTTATCCCACTCTCTGGAAATCCTCTTATGCAGAACACCAGGGCTACATTCCAAGGCCCTAAGTAACTGACACTACTAGCCTCCAGGAAAAAGCTAGAGGATAACTCGAACCTTTCCTGGGCTTGCAAATCTACCCAGGAAAGTAAGACTTGACAGTGGTGTTTAACCTGGGCCCATCCAGGCCCATCCAAACCCAGTAGAGAGAACCACAAACAGCAGAAAACCAACACCCACAGGGATATTTGGCAGGCTCCAAAACCCACTAAGATAGCCGAAATGGTGAAACAAAGAAACAAATCCCAAATGAAAGAACAAGAGAACTTTATCAAAGATGAGATCAATGAAATGCAGCTAAGCAAATTATCAGAGGTAGAATTCAGAGCCATGATTTTGAGGAAGCTCAACAACATGAGTAAGGACATCAGCACCATGAGAAAAGATATAGAAACATTGAAAATCAACCAAGTGGAAATGCAGAATGACATAGCAGAAATTAAGAACATATTGGAAGGACTAACCAGCAGAGTAGAGGAAGCTGAGGACTGGATCAGTGAATTAGGAGACAGGGTGGAAAAAAATCAACCAATCAGAAAACCAAAAGAAGAAAACAATTAAGAAACAGAAAGACAGCTTAAGAGAACTGTGGGACAACTGGAAATGTAATAACATTCACATCGTAGGATTCCCTGAAGAGGAAGAAAATGGGCAAGGGTTAGAGAATATATTTGAAGACATAGTGACAGAAAACTTTCCTAACTTGGTGAAGGAAGAAGGTATTCAAGTTCAAGAAGCAAAGAGAACCCCAAATAAGAACACAAACAGGCCCACACCAAGACACATACTAATTAAAATGCTAAAACTTAAAGACAAAGAGAGAATCCTAAAGGCAGCAAGAGATAAGCAACAGGTCATCTGTAAAGGAAACCCCATAAGGCTCTCAGCTAACTTCTCAACAGAAACAGTACAGGCCAGAAGGGAATGGCATGAAGAAAAACAGGATCTGAATCCAAGACTACTCTATCCACCAAGGCTATCATTCAAAATAGAAGGTCAAGTAAAGAGCTTCCCAGACAAAAAAAGGCTAAGGGAATATATTAACACCAAACCAGCACTGTAAGATATGCTAAAAGGAATTCTATAATTAGTTGAAGAAGTAGGAAGAAAAATATAACCACATTAAACAAAAATGGCAATAAATAAGTACATATCAATTATCACCTTAAATGTGAATGGTTTGAATGCTCTGATAAAAAGACACAGAGTAGCTGACTGGATAAGAAAGCATGACTCACATATATGTTGTTTACAAGAAACTCACCTCACAACAAAAGAATCACATAGATTGGAAGTGAAGGGATGGAAAAAAATCTTTCAAGCAAACAGAAAGGAAAAGAAAGCTGGGCTAGCAATGCTTTTATCTGATAAAGTAGATTTCAAAATGAAGACCATAAGTAGAGACAAAGAAGGCCACTAATATTGAAAGGATCTATCCAACAGGAAGATATAGCCTTGATAAACATATATGCACCCAATATAGGACCACCAAAATGTGTTAAAAATCTTCTGGAGGACTTCAAAGGAGAAATCAACAGCAATATAATCATAGCAGGGGACTTCAACACCCCGCTGACATCACTGGATAGATCTTCTAGACAAAAAATTAACAAGAAAACACAGACTCCAAATGACGCGCTAGATCAAATGGATTTAATAGATATCCACAGAGAATTACATCCCCAAACTTCAGAATTTACATTCTTCTCAAGGGCACATGGGATATTCTCAAAGATAGACCACATGTTAGGGCACAAACTAAGTCTCTACAAGTTCAAGAAGATTGAAATCATATCAAGTATCTTCTCAGATCACAATGGCATGAAACTAGAAGTCAATTGCAACAAGAACATGCAAAGACATTTCAACACATGGAGGCTAAATAGCATGTTATTAAACAATGAATGGTTTACTGAGGAGATCACGGAAGACATTAAAGATTTCATGGAAACCAATGCAAATGAACACATAACAACAAAAAATCTATGGGATGCAGCCAAAGCAGTTCTGAAGAGGGAAGTGCATAGCACTACAGGCCTAGCTCAAGAAGCAAGAAAAATTCCTACTTGACTTTCTAACCCTACAACTTAAAGAACTAGAAAATAAACAAAAAGAAAACCCTAGAGCAAGTAGAAGGAAGGAAACGGTAAAGATCAGAGCAAAAATAAATGATATGGAGACCACAAAAACAATTCAAAGAAACAATGAAACAAAGAGCTGGTTCTTTGAAAAGATAAACAAGGTTGATGGACCCTTAGCTAGACCCACCAGGAAACAAAGAGAGAGAACCCAAATACACAAAATCAGAAATGAAACAGGAGAAGTAACAACTGACACCACAGAAATACAAAAGATCGTTAACAACTACTATGAACAATTATATGGCAACAAATTCGACAATCTAAGCGAAATGGACCAATTTTTAGAAACACATAGTCTCACAAAACTGAACCAAGAAGAGAGAGAAAACTTCAACAGACCAATAACAACAAAAGAAATTGAAGATGTAATCAAGATCTCCCAGCAAACAAAGCCCAGGCCTGAAAGACTTCACGGGGGAGTTTTACCAAACATTTAAAGAACTGATACCCATTCTCCTCAAACTATTTCAAAAAGTTCAAGAAGAAGGAAGACTTTCAAACTTGTTTTATGAGACCAGCATAATTCTAATCCCCAAACCAGAAAAAGACACTACAAAGAAAGAAAACTACAGATCAATATCCCTGATGAACATAGATGCCAAAATCCTGAACAAAATACTAGCAAATCGGATCCAGCAATACATCACAAAAATTATTCACCATGACCAAGTGGGATTCATCCCAGAGATGCAAGGCTGGTACAATAGTTGCAAATCAATAAATGTGATACACCACATGAACAAAATGAAAGATAAAAATCATATGATCATATCAATAGATGCTGGGCTCTCGTCCAGTCCATCACCCGATGTGCTGGCACAGGGACCCTGCCAAAGACAGTGCCACCTGCACCCTGCACAGGGCTCCTGGCTCCTCCCAGCCTCAGTTCCCAGTCCGTCAGCAGTCTGAGGGGCCAGGTTCCAGAGCGGGACACATCTGACCTCTGGAGACCCTGACAGGCCCCCACAAAACCGCAGGCCCCTCTGCACAGGAACCAACCAGGTGGCAGACATTCAAAAAAGCTTCTGCACAACCAAAGAAACAATCAGCAAAATGAAAAGGCAACCTATAGAATGAGAGAAAATATTTGATAACCATATATTAGATAAGGGGTTAATAGCAAAAACAAAACAACAACAACAAAACACCACCACGACCCAAATAATCTAATATAAAAAATGGGCAAGGACCTGAAAAGACACTCTTTCAAGGAGACACAAATGACCAACAGGCCATGAAAAGATGCTCAACGGCACAAATCATCAGAAAGATACAAGTCATAAACCACAATGAAATATCACTTCACACCTATTAGAATGACTAATATTCGAAAGAGAAAGCACATGATATAGAAAACTGAAGCATGGAGGTTCCTCACAAAATTCAGAGTAGAAGCCGCATTGGCTACAGCAAGCCCAGTTCTGAGTACTCAGCTGAAGGCAGCAAGACCTCTGTCCCCAACACTCTCTGCGCCCTCCTGCTCACTGCAGCGTGACCCCGTCCCCAAGGCTCTCTGTCCCTCCTGCTCACTGCAGGGTGACCCCATCCCCAAGGCTCTCTGCGCCCTCCTGCTCACTGCAGGGTGTCCCCGTCCCCAAGGCTCTCTGCGCCCTCCTGCTCACTGCAGCGTGACCCCGTCCCCAAGGCTCTCTGCGCCCTCCTGCTCACTGCAGTGTGTCCCCATCCCCAAGGCTCTCTGCGCCCTCCTGCTCACTGCAGCGTGACCCCGTCCCCAAGGCTCTCTGTGCCCTCCTGCTCACTGCAGCGTGACCCCGTCCCCAAGGCTCTCTGCGCCCTCCTGCTCACTGCAGTGTGTCCCCATCCCCAAGGCTCTCTGTGCCCTCCTGCTCACTGCAGTGTGTCCCCGTCCCCGGGGCTCTCTGCGCCCTCCTGCTCACTGCAGTGTGTCCCCATCCCCAAGGCTCTCTGCGCCCTCCTGCTCACTGCAGGGTGACCCCGTCCCCAAGGCTCTCTGCGCCCTCCTGCTCACTGCAGTGTGTCCCCGTCCCCGGGGCTCTCTGCGCCCTCCTGCTCACTGCAGTGTGTCCCCATCCCCAAGGCTCTCTGTCCCTCCTGCTCACTGCAGGGTGACCCCGTCCCCAAGGCTCTCTGCACCCTCCTGCTCACTGCAGTGTGTCCCCATCCCCAAGGCTCTCTGCGCCCTCCTGCTCACTGCAGTGTGTCCCCGTCCCCGGGGCTCTCTGCGCCCTCCTGCTCACTGCAGTGTGTCCCCATTCCCAAGGCTCTCTGCACCCTCCTGCTCACTGCAGGGTGACCCCGTCCCCAAGGCTCTCTGCGCCCTCCTGCTCACTGCAGTGTGTCCCCGTCCCCGGGGCTCTCTGCGCCCTCCTGCTCACTGCAGTGTGTCCCCATCCCCAAGGCTCTCTGCGCCCTCCTGCTCACTGCAGGGTGACCCCGTCCCCAAGGCTCTCTGTCCCTCCTGCTCACTGCAGGGTGACCCCGTCCCCAAGGCTCTCTGCGCCCTCCTGCTCATTGCAGCTTGACCCCGTCCCCAAGGCTCTCTGCGCCCTCCTGCTCACTGCAGCGTGACCCCGTCCCCAAGGCTCTCTGCGCCCTCCTGCTCACTGCAGCGAGACCCCGTCCCCAAGGCTCTCTGCGCCCTCCTGCTCACTGCAGCGTGACCCCGTCCCCAAGGCTCTCTGCGCCCTCCTGCTCACTGCAGCGTGACCCCGTCCCCAAAGCTCTCTGCGCCCTCCTGCTCACTGCAGCGTGACCCCGTCCCCAAGGCTCTCTGCGCCCTCCTGCTCACTGCAGTGTGTCCCCGTCCCCAAGGCTCTCTGCGCCCTCCTGCTCACTGCAGCGAGACCCCATCCCCAAGGCTCTCTGCGCCCTCCTGCTCACTGCAGCGTGACCCCGTCCCCAAGGCTCTCTGCGTCCTCCTGCTCACTGCAGCATGACTCACAACATGAAACATGGTAAGTGTCCATCGATGGATGAATGGATAACAAAATGTGGTATTTATACATAAAATGGAATACTGTATATATATTTATATATATACTTATATATAAATATAATATACATAAATATACTGTATATATTTATATATATACTTATATATAAATATAATATACATAAATATATGTCAATACATAATGGAATATTATTCAGTCATAAGAAAACAAGGAAATCTCATATTGAGACTAGGTGGATGGACCTTGAGGACATTATGCTAAATGAAATAGTTAACTAGGGAAAGAAAAATACTCTATGATCTCACTTATATGTGGGATCTAAAAAGAACGAACACCCAGCAAACTTACAGAACCAGAATCCGAGTAGGTGTTTGCCGGGCACTGGGTGGAGCAATGGGGATGATGAAGGGCACACATCTCCAGGGGAAGATGAGTCAGCTATCTGCATGGTCCCTATCAGCCTTTAAGTAATTTTTTTTTTCAGATTTAAAAGAAATTACAGCTTTTTAAAAAGCAAAGCCTGACTTCATGCCCACATGGTACCATGGCGCCCCACACCCAGGCTGCGGGCGGTGTGCAAGGCCGTCCACAAGACCGTGTGTGACTGCGCGAAGGCGAGACAACCCCGGTTCAAGGCTGCGGTAAGACGATACTTTTAAGCCACTGCCAATTTGCCAGCGATGTTAAATACTATGAGATGTATTAATATACATACGTAATTGTTTATTTAAAAACATCAAATGAAAACCTAGGCTGTTTAATTGCTATGTTCTGCTAAGAGATAGCTATATTAGTAAATGTACTAAGTGTTTTTATGTAACAATAATATTTTCAGCAATTCTGTTTATCACACTATTCCAGTTTTCTCTCTCTTTTTTAATGTCTTTTGTTATTACTATGTGGTATTATAATTTATTTGCTAAGATTTCCCTTGAATGTCATGAATTTTCTTCTTTGTGATCCAAGACAGATTTTAAAACATTTTGACTATCTTCATAAGTAGATGAAAATGTACGTAACAGGGCCAATGTGTCCCATGAGAAAGCCTATTACCTCAAAGTCTTGTGTAGACAACTATTTCTTACTTTAAAAACAAAAAATTTAAAAAAAAGTTAAAAAATGTATAGCGTCATGAACAGCGTGCAATAGATACTTTTCATGATGTGACTACGTGACAGTTGGTCCCCATAAACACATTCTTGTCCCCAGGCTCAAAGCTCATTGGAGAAATGCTGTCAGCTGGTAAACAAGCATGTTCCCCATCAAGCTGGAAGGTCAACTCGAATCAGCAGAATTTTAATCAGAAATGGCTCAAATCCCAAATACGCTAATAACAGGTATGAAAAAATAATACGAACTGGGAGCTTTGGAACAGAGGGAGATTTTTCTTTCATTGACTCCTTAAAGAAAACCAAAAGAAAATATTTCTTAGAACAGATTATAAGAATCCCATTTACATTAAACTGCCTACATAGCTTGTCTACAATAACTTACATCTGCAATAGTTTATCCTTAGCTTCTTGGAAGGAGACTGGAAGCAGAAATGATTGGCTGATTAGGACTTTTTTCCATAAGAAGTAACAGGTATTTGTTATTAGTAAGGATGAAAACAAAGGCAAATCAAGGAGTGGTTTATTAAAATTTCTGTTTTTGATGCCAGATTATTAAAGTCAGTGAAAATAATATAATCAAATTTGGTTTTTAGACTATTGCAGAAAAATTTTATGATGTCAGGTTGTCACCTACTCTCTCAGGTACTACGTTTTAAAATTTTATCTTTATTGTTGAAAGTATTACAGATTTCCACTATTTTTCCCTGCTCGCAACCCCCCGCCTTCACCGCACTATTGCCTGTGTCCATTGGCTATGCTTTCTATAACATAACAAAAGCACATGTGTTAAATTTTGTAGACTCTTGTTTCTAAGTAAATATTCTCCAGCTTCCTTAAAACTATGATGTCTTTCAATCTTCTTGACTCAGAAACACAAGAAAAAATACAATTTTGCATCATAGTGAGTATGAGTGTATAAGTTTATACATAAACAAAGGTGCATGAGCACACACACACACACCATGACTTCACTAAGTGAAAGAGGCTTGTATATAATCTGTTATATGCTATTTTATCTATTCCGTTATTTTCATTATTAATATCATGTTATTATTTTTTGTTAGGAAGAATTAAGAATCATTAAAATCACACAGCTCCTCAAATTAATTTTATTAACTTTACAGTTTGAAAACCTTTCTTGTTGAGTACCTAAACCTGGGCTGTTTAGTTTGATGCTTAAGAGCACATGCCTTCCCTAGGAAGGAACACTCAGTACACAGTAAGGACTCAGTGAATGGAGGGTGGTTAACATTTCTCAGCTTCCATCACTGTTCAGCCCCACCTCTGAGATAATAGCCTGCCCTGGACCCTTGACTGGGACTTGTGGGTGTTTCCCAAATTCTCTAGGATTTTTTTTACACCCACATTCTTAGGCCACTTCTACAGGAAGACCTTCTTAGGTGTCCATTGTACTCTTAAAAATTTTTTTTAAAAGCACCCATCTTGCAGCCCAGAGTAAGGGTTGTGTGAACAGCAGCTCTGCCTTGTATCACCTGTCAGCCTCTGAGACCGCTTCCTCACCCATAAATCCTTACCACCCTTAATTCACATTAACATCTCAATTAAACTAGATGGCGAATGCAAAGCGCTCAATTTCAAGAGAAGTCAGTAAGTGTGAACGCTGCTACGGCTGAGGGCGGTCTTGCTACACAGCCTTTCTCCGCAAAGAAGAGTCCGTTCTGCCGGCTCCTGCTTCGCTTTGTCACCTCTTTCTCCTGTTACCGGAGGCTCACCGACTGACCGGTGTAAGCCAGCGCATGACCCCACTGACGGGAATCGTCCGCTCTGATGAAAATAATGTCTCTGTCAAATGGACGATCCTAATTTTAACTTTATCAGGTCAGAAAAACTTTGCTTATAATGGTAAAACTGATCTGATACCACGAGTTTTCTCAGAAGCTACACCTGTGCTTCTAGTAGATACATCAGTAGTCTTTGGCACAAATACTAAAAGGGGTCATAGCACGTTATACTCCTTCACAATTACTTCCCATGCTTCCAAAGGAGAAACTCCATGACCTATCCAGTTTTTATAAAAAATTTTTTAAAAAAAGGTATTTAGTGAAAAATCAAAGAAGGCTATTTCATTAACACTTGCTCAAATACAAATCAGACACCGTGGGATTGACTGGCACAAATCCCGAGTGTTCTGGTGCTGTGTCCCGCGTCCCGCGCTGGGAGACAGGGGCTCCCAGGGTGACAGGGTGGCTCGTCAGACCAGCGTTCCAGCAACAAAAACGAATTAAAATATAGATAGATAGATAGATAGATAGATAGATAGATAGATAGATAGATAGATATCTTCAAAGGCAGTAGGCAGTGACCAGGGCGCTTGTACCCTGAGTGAGGAAAACAAAATAGGGGCCTTGCCCAAGTTGTTCATACAAACACTAATCTTTTAAAAAATGTTTGATTGCATTTATTGGGTGACATTGATTAATAAAATAATATGTTTCAGGTGTACAATTCTATAGTGCATCCTCTATACACTGTATTGTGTGTTCACCACCCCAAATATAGTCTCCTCCATCACCATGTATCCCCCTTCACCCCCTCCTACCTCCCCCACCCCTCCCCTCTGGTAATCCCCATACTGCTGTCTGTGTCTATGAGTTTTGTATGTTTTTTCTTTGTTTAATCCCTACACTGTTTTTCACCCAGCCAAACACTGATCGTTGATAACGGCTTGCTGTGCTCTGAGCAGATAAAGGGGACGGCTCCACGCGCTGGTCTTCAGGGCTCTGGGCTCTGACGGGTGTGGTGGGCCCAGGGAGAAAGCTCTAGCCAGCCCCAGGGGCTCTCCAGCTGCCCTTCTCTGGCGTATTTGCAGGACCCAGATATGCTCAGACGCTGCTGCTTTGAATTGGAACAATGTAGGACATGGAGGAGGACACAGAGGTCACACCTTTTACGGCCACCCCCTCCAGGATTTTTCTTGGGAAAGATTTCTTTAAAAATCTAGTCATTCTCTTTTTTTAATTAAAGTTGACATATTATATTAGTTTCAGATGTACAACAAAGCGGTTCTTCATAGGTAATGATGTGATCACCACAATAAGTCTACCAAGCATCTGTCAGCACACAGACGTACTGCAATGTTATTGACCACGTTCCCTATGCTGTGCTCCACAGCCCTGGGGCTGACTTCCTGCAGCTGGCAGGGTGAGCCCCTTCCCCCTCCTTCCACGACCTCCAACCCCACCCCTCTGGCAGCCATCAGTTTGTCCTCTGTATCTAGGAGTCTGTTTCTGATTTTTTCTTTTGCTTGTTTGTTCTGTTTTTCAGATTCTACATAAAAGTGAAAACATACAGTGTTTGTCTTTCCCTTGCTAATCTCACTTAGCATAACCCACAGTTTTTGAAGTGCAATTAAAAATAGATGAACCACTGTGCTGTACACCTGAAACGAACAAAGAATAATATTGAATGTGAACTGTAACTTAAAAATAAACTAAATAAATAGATGATATATGCGTGCTTACCTGTTGCTTTATCGGATTCCTATTGCACAGATGAAAAACACGTATACAAAGCACGTTGTCAAGTATCCTTATGATCATATTGCTACAGACTTTTTCACAATAAAAAGTTAAACTTGTTTTTCTGCCCGTATCTTTATATACAGGCATTGAGTTAATACATCACTTCAAAAATCTGATTGGAGTTTGTTTAAAATAGTTTACCTTTATACAACACAGATATAATGAATTTAAAATTACTATAGGCAATTTTAAGTGATTTCTACATTTATTACGAAAGAAAGAAGCTTTTCTTCAATATACCAAAGACTGGTCATCTCGTCTAACTTTTCTGTGTTACAATCATGTCTCACACCACCTTAGTTCTCCCTAAGTAACATGAAAGTCTTTAGATTTTTAAAAAATATATGCAAATGTGTAAGATATTCCCATTTCAATTCATTCTGAGATTGTAATAGTACATTTCTCTAGGGATTCCATTGTCTGAGGGAACTAGAACTCCCTCAAAATTGCTTTGCAACTGCTCTGTGTCCCTGCATGGGGACGGCCCAGTGGGAACACCACAGGGTGCAGTGTGTGTAGACGGAACCAAATGTTTTGTCACTCAGGAGGAAAAGTGAATTTTAACACATATGTACCAAGTGAGTGGAGGCCTGCACTCCCAAAGGTTTCTTTAGCATTTTGTTTCAGCTTTACTGTAACTAGCGATGGATCACACCGTACTCATTTTTATGGATAGTGAAAAAGCAGATGTTCTCTGTGAATACTTTTCTTTCCTATTGTCCTTATGATAATTAGAGAAGTAAAGCCCAGCTGCACTTACACTCATGTTTTACATTAAATTTGCTGGGAAGGGATTTTTAACATTTAGACTATATAGATTACTAGCACCGCTTTCAAATACGAACTTTGTGTTATTTCTTTAGAATTTGCTTATCCTGTGAAACAATCAGGGCTTCCTTCTCCCTCCCTTCCTTCTTTCCTTAAAAATGCAAAGGAGTCTATTGTCAATGCAACAGGAAAATTTCTCAGGTAGTTTTTAAAGAAATACCACCCCCAATTTAATCACATTTTAGAAAAAGAATTGAATTGTGCTAATTGGCTTAATTAATTTTTTTTTAATCTCTCTGTTTCTTTGGGGATGCTACTGAATTAAGTAATTTGGTTTCAGGAGTCAGATTTTTCATGACCACATGTGACAAGCTCTTTTAATGTAATCCCTTAAACTTGTTTTTCTACAAATTAACTCAGTATCTCTAACAGGAGTTCAACTTTTCAATGTTTTTCAATAAAAACAGATAGAAAAATTTATAAACTAAAAGTTTATTTAACAAGAATCTGAATGTCTGAGGTATTTTTAAAAAATCAAGTAACACAGGCAAAGAATTCATTGGCTACCATCAATGCCAGATTCCCAAATGATCCAGGTACAATGTGCTCAGATCAGTTTCTATGCTGATAATTATTAATTTAATGATGAGAATGTCAGTAGTCTAACGTATTCCTGATATTCAGACATTAGAAGCCCTCATAGTATATAAAAATATCTTTTTCAAAATGCCTAAAATTCCTTTGTTATTAAAACATGTATGTTACTATGTTATCATGCCCACAGTGTAGATTAAATATACATGTTTTATAGCATCATAGACACATGTCCTTTGTAATAGCCAGTTGAGTATACCTGACTCTATATAGTGCAGGTAGAGGTAACTGTCTAGCCACACACTGCTTGTCATTTCTCTTTTGGAGAAATCAGGTTTACAGAATACATGAAAATAATAAAGATGCACAGTAGCATTATAAATTGTAGTGAAAAATTTGAAGTACAAAAATATAATTTACTTTGGTAGGTAATAACTTAAATTCTTAAATGTCAATTTAAAACCCCAATGATTATAATTTATCATTCCATTATACTTTATGAAATAACGAATTATATGTAAAGACATCAATTTTTGCATCTAAAGGAAGGATGGAATGAAATAAAAATAGCCTGAGTTTAAACAGACCCAAATTCAGTCCCTTTCTTTCACAATCCTTACTGTTTATTTATGTAAGCAAGTGATTTAAATTCTATGAACCTCAATTCATTATTTCTAAGATAAGGATAATAATACCTAATATTAATGACCATTATGAAGTTTAATGAACACATATGTTGCCATATACAATATAGTCTTTCCTTTCTCCCTGATTGTTACCATCTTTTTTGTTACAACTTTCCATATATGTGTGGAACTGTTTTTTATCTCTTTGTCAACAAGTCTGTATTGTGTTAAACTGTGTATTTTAATTTATTGCCTTACAGTGATTTTTTTTTACATCAGATAAAAATTTGTCATTTTTATAATACTATGTCTTCCCTTTCATGAAGATGATAGAGTTTCCCATTTCTGTCTCTAAACTTTATTTTATGCCATTGTGGGGGGAATATATGTGTGTGTGTGTGTGTGTGTGTGTGTGTGTGTGTGTTAATCCTCACTGGAGGATATTTTTTCATTGACTCTTTTTTAGAGAGTAAAAGGAAGGGAGGGAGAAGAAAGAGAGAGGGAGAGAAACATCACTGTGAGAGAGACATCAATCGGCTGCCTCCTGCACAACCCTGGCCCCCAAAACCCAGGTACGTGCCCTTGACTGGAAATCAAACCCGAGACCCTTTGGTCCACAGGCCGATGCTCTAACAGCAGAGCCAAACCGGCAACGGTACCATTGAATATTTTTATATTTTTTTCCCACAAAGCCTACTTTCAGTTAGGTTTATTCTTATGTGTTTAAAATTTTTATGCCATTATAAATGCTGCATCTTACATTTATGTAGTCACACTAATAACTGTAGAACCTGAATGGGTTCAAACTCAGCATTTATAACTGCTTATAGACACGTGGGAGTATGGGGGGCCTCAAACGTGTGGCTGGCATCTAAAGCCAGGACAGCCTGTTGGGGACTGTGTCCTTAATTTGTGCCATCTGCACTAAATCAGCGTGATTAGCCTCAGAATTGCATTGCAGTATTGCAATCTGTTGATCAGTATAATTATTATATTTTACTGGGATGGTGTTACTCCGTCCATGTTCCAATCCTTACATATATATAAGCATCATATTGTTTTATCCATAAATTGTTACTTATGAGAATAAAATGGAAACAAATATGTATCTTAGGCAGGTGCAATGTTTGTTGCCTAATATACATTCAATCAATGGGGAACATTTTTAGTTTTATAAGTGACTAAGGCTGCAAGACCTCGATCCCCACCTCCTTTGGAAACATGAAAGACTGACAGTATTAACAACTCTTTATTCTGCTCACCTATTTGCAAAAGGTTGAGCCAATCTGAATTTAGAGCTTTGCATTCATTGGAGTTTTACACTTTAATTGCCTGCATGTATTATAAAGTTAAATGAGAAATTATGTATGTGTAAAAAATGGGGTATTTCTTACTTTGGTAAAGCTAGTAAAATTGAAATATATATCATTCTCGATGAAATTTTGAGTGCAGGAAAGAATAAGGAACACGACCCTGAGAACACTAAGTATTGCCATGAGCCTGAGCTGCTGATAGTCACTGAAATTACTGTGCAGAAGTTTGCGCAGAAGCAGAATGCCTGCCTCAAAGCTCACTGCCTCCAAGGTCTCTCCCACGTGGCATAATGAATAGCTGCAAAGTGAGACTAGAGATCTGATCCTGGAATAGAGAGGGGACCCTGGTGGAACAACTGGGAAGTGCCAGTGAGCTCTGGCATTCGCTTAGTAGCAGGGTATCAAGGCTACGCTGGTATTGCTCACTGTTCTATGATTAAGGTCTTATGGGAATCTGGACAAGGGATGTGCAAGAATTCTGTATTATGTTGCAACATTGTGTAATTCTAAAATTATCTTAGCAATTAGAAGTTTTATAAAAGTATAACTTATTATCATTCCTCGGGGCCTCATGCAGAGGGAAGAGGATTGAGTCCAAAAGGGCCAAGAAAATTTGGGGGCTGATGAAACTGTATGTATGTATACCCGCATGTGTGTGTGTGTGTGTGTGTGTGTGTGTGTGTAAAACTGTGATGGTGGTTACACGACAGTATTAATTTTTTTTTTTAATGAATTTTTATTTATTTTTTTGTTACAGATATTTTACCTTTTTACTCCATTGGCACCCCCGACCCCACCCCACCTCCGCCCCGTCCCCGGCTTAGTTGTCCATGTCCATTGGTCATGCATACATGCATATAAGTTCTGTGGTTTATCTCTACCCACCCCCCCCACCCCCCATCCCCTCTTCTGAGGGATGTCAGTCTGTGCCCTACTTCCATGTATCTGGGTCTACTGTATTCCTCAGACTGTTATGTTCATTATATTCCGTATATAAGTGAGATCATGTGGCATTTGTCTTTTTCTGCTTGGCTTCTTTCACTTAGGATAATACTTTCCAGGTCCCTCCATGTCGTCTCAAAGGATAAGAGATCTTTCTTTCTTACCGCTGCATAGTACTCCATTGTGTATATGCACCACTGCTTTTTTATCCATTCGTCTACTGGTGGACACTTGGGCTGTTTCCAGATCTCAGCTATTGTAAATAGTGCTGCTATGAACAAGGGGGTACATATATTCTTCCTGATTGGTGTTTCAGGTTTCCTAGGGTATATTCCCAGCAGTGGGATCACTGGGTCAAATGGAAGTTCAATTTTTAATTTTTTGAGGTAGAACCATATTGTTTTCCATAGCGGCTGCACCAGTCTGCATTCCCACCAGCAGTGTACTAGAGTCCCCTTTTCTCCACACCCTCGCCAACACTTGTTGTTTGATGATTTGTTGATGGTGGCCATTCTAACAGGTGTGAGGTGATACCTCATTGTTGTTTTAATTTGCATCTCTCTGATGATTAGTGATGTTGAGCATTTCTTCATATGTCTCTTGGCCATTTGTATGTCCTGTTTGGAGAGGTGTCTATTCATCTCCTCTGCCCATTTTTTAATTGGGTTCTTTGTCTTCCTTTTGTGGAGTTGTATGAGCTCTCTATATATATTGGAAATTAACCCCTTATCTGATACATCATTGGCAATGATGTTCTCCCATACAGTGGGTTGCCTTTCCATTTTGATGATTGTTTCTTTTGCTGTGCAGAACCTTTTTAGTTTGATGTAGTCCCATGTGTTCATTTTCTCCTTTATTTCTGTTGCCTTAGGTGATGTATCAGTGAAAATTCTGCTCCGTATGATGTCCGAAATTTTGTTGCCTACATTTTCTTCTAGAATTTTTATGGATTCACGGGTCACATTTAAGTCTTTTATCCATTTTGAGTTTATTTTTGTGTATGGTGTAAGTTGATGGTCTAGTTTCATTTTTTTGCATGTAGCTGTCCAATTTTCCCAACACCATTTATTAAAGAGGCTGTCTTTACTCCACTGTATGCTCTTGCCACCTTTGTCAAATATTAATTGAGCGTATTGCCTTGGGTCCATTTCTGGGTTTTCAGTTCTGTTCCACTGGTCTATATGCCTGTTCTTGTGTCAGTACCAGGCTGTTTTGGTTACAGTCGCTTTGTAGTATAACCTGATATCTGGTATTGTGATCCCACCTACTTTGTTCTTCTTTTTCAAGATTGCTGTGGCTATTCGGGGTCTTTTTTGGTTCCATATGAACTTTTGAAGTATTTGTTCTAGTTCTATGAAATATGTCATTGGTATTTTGATGGGGATTGCATTGAATCTATAGATTGCTTTGGGTAGTATGGACATTTTAATGATGTTAATTCTTCCAATCCATGAACAGGGTATGTGCTTCCACTTTTTTATATCTTCCTCTATTTCTTTTTTCAATGACCTGTAGTTTTCTGCAAATAGGTCCTTTACTTCTTTGGTTAAGTTTATTCCTAGGTATCGTAATTTTTTTGGCGCGATGGTAAATGGGATTGTTTTTTCAGTTTCTCTTTCTGTGAGTTCATCATTGGTGTACAAAAATACCGTCGATTTCTTGAAGTTAATTTTGTATCCTGCTACTTTGCCAAATTCATTTATTAAGTCTAATAGATTTTTGATGGAGTCTTTAGAGTTTTCTATGTACAATATCATGTCATCTGCAAATAATGACAGTATCACTTCCTCCTTTCCAATTTCGATCCCTTTTATTTTTTCTTCATGTCTGATTGCTGTGGCTAAGACTTCCAGTACAATGTTAAATAAGAGTGGCAAAAATGGACATCCCTGTCTTGTTCCTGTTCTTAATGGAAATGTTTTTAGTTTCTGTCCATTGAGTATGATGTTGGCTGTAGGTCTTTCATATATGGCCTTTATTATGTCGAGATATGATCCCTCTATTCCTACATTGCTGAGCGTTTTTATCAGAAATGGATGCTGGATTTTGTCGAATGCCTTTTCAGCATCTATTGATATGATCATGTGGTTTTTATTCTTCATTTTGTTTTTGTGGTGTATCACGTTTATTGATTTGCGAATATTGTACCAGCCTTGCATCCCTGGAATGAATCCCACTTGGTCATGGTGAATAATTTTTTTGATGTATTTCTGGATCCGATTTGCTAATATTTTGTTCAGGATTTTGGCATCTATGTTCATCAGGGATATTGGCCTGTAGTTTTCTTTCTTCATAGTGTCTTTTTCTGGTTTTGGAATTAGAATTATGCTGGCCTCATAGAACGTGTTTGGAAGTCTTCCTTCTTCTTGAATTTTTTGAAATAGTTTGAGGAGAATGGGTGTTAGTTCTTTTTTGAGTGTTCGGTAAAACTCCCCTGTGAAACCATCTGGGCCTGGGCTTTTGTTTGCTGGGAGAGTCTTGATTACCTCTTCAATTTCCTTAGTTGTTATTGGTCTGTTCAAGTTTTCTATCTCTTCCGGGAATAGTTTTGGGAGACTGTGTGTTTCTAGAAATTTGTCCATTTCGCTTAGATTGTCAAATTTGTTGCCATATAGTTGTTCATAGTAGTTGTTAACGATCTTTTGTATTTCTGTGGTGTTGCTTGTTACTTCTCCTGTTTCATTTCTTATTTTGTGTATTTGGGTTCTCTCTCTGTTTCTTGGTGAGTCTAGCTAAGGGTCCATCAATCTTGTTTATCTTTTCGAAAAACCAGCTCTTTGTTTCATTGATCCTTTGAATTGTTTTTTTGGTCTCTATGTCATTTATTTCTGCTCTGATCTTTACTATTTCCTTCCTTCTACTTGCTCTGGGGTTTTCTTTTTGTTTGCTTTCTAATTCTTTAAGTTGTGAGGTTAAACAGTCAATTAGAAATTTTTCTTGTTTTTTGAGGTAGGCCTGTAGTGCTATGAACTTCCCTCTCAGAACTGCTTTCGCTGCATCCCATAGATTTTGTGTTGTTGTGTGTTCATTTTCATTGGTTTCCAGGAAGTTTTTGATTTCTTCCTTGATCTCCTCGGTGACCCATTCATTGATTAATAACATGCTATTTAGCCTCCATGTGTTCAAATGTCTTTGCATGTTCTTGTTGCAATTGATTTCTAGTTTCATGCCATTGTGATCTGAGAAGATGCTTGATATGATTTCAATCTTCTTGAACTTGTAGAGATTTAGTTTGTGTCCTATCATGTGGTCTATCTTTGAGAATGTCCCATGTGCACTTGAGAAGAATGTGTATTCTGTAGTTTTGGGGTGTAATTCTCTGTAGATATCTATTAAATCCATTTGGTCTAGTGTTTCATTTAGAGTCTCTGTTTCCTTGCTAATTTTTTGCCTAGAGGATCTATCCAGTGCTGTCAATGGGGTGTTGAAGTCCCCTGCTATGATTGTATTGTTGTCGATTTCTCCTTGGAAGTCCTCCAGAAGATTTTTAATATATTTTGGTGCTCCTATATTGGGTGCATATATGTTTATCAAGGTTATATCTTCCTGTTGGACAGATCCTTTCAATACTATGTAGTGGCCGTCTTTGTCTCTAGTTATGGTCTTCATTTTGAAATCTATTTTATCAGATATGAGAATTGCTACCCCAGCTTTTTTTTGCTTTCCATTTGCTTGGAAAATTTTTTTCCATCCCTTCACTTTCAACCTATGTGAGTCTTTTGTTGAGAGGTGGGTCTCTTGTAAACAACATATAGATGAGTCATGCTTTCTTATCCAATCAGCTACTCTGTGTCTCTTTATGGGAGCATTCAATCCATTTACGTTTAAGGTGATTATTGATATGTACTTATTTATTGCCATTTTTGTTTAGTGTGGTTCTATTTTTCATCCCATTTCTACTGCTAATTACAGCAGTCCTTTTAACATTTCTTGCAGTGCTGGTTTGGTGCTAATGTATTCCCTTAGCCTTTTTTTGTCTGTGAAGCTCTTTATTTGATCTTCTATTTTGAATGATAGCCTTGCTGGGTAGAGTAGTCTTGGATTCAGATTCAGATTCTTGTTTTTCATGACTTTGATTACTTCATGCCATTCTCTTCTGGCCTGTAGTGTTTCTTTTTTTTTTTTTTTTTTTTTTTTTAATCCTCATCCGAGGACATTTTTCCATTTTTTGTACAGACAGTGTGGGAGGGAGAGAGAGGAAGAGAGAGAGAGGGAAACATCGATGTGAAAGGGACACATCGAGTGGCTGCCACCCGCACGACCAACCAGGGCCGGGGACAAACTGCAACCGAGGTACATGCCCTTAGCGGGAACCGAACCCGGGTCTCTCCGGACCGCAGGCGGACGCTCTAACCGCTGAGCCAAACCAGCCAGGGCTGGCCTGTAGTGTTTCTTGTGAGAAGTCAGCTGAGAGCCTTATGGGGTTCCCTTTGTAGGTGACCTGTTGCTTATCTCTTGCTGCTTTTAGGATTCTCTCTTTGTCTTTAATTTGTGGCATTTTAATTACTATGTGTCTTGGTGTGGGCCTGTTTGGGTTCTTCTTACTTGGGACTCTCTGTGCTTCTTGAACTTGAATGCCTTCTTCCTTCACCAAATTAGGGAAGTTTTCTCTCACTATTTTTTTGAATATATTCTCTATCCCTTGCTCATTTTCTTCTTCTTCGGGGACTCCTATGATGCGAATATTATTACGTTTCCAGTTGTCCCATAGTTCTCTTAAGCTGTCTTCCTGTTTTTTAATAGTTTTTCCCTTTTGTTTTTCTGATTCGTTGATTTTTTCTACCCTGTCTTCTAATTCACTGATCCGGTCCTCAGCTTCCCCTACTCTGCTTTTTAAACCTTCCAATGTGTTTTTCATTTCTGATATGTCATTTTTTATCTCTTCTTGTTGGTTTTTAATTTCCAATTGGCTTATTTTCAGTGTCTCTATGTCCTTACTCATGCTGTTCAGCTTCCTCAAGATCATGGCTCTGAATTCTAGCTCTGTTAACATGCCTAATTGCTCCACATTGATCTCATCTTCGGTGGAGGTGTCTTGCTCTTTCATTTGGCTTCTGTTTCTGTGTTTCACCATTTTGGCTATCACTGTGGGCTTTGGAGCCTGTCAAGTTCTCCCTTTGGGTGTTGGTGTTCTGCTGTTTGTGGCTCCCTCTCCTGTGTTTAGATGAGCGAGGGAGGACCCACGTTGAACACCACTGTCAAGTCTTACTTTCCTGGTTAAAGTTGCCAGCCCAGGAAAGGTACTGTTATCCTCTAGCTTTTTGCCTGGAAGCTAGCAGTCTAGGTTAATTGATGAGTTTTGGGTTGTCAGTTGATTGAAAAACTCCCTCTGGTGCTCAGCCAAGGGGCTTTCACGAGGGTGGGGCAGATGCTGGTTGTTAGTGAGCCTCAATTAGCACTTCAATGGCCCACAGGGTGGGGTTGGATCTCCGAGGGAGGGGCTGCTGCCTGTCCCCAGAGCCCTGGGAAGGAGCAATGTGGCCACCGTCCTGAGTGGCTGCACTCAGCCAAAGCTCTGAGCGCCCTCCAAACCCAGAGTGTCCCGACACAGTTCCAGTCCAGTCTGCCCTCCCTCCGCCGGAGCCCAAGGTGAGTGGCTGTGGCTGTTTCAGCCTCTGTCCCGGCTGCGCTGTGGGGCCGCCTGGGAGTGTGACCCGAGGGCGCCGCTCCCAGCTGAGGCCGCTGCCGAGCTGCCGACCGTGGGCTCCCAGCCCCGTCTCGCGCCTTCGCAAGCCTACCGGGATGGAGTCAGTGTCCCTCGTTGTATGGTCCTCCAAGCTGCTTTTCTGTTGCTTTTTCCCGTCGATTTGTCTGTGTTATAGTTGTAATTCCAGTTTGGTTCTGGGAGACGGTCCGTGTAGCTCCGTTCACTCCGCCGCCATTTTTCCGAAAGCCGACAGTATTAATGTTTAAAAACCCATTACATTGTACATTTGTATGATTGAATATTTGCATATATATTATATCAATTAAAATGCATTAGTGTGTTGGAATGCTATTTTAATCTATTCAACATAACAATTCTCTTAAAAATCCTAGTATAAATACACACTGAGTTAATATACTAAAGGTTACTAAACACGGACTCAAAGACAGTGTCAACAAAGACAGTGTCTTTTCCCTTTCTGTGCCAGGAGAAAGTCTAAGACCTAGAAATGAACTTCATTCATTTATTCCTAATATTACTAATAACATAAATAGCATTCATTTACACAGCTCTCACTAGGAATTAGGCTTTGCACATAAAACAGTTTATATGGAATAGTTTTTTACCTGTCAGTACAATTATCAGAGATGAATATTTTCATTGTTTCCAATTAGAGATTAACAAACTAAAGTTTACAGAAATTGAGGAAATGGACAAATTCATCCAACTAGTATGTGCTAGAGCCTAGATACAAACCAGAATCTAAGACTGCTCTCCTAAAGGGCATCGGAACATCAAGCCGGATTTCCCTCTGCCCTGTGGCTTAAAATATGTAGTCATTTCTCTTCTGTTTCTATCAAATTTATTTACACACTAGTACAGTACTACCTCCACACAACATAATAATTTAAAGCATTTCCTAAAAGATTAAGTCCCAAAGTGTTTTTTTTTTCTGTTAAGTATCTATTAAATCTAAAAACTACAACTAAGACAGAAGCAACCAATTTAAGTTTAATACATCTTCTTTTCTAGCAAACTAGTTTCTAATCACAAAACCATAACCTGCTTATTATGCCTGTTATTATCTAATAATAAATGACATTTGGGATGAAGGGGACTTCTCAGGACGGAAGCAGCATGTCCCAGTGGCCACAAGATGTGGTCTTCTGTGTTGCTTTCTTACAATCCTGGTTTCAATAATGTTTGACTTCATATACAATATTTACATCTCAGTCTTTATACAAAAACATATATTAAGTAACACTGGGGAACAAAATAAACTCATAAAGAAAAATATGTTTGTGGCTAAGTTCACAACTTTTGACTTTTAATCCAAGACTGGTAGAACAAGATGACCCAAGCCCACCAAATCCGACTTTTTCTGAGAGAGGACCCCAAGCAGCTTTAGTGCAGGTGGTGTGCTGCTGTCCAACATCTACGGACGCTGGAGGTGGTTCAGACCAGGGGGAAGCCCAGGAGGTTTTGAAACATTTTATGATACTATTGGTCTATCTATGCAAATGGATATTTATTCAGTACTTTAAAATAAAGTCCACAAATTATATTAGGTTAAAAAACCTCATGTTGATATTTTTCACTTACACCTCTGGAGTATGAGATGGATTGTGCTAGAACTGTTTCTAAATGTTATTCAATGCATGTTTTAACTCAAACATTATTTTTATTGCTAGGCAAATGAGTAATATTCAAAGTGCACTGTGTTGTTTTATAGATTGTCATAATTTATTTTGATCAATATATGCTGTTCTATGCAGCACATATGAAAATAATGTTTCTTAGTATAATGTAATATGTATATATATTGTTTAAGAACTGGAATTACAGCCACTTTTACTCTCAATTAAATCTTTATTTTCCAGCTAAAATTCCATGGTTTAGATCTATCATCATTCACTTGCAAAACCGTAGCCCTATTACTCTTCTCTCTTCCACAATCATCTAGCAAAATCCCAACTTGGTTATCCCCAGTTATGCTCCGTTCATACTTCCACCAAAACAGCTGATTGCAGCTGGATCGCATCTCTTAACTGGTGAACTCGTCTCGTGGTGAAAACAGCATTCACCAAACGGCCCTGCAGGGATGAGAAGCTCACCTCTCCACTGTCACCCAACCCCCTGGTTTTCCTGCACTGCTGGGTGCACACGCATCTCTGCTCTTCTGGTCGTCCTAGGCTCCATCTCACGTGTCCCACGTGCCAAGCTCTTCGACATCCCCATTGCCAAACCCACTGCTCACTTCTAACGTCTGGTCTCTGTGTTTCTCAAGAACATTTTATCTAAACAATGACATAGTAAGGAAACTACAATTTGTGCCATTTTATAGATGAAAAAGCTACAACGGTAAGAGATTGAATACCTTTCCAGAAGGAGGTGAGGACAGGGTGGAATTCCAGCTTGGTTCTGTCTCACCAAAATCCGCTGTCTCACCAAAATCCGCTGTCCTTTCACCCCCTCTTGTGGCCTGGGTTGCACTCTTGATTAGATCAATTACAGAACAATACTTGTGGCCACCTAATACTTCTGCCTTCTTGGGTGTAAGCTGGAATGAATGATTTTTTATTTATTTATTTATTTATTTATTTATTTATTTATTTATTTATTTTTATCCTCACCCGAGGACATTTTTTGTTCAGATAGAGCAGGAGGGAGAGAGAGGAAGAGAGAGAGAGAGAAACATCGACGTGAAAGGGACACATCGAGTGGCTGCCACCCGCACGACCAACCAGGGCCAGGGACAAACTGCAACCAAGGTACATGCCCTTAGCGGGAACCGAACCCGGGTCTCTCTGAACTGCAGGCCGACGCTCCAACCGCTGAGCCAAACCGGCCAGGGCATGAATGATTTTTTAAAAATAGAATATGGAAGCAGTGAGGGGCTGCCATGTCTAATATTAGGTTATATAAAAGACTGTGGCTTTTGTCTTAGGTGTTCTCTCTCACTTTCTCTTGTGCTACATGCTCTGGACAAGACCAGCTGCATATTGGGAGGCAGCCCAGTGGAGAGATGTCCACATGGTACTTTTAGAAGAGAGATATTTTGAGAACTGCCAACAGACAAGTGAATGAGCTTGGAAGCAGAACCTCCTGGTGAAGCTTTGAAATTGCATTCCTAGCCAGTATCTTGATTGAGGCTCAACTGCTATCCCTCTTAACAGCTCCCAGATTCCGGACCCGTTGAAACCGTGAGATGATGCATGTGGTATTTATCAGTCTAAGTTTAAGATAATTTGATATGTAGCAATAAATAACACTTGACTCAAAATACACATTGAATAAATAAAAAGATGGATAGATAGCTGAATGAATGAATAAGTGAATGAATACCAGGGCTTTATCTGAAGCACTGTATCTATATCTAATTCTGATACCCATTACAAGAGGAAAAGAAGTAATTCATCAAATAATAACAATTAGGAAACAGTATTATCTGACCTTTATGACTGAATTGTCTACAAATATAATGTAAGTAATTGCCTAGAGAATAGGATTAAATTTAAAAGCAAGAAAAGGTCTGAAACAGAAATGATTATAAACAGGTTTCTCAAGGATGGGTTCAAACTTGGACAGCCATTCATCTCTCTAGGATGACTTAAGCCAGATGCCTGAGGGCTGGATTAGATGAGGTACCTCTTGCCCTTTGATATTATGATAATTAGAATTTATCAAGCTCCCCATGGGATGTATATCCCATCCTGGGTGCTATTTGAAAACTAGTTTCAACATGATCCTTTTGATTCAATACCAGAGAAGACTCCATACATATTAATTAAAAAAAAAAAAAAATTTCCAACTCATTTAATTTGTGACCTCTTGCTTTTCTGAACTCACAGCACAAACTGTCTATACAACTCATTTGGCAATCACTCATGTACTGGCTTGTGGCATTTTCTGAACTGTGGTTTTATTGATATTTAATTCTTCAAGTAAGAAAATATTCCTCACTCTTATTTCCTAATGTGTATCTCTGTGTGTTAATCATACCAAGCAAGGCAGTCAAAGTTACAGGCAGCGAATCCTAAAGACTTTTGATATAAAGACCATATGAAACATCCACCTTGCTGTCAGCACATTAGCCCGAAGGTGGACCTGCACAACAGACCCCTGCAGCCCAGGTCTCCCAGTTGTACTTTCCCCTATTCTTTTTGTCGCATCACCTACAGAATCCCAGGTCACTCCTCAGTCCTAGACGATTTCGCATCATGGTTGATGTTTGTGATTCTTCATGACTTCAATACCCACACTGTTGGAGAAATATAAATAAAAACAAAATATTCTCCCAACCCAGAAAATGTCTTTACAAAGGTGAAGCAAAGAGATAACAGTTTTATTGTTGGATAAGTGTTAAACAGAATGGAATGGGCATCGTGGGTAATCTTCTAAGAGACTGCCAAGGCAAACGACATCTCCCCTTTGAATAGCGAAGTGGATCCCACCCATTCTATACCTGGTCTCAAGATAACAACGAGAGGTCCTCAAGTAAGAGGGTATGAAAGCACCATTAGTCATGCACAGTCCATTCTAAATTCACTTGCTTTCAGGTTGAGCATCCATGTTAAGTAATGGACTTGATCCAGAGGAAAACAGACTTCTTATATCTTTATGACAGTACATATACTTCTACAAGCTGGAGCAAGATGTCCAAGACGTTTGCATTTCAAAGAGATGGCCCTTGGGTCCTTGCAAAAGATATTCCTGGGTCATAAAACTGGCAAGAGGCAAAAGCACTTCTAAAAAGATATACATTTCAAAGAGACAGAGAAATAATTCAGTTACAAGTTTTCTGAAGTAAATGCTCTAAGAAAGGGGAAAGAGAAGAAGACTCTTCCCCTATTGCTTCAACAATAATCCTTGTTTTTGTTAATTGTTTCATAATTTTAAAATTATGTGTATAAATATTGACACTCCATATGAAGAGTCACCATGTTGTGCTTTTCCACTGAACCTCCAGCATCATGCTAAACATATTATAAATGCTTAATAAGTTGACTAATTTATCATTGAAATGCTTTAACTAAATTATAATAATTGGTCAAATGGTAATTTAAAGTCGATCTTAATTCCATCGGTATATAAAATGATTTTCATTGAGATTTTTTATGTTGATTGAAAATTTTAACTAGATAACAAAATAGAGGGGAAAAAGGGAACTAAGATTCTCCTTTTTCCAGATTAAGCCAGATACTTCCCCTAGGAGAACTGGTAAACTTGCTTCTTTACTTGACTGTTATATATTTGTATTTTTATTTCTAAGAGGCAAAGATAAGTACTAAATTCGAAAGGAAAAAAATACAGAAATTGATGATCAACTCAACATCTCTTAGGTATATTTACAATTTTATGGTTAAATATAGTAATCCTAAAATAATAATATAGTCATTTTTTTATAATAAAATAACAGTAAAACATAAATGCTTGATGGTCTGCAAACAGACTCATTAAATGACCTTTAACTTAATCTAATAGTTGGCTTGCTATTTTCTCAAATATATATTGCTTAGGTGGGTTTGATTAAAGTTTGTGGTTAATTTCAGAGAGTTATCATGATATTGATCTAAATTGACTCTAGCCAAAATTTTACTAAGGATGGGGGAAAGTAAGTTCAAAGGAGAAAATGAACTGAAGCAATTAATTTTCCCTGTCATCAAACAGTCCTGACTCATATGAAAACTTGTCTTTAGGAAGTGACTTTCACCTTGACAATGAAGAGTGAATCCCAGTAGTTATAGTCTTAATTATTCTTTTGTTGTTGTTAATTCTCACCTCAAGGGTATTTTTTCATTTATTTTTAGAGAGAGTGGAAGGCAGGGTAGGAGAGAGAGAGAGAGAAAAACATCAGTGTGAGAGAGACACATCGATTGGTTGCCTCCCGCATGACCCCAACAAGGGCCAGGGATGGAACCTGCAACCCAGGTATGTGCCCTTGACAAGGAATCGAACCCACGACCTTTCAGTCCCCAGACCGATACTTTAACTGCTGAGCCAAACTGGCCAGAGCTAGTCTTAGCTACTGTTAAATAGTTTCCACTTTTCAGTACTTGCCGAAGCCAAAGTTTGTAGGCCCAAGAAACCCAAAGTATGACATGTTCTGTTAGCTCTCATTCTTCCCAAACTGACTCGATCTGGAGTGGGCTGCTTCAGGATGAGTTTCACCATTACCTTTCAGTAATTAAGTTTTTGATGCCCACTCTTCTTCCACAATACAAAGATTTCACTTTTTGTCATATCCTCCCATTGAAGGGGTGAGACGCATCTCAGAGATGTTTGTTCTGGAGGATGCTTGTCTCCGGGCTGTTCTCCTAGTCTCATAACATACATAAGAACGGCAGGCCCTGGCCAGTGTGGCTCAGATGGTTAGAGCATCATCCCATCCAGGGTCACAGGTCTGGTTCCCAATCAGGGCACACGCCTAGGTTTCGAGTTCAATTCCTGGTCCTGGCGAGAGGACGGGGGCCACTGGTTGATGTTTCTCTCTCACATCAGTGTTTCTCTCTCTCTCTTCCTCTCTCTCAAATCAATAAAAACACATCCTCAGGTGAGAATTTTTTTTTTTTTTAAATGAGGGAATCACATGATTGTCTGAAATACTTGGATCTACAATGGTCCTGGCTACCTTTTAAGCTCGCAAGCCAGCCAATACTGTGCTGATAATCCTATCATGTCTGTGATCACCTTATTTAATGTGGATCAAAAGCAGCTGAAGTACCTAAATTAGATTAGCTACTCTGCCTTCTGCCATCACCAATTTGGCTCCAAGCAGTTTTGTGGAGTGAGCTCTCTCTCTCTCTCTCTCTCTCTCTCTCTCTCTCTCTCTCTCTCTCTCTCTCCATTCATACAGCTTAAAACTGCAAAGAGTCTATACATTATAAAGGTAATTTGTGTCTTCCTAGGTGGTCTTCACTGGGAATCAAACATGGACTTTTCTGGAGAAAAAGCTTACTGCCTTGAAGTCATGTTTTTATTAGGGACGTGGGCAGTTCTACAGTCCTCATGGCCAAGCCCACATTGTATTTTTCTTTTTTTACCAGAACAAAGCCAATGTGAATCAGTTCACGCTGAGAGAAAAAAATATCAATGGAGTCTTTGAAAGGATTTAAAATGCCAAAATGTTTTTTTTTTGTTTGTTTGTTTTTTTTTCAGAGAAAAAGCTTATCTCTGAACGCGAGGCCAGCACACGGGGCTGGAAGGGCGATCGCAGAGTGGTCCCACCACGCGGGAAGTGACTGCGCGGCCGGGCCCTGGAGGCGGACAGCGCACCACGTGCAGGCGCGCAGATGTGTCAGCACCGCTCCTCCCTGCTCACGCTGAGCGTGCAGCTTCCCTACCGGGAACACACGTCCGCATCTTGGAGAGATTCCTTTCTCTCAAGAGCACCGGTAAGCGAAAGTTTACGATTTAGAAGAACTGAGTCACTAGACATCTTTGCATGCAACCTCTCAGAGGAATCAGTGGTGGGAGGATCTTCAGCGGTGAGGAGGATCATTCCAGAACCACTGTTCCCAAGTGCTGAGCCTAGGAGGGGAGCCTGCACGCTGGACTGAACTAGATATTGGCAGGAAACAGCAGGGTGGCTAGGATGTCCGGGCGCCAGCAGCGAGCAAAGGGCAGAGTAGGCGCATGCCCTACTTTCGACCTCTCTGAATTGGTGCTTCAGGCAGCCCAGTTTCTAGGGTTCCTGCTCACCTGTCTTGCTCCCCCAGATGCTAGAAACAGTGCAGTCTTTCACGTGCTTGAGAGTGTGGTCTGAGGTGGGTGACAGGACACTTCTGCATCCCAGTGCTGAGCACAACGAAGATGCTCAGAAGACGGTTCACAGAACAAAAACTATTTCCCCTGCAGTTTTCAAGTCTACGACAGCCTCGGCAAAACTCACTGAAAAAATTAATGGTCAATTTTGTGAATGCATGCCAGGAACGAAAAGGGTAATGCATGCCAGCACCTTTCATCTCTAAAGCTTGAAAGATACACGGAGTTAGACAGGGTTGGGCAAGAGCAGGTTCACAGTTGTATGGAAGATGCTTCAACCAGCTGAGCCACTCGGCCAGGGCAAGGTGCGGACTGAACTGACTTCTAGAAATGCATGTTATATACATTTTAGAATAAAATCGATTTTAAAAGATTCTTCCTAGTTGATATCTCAATGCATTGACATGCTGTCTCTTCTAAATTTATCAAATAAGAGCAAATACAAAGGTTTCTAGAAGGAGAATGGATTTTGTTCACCAAATAATGAAGTCAGTAAGAAAGTCATAAATTGCTGAGTATATATTGCTCCTGCTGAAGGCCACCACTGCCGAATATTTTTCCTTTAAGGAAGATTTCATTCTACTTACTGAGCACAAGTATTTCATGCACAGAGCTTGCAAAGTGTTTTCCCCAAACCTTTGCAGATTCTGAATGTGGTTTGCTTACAATTATTCCCTTCTGTGCAAAATGCAAATCATAAATAAGCAGAGATGAGAGTACAAGTGTTTTTCTGCATAAATTATATCACAATGTATGAGCTATCTCAGAACAAATACTTCTTTCTGAGCCTTTCATTTAAACTTTAAAGTTACTTGTAAAGTCACTAATGTATCCATATGGAAAATGCCAAGTGTGCATTAAAGCTACTTGATCGTTTCACCCTGAAAGTACCATGTTAGTGTGTTTTGGTTTCCTAGGTTGCTGGTACAAAGAGCCACAGACAGGGTGGCCTACATCACCCCACACGCATGCCTCCCAGTTCTGGAGACGAGACGTTCAAAACTGAGTTGCCGGCAGAGCTGGGAATGACTGCACCTCCCTCCTTGGTCTGCACGTGGCCTCTCCTCTCTGTGTCTCCACACTGTCTTCTCTCTGGGTGTCTGTCTCTGTGCTCAAGTGTATCCCTTTTATAAGGACCCCAGTCCTATTGGATTATGGCTCATCCTAAAGACCTCATCTTAACTAGTTATATTTGCAATGGCCCTATTTCCAAATAAAGTCAGGTGATGGGGGTTAAAAAAAAACAACAATAAATAACGTGTGTGTGTGTGGGGGGGGGGTGCACTATTCAAACCCATACATTGACTTAGCTTTCGGTGGGAGCCCTCCGTTCCTCACAGCTGTTGGCACCAGGCCTTAATTCTTTACTGCACTGGCCTCATCCTAGAGACAGCAGACAAATGATAATTTTGTAACATTTTAAAAACAGCATTTGCAATTGCAAAATCGATTTTTATATAATACAGTCCTACCCTGAACACATCACTAAAAATCCCACGCAATGTGTCTAGAATTTGTGAACCTTTATGTGGTGTTGATTCAGCAGCGGGGCACTAGCAGGCATTCATCCCTTCATATATAATGGCAAAGTGATGAGAAACAATCACAATTAGTTAAGCATCATGATTAATGTAATCTAGATCCAGTAGTGTACCTAACATAAGAAAGGTTTAAAAAATATTAAATGTGAGGAAGGCAAACAAAAAAAATTAAAATCAAGTTTAAGACTATCTGATAATAGAGCAATACCTCACATTAAAAAAAAAAAATGTTTTTACTGATCCTACTTTGTCCCAAACATAGAAAAATTCAGGAGAAAGAGAAAAGGCAAACAAAAAAGCAAACGGGTCAAGTTTTAAAATAGATGATTTTAGGAAAAGAACATGTGGGTGTTCTTTGAACTATTTTTTATTTGTACAGTATTGAAACATGTAAAATGATTTCTAAATAAAAAGCTTTTCCAACATTGAAAGGAGAATCTCCACAGTTTCCTCCAAATCTTACCCTTAAAGTAATTGAATGCATTTACAATATCCTAAATCCAAAACATATGTATTTTGAGTTCTAATCTATTTTTCTATTTTTCTACCCAGTGTTATTTTCACAAATATATAATGAAGGCTAATTTGGAAAAGTTTAAAAAAATAATTACTTAAGAGAGCAGAAACCAGATTCCATATGACTTTCTCAGGATTGCAACGAATTACAAAGTTTTGGTATGTTTTTCTAGTAAAAAGTACCCCAAATTAGTCATATATTAGAACAGACTCCCATTTCAAGCAATTGCTGTTGGTTTGATAAAGGTAAGATTATTCTAGAATTTAACTGTGAGGCAGAAATGAATTATTTGTAAATCCTCTCTCAAAAGAGAAAATTCTAAATTCTAGCATCTCTAAAGACAACTTTACTTATCACAGAGTCAAATGCCTTCTTTACCCTTAAATTTAACAACAGTGCTGTTTTAAGGGCTTATTAGAAAGATACCATAGAGTATCATTTATGCTTCTGTTTCTTTTATATCATGCATTTTGAAATAATAAGCTTGAATTGATAGCCTCCTATAATAAACAGAGATATCTGCAACCAGAAAGAAGCAGTTACTTATAACCACAAAGCACTGGAATCAGAATTTAAATTATAATTTAAAATGCATATGTGTGCATGAACAATGGACATGGACAACAAAGCTGAGGACAGGGCAGGGAGGGAGGGAGAGGGGGGATTCAGTGGGAGAAAGGGGAGAAACATCTGTAACAAAAATAAATGAACTAATAAAAAATAAAATATAAAATAAAATGCATACATGCAATTTTAAAATGTAAAGTATTAATAGTCATCTAACTACTCTCATTTGATATCAAACCAGATCAATTAGCTCAAAAATTACTTTAAAAAAACATTTGCCAAAAAATATAACAGTATACTTAACAAAGCATATATTTACATTCTGGGTTGCAAAAAGAAAAATCTCCCTTAAAAAATGTAATGTCAAGCTGAAAGTCAACATTTTTTGCTTATGATAGTGTAAAATAGTGAAACGGCAAATATACAATATTAAACATATATAATTGATCTTCTAATGATACCTACTAATTTTCTTATATTAATAACACTGATATTATCTCCTTAGCCTCTCAAAAGAACTGAACTTTCTGTGAAGATTGATGCAGCGCTCACTGCTCTGCACATCAATGGGGCAGACATCTTTACTCTGAGCTCCAGGAATTCCCAGTGGCAAATGGCATTAAACCATGATATCTGCTCCTTGCCATTTCAGTTCCCTGACATGCTAGCCTTGCAGGTTCCCTAAATTCCATGGTGACATTATAACGTGACTTGGTGTCCAAAGTTTGATTGGTAATCACAGCATATTTGTATTTGAAGAAAAATGTATCGTAACCACTATATAAAATTATTGATTTCATTATTTTTAATATTTCATTACAAGGTTTCCATGGGAGGAGCTCAGCTTCATTTTTCAAAATCATGAAGATATGCAATGAACTTTACATTTCCTATTTTCATATATCCTAGTATCTTTCATTCATCCCTACCTGATAGTTTGCTAATAGTTCATATGCTAATCTGTTCCTAACTTAAAAAAAAAAGTTTAATAGTTATCAGTTAATGCTATTTAGACTTAATTCTTGATAGTACATCAGATTTTTGTACAGACCTTATATCTTCCAGTCAAAGAAATTCTCAAAATGGTATCTCACCATTACCTTTGGCTCTACTCAACTGAAAACAGTACTCAGTAAGCCAAGTAAATACTTTTCCTCCAAAAACTCGGATGTTGACTCTACTAAATATGTCTGTGTCTGCATTTTCTTTTTTCTCCTTTTTGGTTTTCTGCAGCAGGGAGTGGGGGCGAAGAGCCAGAGGAGGGTTGGAGACTTGTCCTGCCCCAGGGGCAGCCTTGACTCATCAAGGGCTGAGAGGTTGGAGACAGCTTCCGGAAGCTTTGTAATTATAATGATTTATTGGAAGTTCTTATCATTATTCTTATATAAGTTTTACAATAATAAATATTAAATAAATCCTATTTATTTACTTTTCAGCTTCTCGGTTTATAATAGAAACCTAATCACAACCCTTAGCTACTTAGAAATAGGTACTTTGTGGTGCCATTTTGTGAAAACCTTTACATGGACTAAAAAGATCATGGACTTCTTGTCTAGGTCACCTTTCCATGCTCTCTCAGTCTTTTATTGTTTTTGAGATAGTTCCCAACTCTGTAAGTATAGATTTGATTACAAGGCAACTGATTCTTCCCCTAGAAATTATCAGTAAAATTTGATTGTTACCCTAGTGATAAATCCATTTTGCATTTCCTTTCATTTTCCTTTGCATCAATTGTAATGTCTGACTTGTTTTCTTATTAATTCATACATGAATTCAAATATTTGATGTGTATTTATTTAAAAAATATATTACATATAATTTCTGGAAATCATTCTTCAAGATTCCCAAGAATTCACTTGATAGAAACAAGTGAATATGTTGTCAGAGGAGAGTTTCTCGGGAGCAGATGGAGCCCAGGAGCATATTTTCTTGGTTCTCAGGGCTGAGATCCAAGAGATAAAAGAATTTTCACTTTAATATTTCTCTAGTTTTTTGTTGGTCTGTTTTCTTTTCTTTCCTTTGGTCTTGTTTGTTGAGATTGTGTCATCCTGTAGGTTTTTGTTTGCTCACTCGTCTGATGTTCTGTTGGTGACTGGGCATGTGGTTTTATGGTCTGAACACTTGACGCTCAACAGCTGATGTAATGGATTAGTAATTACAGGGATTTATAAACTGTTGGGAGAGAGCCAACAGAGAAGCTGGTTTGTTAGTCTTTCATTTGTTGTTAGTGCGTTTGATTCATTTGAAGTCAAACCACTAAGAAGATCGTGCCAACCAGGAAGAAAAACAGCTCTGGTATCTGGACTGTGCTCTTGAATCACAGGACTGAAGCTTTGAGCTCTCTATGCATCAGTTGGTCAAGGTGTCTATAAATCACAAAGGCCTTTATCTCTTGTGAGTGTGAAATACTTTCCCATCTCTAGATAGTGTTAGTAATGTAGATTAATAAAGTCTCTTAAATTAAACTTTTGATTGGTTTTTAGGATTAAGTACTAATATTAATTGAATATTGCTAAAATTTGCAAAAAAAGAGAAAATTACTCAATTTCTTATACTTTATATATACCAGACTTTAAAAAAGTAGACACAGACAACAGTATGGTGATCACCGAGGGAAAGCAAGGTGAGGGTAGGCAGAAAAGGGTACAGGGGGATAAATGGTGATGGAAGGAGACTTGACTTGGGTGGTGAACACACAATACAATTTACAGTTAATGTATTATAGAATCGTACACCTGAAACCTATATAATTTTAGTAACCAATGTCAACCTAATAAATTCAATAAAAATGAAAAATAAATATAGAACCTTTTATTCTCTTAAAAAAATAAAAATATTCTTACAGAAGCTGAGTCAGAAACCTTTTACACAAGCCTGGAGGAACTGATGCGGAATGATGTAGTGTGGCTTTATGTAGTGTGGACATTTTTTCCATTTTATTGTTCAGTTAGAGTGGAAGAGAGAGAAAGAGAGAGAGAGAAACATCGATGTGAAAGGGACACATCGAGTGGTTGCCACCCGCATGACCCAACCAGGGCCAGGGACAAACTGCAACCGAGGTACATGCCCTTACCGGGAACCAAACCCGGGTCTCTCTGGACCACAGGCCGATGTTCTAACCGCTGAGCTAAATCGGCCAGGCTGGCTTTTTGTTTGAATGGCTTTGATTTGTGCTCATTTTCTATTTCATGGTTTGAAAATGGCGATTTATTTCAATGTTGGCCTGTAATTGTTTTGTTTTTCACTTAATTTATATTAGAAATATAGAGCTAGTTAATTTTATTTCTACTCAAATGACAATAAAATATGAATCACATTACCCTACTTCAAGAAAACAACATATTCTTACTACCTCAGATTTTGCATTTTAGTCTTTTTCTTTAAAAAACTGCTCTAATGCCCTGGCCGGTTTGGCTCGGTTAGAGCATTGGCCCGTCAACTGGAGAGTCCCGGGTTCGGTTCCTGCTAAGGGCATGTACTACAGTTGCAGTTTGTCCCCAGCCCCAGTTGGGGTCATGTGGGTGGCAGCCACTTGTGTTTCTCTCACATCGATGTTTCTCTCTCTATTCCTCACTCTCTCCCTCCCGCTCTATCTGAAGATGAATGAAAAAAAAATGTCCTTGGGTGAGGATAAAATCTGCTTTATTGCCCAGCCAATGTGGTTCACTGGATTGAGAGGTCCTGGCTCGATCCTCAGTAAGGGGTGTGCAGAAGGCAGCAGGTCAATGTTTTTCTCTCATAGATGTTCCTCTCTCTCTCTCTCTCTTTAAAAAATCAATAACAACATATTTTCAAAATAAATAAATAAAATAAAATAAACTGCTCTATTTTGTACCACCAGTTCCATAGTTAATCTAATCCATCACTAATAATTCTTTTTTTTTTTTGTGAAAAAAATATGTGGCATACTATCAGAAATAAATTTTGAGAAAAGCAAAATTATTTTTATATGCCACTTACACCAGAGAAATACTTAACATAAGTTTTATGGCACATGAGATTTCTAAAGTCTCTTTAATTTTATTAGAAGATGTATATATTGTCGCCCTGGCCAGTTTGGCTCAGCGGTTAGAGCGTCAGCCTGCGGTCCGCAGAGACCCGGGTTCGGTTCCCGCTAAGGGCACGTACTTCGGTTGCAGTTTGTCCCCGGCCCTGGTTGGTCATGCGGGTGGCAGCCATTCGATGTGTCCCTTCACGTCGATGTTTCTCTCTCTCTCTCCCTTCCTCTCTCTCCCTCCCGCTCTATCTGTACAAAAAATGGAAAAATGTCCTCGGGTGAGGAAAAAAAAAAAAAAAAAAGAAGATGTATATATTGTCAACATCATATTGTATTTTTTTCTCAAATATTACTGGGCTGCTGAGGCAAAATATCAATATAAATGCCCATAATAACAGAGACTTAGTTTTTGCTAAACTAAAATTGTTCAGTGATAAAATAGCACCAGGCACAAAGACAAATAAACGCCTTTTTGTTTGCGTCTTGCATAAATGTTAAAGCAGTTACTCTTCTGAATTTAGCTATATATAAAAAATAAATGACGTGGATGTCCACTTAGAGTGTTTAATACATTTACACACACTCTTATCTCACACAATTCTGAAGGTTTTTTTATTGATTTCAGTGCTTTGGCCTAATTCAGGATAAACATGCACTTGGACTGTTCACAGGCCAACGAACACCAAAAATTCAAGGTTGAAGATGTGTTCAAAATGCGAAAGACAGTCTTTTCCCCTTGACAAATCTAATTAGTTGTTTCCCTTTCCATGGTGATAGCAAGAAAGCCAGAAGCTGGCAGTCATTTTTTAAATCTCTTTTTGTTTCAAACCATTTCCATATAAATTTCCATATTAATATCTTTCCAAGCTAGCCCTCTTTTTTTAAATTCCCACTGCCCTTTCGCTAAATGTAGTTCCTCATTATCTTTTACGCACCGTTGATATAATTTCCTAAAGATCTTCCTCCGTCAAAGCTTACCACATCCAATATATTCTCTACATCGCTGTCGGCAGGATTTTTTTTCCTTGTAGTGATCACCGTATCATTCTCTTTCCCTGATTAAACCCCTCAATGACCATTTCTCGAAGAATAAAGCCCAACATCATGTACATGAGGCCCTGCCTCAGCTGGACCCTGCCTCCCTCTCCTGTATCCTTTTACAGGTGGAGATGTCAGGAGCATGCGCCTTCCTCGTGGGGATCGCAAGACTGCGGCACCGATTCACTCCATGCTGGAGGCCTTTCCTAGATCATCCACTTTTCCAAGATAGACACCATGCATCTATTCAATTTTGGTTCCCATAATACTGGCACAGGGTCGTCTAAAAAAGGCAATAATTGTAGCGCAGCTGGTGTGGCTCAGTGGTTGAGCGTGGACCCCTGCACCAGGAGGTCTCTGGTTCGATTCCTGGTCGGGGCACATGCCCAGTTTATGGTCTCAATCCCCAGTGGGGGGCATGCAGGAGGCAGACAGATGATGTTCTCTCTCCCTCACTTTTCCTTCCTCTCTCTCTAAAATCAATGAATAAAAAAGCAATAATTGTATAATTAATCAAATAAATGAATGAAAAATTCTCTGGGATATTTTTTATTCTGTCTGGAGAGCTATTCTAATTTTGAGAGTTATTTAATTGGTGCAAAACCACAGGTCAAGATTGAGGTGGTGGACTGACCAAGGGCCCCCCCTATGCCTGCAAGCTGCTAGAATTAATCTTCTTCTGAACTCCACGGGGGCACCGGGACGCCGTGGGACCGTTCACACCCGGATCTCCACGGGGGCACCGGGACGCCGTGGGACCGTTCACACCCGGATCTCCACGGCACCTGGACCGTGGGACTGTTCACACCCAGATCTCCACGGGGGCACCGGGACGCCGTGGGACTGTTCACACCCGGATCTCCACGGCACCGGGACCGTGGGACCGTTCACACCCGGATCTCCACGGGGGCACCGGGACGCCGTGGGACTGTTCACACCCGGATCTCCATGGCACCGGGACCGTGGGACTGTTCACACCCGGATCTCCACGGCACCGGGACCGTGGGACCGTTCACACCCGGATCTCCACGGCACCGGGACGCCGTGGGACCGTTCACACCCGGATCTCCACGGGGGCACCGGGACGCCGTGGGACTGTTCACACCCAGATCTCCATGGCACCGGGACCGTGGGGCTGTTCACACCCGGATCTCCACGGCACCGGGACCGTGGGACCGTTCACACCCGGATCTCCACGGCACCGGGACGCCGTGGGACCGTTCACACCCGGATCTCCACGGGGGCACCGGGACGCCGTGGGACTGTTCACACCCGGATCTCCACGGGGGCACCGGGACGCCGTGGGACTGTTCACACCCGGATCTCCACGGGGGCACCGGGACGCCGTGGGACTGTTCACACCCGGATCTCCACGGCACCGGGACGCCGTGGGACTGTTCACACCCGGATCTCCACGGCACCGGGACGCCGTGGGACCGTTCACACCCGGATCTCCACGGCACCGGGACGCAGTGGGACTGTTCACACCCGGATCTCCATGGAACCGGGACGCCATGGGACTCCTCACTGGAAGAGAAGTAGACACACAAGGCATATGACTCTCGGAGAACATTTCTGAAGGTACATACCAAGTGTATGTCTGTGCGTATATTTGTGTCCTTGTCTGTACAATAAGAGGAATCTCCCTTGACCTATGTTTTCTATAAGTAAAATCATGCCAATTTTTAAAATTTGGAGTGGGATGGGGTATGCCATAAGAAGCAGTAGGAGTATTCCAACGCAGTACAGGAACCTAGACATATGAAATGTCTTGTACATAAGCTAAATTTGGTTAAATAATTTACACTTGCACTGCTGGTTTATTGGCTCTCCCTCTACCCCATAAACTGGGCATCTTGTGGAAATAAGATGTTTTTTCAAAAGTGTATGTGATTATTAGCATCTGAGTTTTTACATATACGCCTTCTCTGTAAGTCAGGACAGAAGGAGCAGCTGGGTAGATTAGAGATAAAGACGGAGATACGATACAGGGATATTCGTACAAGACAATAAGCTGAAGCAGAATACCCTCTCGCCAACATAGCTACCGCAGTGCGAGTTACACATTAGCGTTCTGAAGACCTATAAAGACCTCTGTCTCATTCTTTACGGTTATGTATCTAACAACCCAGCATCCCTTCATCTTCTACACAATATTGAATATAAAATATTTGCTTAAATATCCTGGAGCTGACATGTTCTACTTTACAGAATGATAACCATTGTTGGTTTTTTGTTTCTGTGAAGGAGAGAGAAAAAAAGACAATTTAAAAAAATACAAATAGCAGATTTCTGAATTTTCTGTAAAATCTTATACATGTCAAGTGATGTAAAAAACAAATTCAAGATGTGTTTTTGAAACTTTGTTTGATTCATATGCAAAGATCTATTTTGAACTCGAAGCTCATCGCACCCTTCACCGAAGACCTGTCTGAGACTAACAGACTTGCCGGGCTTATTGCCTTCCAGCCCCAGACTCCCCAGGAAGAACTGCTGGGCTCGTTAGCCCACACAGAGCAGGGGTATCTCCAATAGTGCACACCCACGAGGTACTGGGACTCCAGAGAACTCGCTGTCTCCAGATTGCATGGGAACAGAGTGAGCACAGGGCACGAAGCAGTCAGAGCCAGGCCGTGGTTTAGCTGAGATCCAACCTCTGGAAGCCGGGCACTGTCCAGAGGGCAGATAGGGAGCGACTTCATTTCTCTCCCTATCAAAGTGAAATGGAAAGAATGGTTAGAGTGACATCAAGAAATATGTGTGAACAGGAGAGAATGAGATGTCTTAAATGGTGTGCGTGTGTGTGTGTGTGTGAGAGAGATGGGGGGGCTGAGAAGAGAAAATGGTGGGAGCCTTGCAAAATCTTTGAACACTTCCTTGTTAAGTAAACTTGCACGAGCACACACGTGGATCAAGGTGGCATTTCATTTCATTTCTTTTTTTAGTCTTTCTTTTGACTATGGAAGGCACCTAATATCAAAACAAAATCCTGTGGAGACAGAACCACATTTTCTTCCCGTATTCTCATCAGGAGATATTATCGAATCATTTTAGTCTAATTTTTTTCTGTGAGTGTGTGTATGTGTGTGTCCGTGTGTGGGGGTTTCTCTGAAGGCGAAAGGCTAGGGTGTTTCCAGCTGCCATCATGTCTTTAAGTACATTACTTTCCATCGCTCAGAGGGACAGAGCACTCTGATGCCGCCGAAGTCCTCCCCGGGAATGGGAGGCTGACCTCTGGACCATCCGCAAGTCTTCCGAAGTCACTCTGACACATAAGAAATGGTGTGATCACAGTCATGATCAGGAGTCAGACCTGCCAGGCAAGGATGTGGGGAAAATGCCACTAAGTAGCTTTTACAAATCTTTAAAAATAATAAATATAACAATGATTTATTTTATTAAATTTAACCTAAGTCCATGTGAGATAATTTTCAGCACAAATGTACACCTTGGGTGGTATTTTAGTGTTTTCTATCAACTTCTTTTCTTTTTATTGAACTTATTGGGGTGACACCAGTTAACAAAGTTCTACAGGTTTCAGGTGCACACATGTTTTGATAGGTGGTAAGATCCCTTATAGGAAAGAGGAACCAGCTTATGATTAGTAGGTGAGGGTTCCAGTCTTATGTCTGCCATTGACTGTTCCCCTATGTTTTTAGAATAATCTTTACTCCAGGTTGTAAGCCAACTTCTCTTAAGATAAAATAGTTAAGTGCTTAATTGTTTAGTTTTTTAACTTTAAAATAAGATATTGTTATAAAAATTAATCACTAGCTAAGCTGTTAGTAAAAGAGGCTAAAATAACCAGCTATACAATAATATAGCTGAACGACTGTAGGCATATTGCTGAGTTTTGTGGATTCTTAATTTCTTCCTCAAAAACAGAATGTTGGGACAGTGACCACACCATTTCAACCCACTCTGACACACATGGAAAATATAAAAGATTCCTTTAATTAAAAAGGTTGATTAAGGTTAGATTATTCAATCACTCTTTGAAGGAAAGTGAAGACAATCAGAATGAGGAGATGCAGGTCATATGTGATTTATGTATCTGTGCATACTCATTCATGCATTTGCTGAGGTATAATTTATGGAAAATAAAATGTACCATTATCAGGTGTTTAGTCACATGACTTCTGACAGCTGTAAGCATCTATGTAACAAACACAAATTAAGATAAAGAACATCTGGATCATCCCAGAATGTTTGCCTGTGTTCCCCTTCTTCACTGTCCCCACACACAGGCAACAATGATCTGACTTCTAGGACCATGAACTATTTTTTTTTAATTTATAAACTATACTAGTAGTTTGATTATTTGTATTCCCAATAGCATTCCATTATATGAATAACCACAATTTGCCTAATACTCTCCTGTTGATGGACATTTAAGTAATTTACAAATTGGGAATATTATAAGCAACATTTCTCTAAATTGTCACACACAAATCTTTATGTAGATGAAGGCTTTGCTTCGTCCTGTCAGATCATTATGCTTTTATTTACTTTTCTTGCTGTATCGTATTGGCTGGACTTCAGTGCCCTGGTGAACAGAAAGGGAGAGTGTGCGATGCTTCACCACTAAGTCTGCTTCAAGTCTCACTATTAAGCATCTTTAGGCTTCTGGTCGTGCTCTTTACCGAATGAAGAAATTCCAGTCGATGTATAATATTTTTAATGAAAGCTTGCTAAATTTTTATCAAAGTTTTACTTGATTTATTGAAATATTTACATTTTTGTCCTTTCCTCCATTACTTTGACAATTATTATGATTTATTTGTTAGTGTTAAATAAGACTCGCATCCCTGGAACACATTCAACTTTCTAGATATTGCTGGGTTCCCTTTGATAAGATTTGTTTAAGGATTTTTCTATCTGTGTTCATGGAAGGTTATGGCTCATTAATTTCCTTTCTAGTAATATCTTGGCCTGACTTTGGTACTAGGCTTATGATGTCCTCATAAAATGAACAGAGAACCATTGCCTCTTTTTCTGTTTTCTAAAATAATTTGTCCAGTTTAAGAGGAATTATCTCTTTTCTTTGTGTTTACAGCAATGTATGGGTTGAATTATTGTTATGGGTCGAATGATGTCCCTGGAAAATTAATATGTTGGAGTCCTACCTTGTGTACCTTAGATGCAATTAGTTAATCAAGGAATAAGTGGTACCTGAGTGGAGTGAGCCCTTAATTCAATATGACGGTCATTCTTTGCACAAAGACACACGCACATGTGTGCACACGCACACGTAACTCCATTTGAAGAGTAAAGCAGAGATTGAGGTGATGCTTCTGCTAGCCAAGGGACACCAAACATTGCTGGCCAATGACCAGAAGCTAAGTGAGAAGTATCAAATAGATCCTTCTCCAACAGCCCTTAGAAGGAACTGACCCTGATGTCACCTTGATCTTGGACTTTTAGTCTCTAGAAGGATGAGACAATACATTTCTGTTCTTTAAGCCTCCAAGGTGTGTACTTTTTTATGGCAGCCCTAGGAAACCAAGACACCAGGCTCTACTGACTGTGTCTCAGGCTGTCCTCCACATCACTCACCTTGTCACAACCTTGCTGGCTTCCTTGCTGGTCCAAGAACACAGAAGCGTGTTTCTGCCTCAGAGTGTTTGCATCTGCTGAGCTTCTGTCCATACGGCTCTTTCCACAGACATACAAAGAGCTCACACCCTCACCGTTCACGGTGGTGGAGCCTCACCTGACCACCCCAGTGCAGCCTCACCTCTGACGTTTATCAGCACTCTATACCACTCTGGCTAACAGAGTACCGTATGTTTAATTCCACTTCTAAAACATTGTAGGACATTCAAAAGAATGTATATGAACAGAGAGGTGGTCAGTGGTTTCCCAGGAGGGAGAAAATGTGGAGGACTGAAAGATGAAATAATACAGTCTTACCTTGATTTTGGTGACAATTTCACCCGTGTGTGCATCTGGGAAAATTTATCAGATTTTATACTTTGGCCACCTGCAGTTTGTTGTATTTCTATTATATCTCAAAAATATGTTTAAACATGTAGTGGGAAGGTCAAGAATGGAGAAGGAAATGTGTAGCTCAGTGAGCTTCCATGGTTTGTGAGATACAGTGGTTTCTAAAAGTTCTTTACATGGAAATCAGAAAAGTTTCTTTTTTTTTATGAATTTTTATTTATTTTTTGTTACAGATATTTTACCTTTTTACCCCATTGGCACCCCCCACCTCCCCCTCCACCCTGTCCCCGGCTTAGTTGTCCATGTCCATTGGTCATGCACACATGCATATAAGTTCTGTGGTTTATCTCTTCCCAAAACCCCACCCCCCATCCCCTCTTCTGAGGGATGTCAGTCTGTGCCCTACTTCCATGTGTCTGGGTCTACTGTATTCCTCAGACTGTTATGTTCATTATATTCCGTATATAAGTGAGATCATGTGGTATTTGTCTTTTTCTGCTTGGCTTCTTTCACTTAGGATAATACTTTCCAGGTCCCTCCATGTCGTCTCAAAGGATAAGAGATCTTTCTTTCTTACCGCTGCATAGTACTCCATTGTGTACATGTACCACAGCTTTTTTATCCATTCGTCTACTGGTGGACACTTGGGCTGTTTCCAGATCTTAGCTATTGTAAATAGTGCTGCTATGAACATGGGGGTACATATATTCTTCCTGATTGGTGTTTCAGGCTTTTTAGGGTATATTCCCAGCAGTGGGATCACTGGGTCAAATGGAAGTTCAATTTTTAATTTTTTGAGGTAGCACCATATTGTTTTCCATAGCGGCTGCACCAGTCTGCATTCCCACCAGCAGTGTATTAGAGTCCCCTTTTCTCCACACCCTCGCCAACACTTGTTGTTTGATGATTTGTAAATGGCGGCCATTCTGACAGGTGTGAGGTGATACCTCATTGTTGTTTTAATTTGCATCTCCCTGATGATTAGTGATGTTGAGCATTTCTTCATATGTCTCTTGGCCATTTGTATGTCCTGTTTGGAGAGTTGTCTATTCATCTCCTCTGCCCATTTTTTAATTGGGTTCTTTGTCTTCCTTTTGTGGAGTTGTATGAGCACTCTATATATATTGGAAATTAACCCCTTATCTGATACATCATTGGCAATGATGTTCTCCCATACAGTGGGTTGCCTTTCCATTTTGATGATTGATTCTTTTGCTGTGCAGAAGCTTTTTAGTTTGATGTAGTCCCATGTGTTCATTTTCTCCTTTATTTCTGTTGCCTTAGGTGATGTATCAGTGAAAATTCTGCTCCATATGATGTCCGAAATTTTGTTGCCTACCTTTTCTTCTAGAATTTTTATGGATTCACGGGTCACATTTAAATCTTTTATCCATTTTGAGTTTATTTTTGTGTATGGTGTAAGTTTATGGTCTAGTTTCATTTTTTTGCATGTAGCTGGCCAATTTTTCCAACACCATTTATTAAAGAGGCTGTCTTTACTCCACTGTATGCTCTTGCCACCTTTGTCAAATATTAATTGAGTGTATTGCCTTGGGTCCATTTCTGGGTTTTCAGTTCTGTTCCACTGGTCTATATGCCTGTTCTTGTGCCAGTACCAGGCTGTTTTGGTTACAGTCGCTTTGTAGTATAACCTGATATCTGGTATTGTGATCCCACCTACTTTGTTCTTCTTTTTCAAGATTGCTGTGGCTATTCGGGGTCTTTTTTGGTTCCATATGAACTTTTGAAGTATTTGTTCTAGTTCTATGAAATATGTCGTTGGTATTTTGATGGGGATTGCATTGAATCTATAGATTGCTTTGGGTAGTATGGACATTTTAATGATGTTAATTCTTCCAATCCATGAACAGGGTATGTGCTTCCACTTTTTTATATCTTCCTCTATTTCTTTTTTCAATGACCTGTAGTTTTCTGCAAATAGGTCCTTTACTTCTTTGGTTAAGTTTATTCCTAGGTATCGTAATTTTTTTGGCGCGATGGTAAATGGGATTGTTTTTTCAGTTTCTCTTTCTGTGAGTTCATCATCGATGTACAAGAATGCCGTCGATTTCTTGACGTTAATTTTGTATCCTGCTACTTTGCCAAATTCATTTATTAAGTCTAATAGATTTTTGATGGAGTGTTTAGGGTTTTCTATGTACAATATCATGTCATCTGTAAATAATGACAGTTTCACTTCCTCCTTTCCAATTTGGATCCCTTTTATTTTTTCTTCATGTCTGATTGCTGTGGCTAAGACTTCCATTACAATGTTAAATAAGAGTGGCGAAAGTGGACATCCCTGTCTTGTTCCTGTTCTTAATGGAAATGTTTTTAGTTTCTGTCCATTGAGTATGATGTTGGCTGTAGTTCTTTCATATATGGCCTTTATTTTGTCGAGATATGATCCCTCTATTCCTACATTGCTGAGCGTTTTTATCAGAAATGGATGCTGGATTTTGTCGAATGCCTTTTCAGCATCTATTGATATGATCATGTGGTTTTTATTCTTCATTTTGTTTATGTGGTGTATCATGTTTATTGATTTGCGAATATTGTACCAGCCTTGCATCCCTGGAATGAATCCCACTTGGTCATGGTGAATAATTTTTTTGATGTATTTCTGGATCTGATTTGCTAATATTTTGTTCAGGATTTTGGCATCTATGTTCATCAGGGATATTGGCCTGTAGTTTTCTTTCTTCATAGTGTCTTTTTCTGGTTTTGAAATTAGAATTATGCTGGCCTCATAGAACGTGTTTGGAAGTCTTCCTTCTTCTTGAATTTTTTGAAATAGTTTGAGGAGAATGGGTGTTAGTTCTTTTTTTGAATGTTCGGTAAAACTCCCCCGTGAAACCATCTGGGCTGGGTTTTTGTTTGCTGGGAGAGTCTTGATTACCTCTTCAATTTCCTTAGTTGTTATTGGTCTGTTCAAGTTTTCTATCTCTTCCGGGAATAGTTTTGGGAGACTGTGTGTTTCTAGAAATTTGTCCATTTCGCTTAGATTGTCGAATTTGTTGCCATATAGTTGTTCATAGTAGTTGTTAACGATCTTTTGTATTTCCGTGGTGTTGGTTGTTACTTCTCCTGTTTCATTTCTGATTTTGTGTATTTGGGTTCTCTCTCTTTGTTTCTTGGTGAGTCTAGCTAAGGGTCCATCAATCTTGTTTATCTTTTCGAAAAACCAGCTCTTTGTTTCATTGATCCTTTGAATTGTTTTTTTGGTCTCTATGTCATTTATTTCTGCTCTGATCTTTACTATTTCCTTCCTTCTACTTGCTCTGGGGTTTTCTTTTTGTTTGCTTTCTAATTCTTTAAGTTGTGAGGTTAACAGTCAATTAGAAATTTTTCTTGTTTTTTGAGGTAGGCCTGTAGTGCTATGAACTTCCCTCTCAGAACTGCTTTCGCTGCATCCCATAGATTTTGTGTTGTTGTGTGTTCATTTTCATTGGTTTCCAGGAAGTTTTTAATTTCTTCCTTGATCTCCTCAGTGACCCATTCATTGTTTAATAACATGTTATTTAGCCTCCATGTGTTGAAATGTCTTTGCATGTTCTTGTTGCAATTGATTTCTAGTTTCATGCCATTGTGATCTGAGAAGATGCTTGATATGATTTCAATCTTCTTGAACTTGTAGAGATTTAGTTTGTGTCCTATCATGTGGTCTATCTTTGAGAATGTCCCATGTGCACTTGAGAAGAATGTGTATTCTGTAGTTTTGGGGTGTAATTCTCTGTAGATATCTATTAAATCCATTTGGTCTAGTGTTTCATTTAGAGTCTCTGTTTCCTTGCTAATTTTTTGCCTAGAGGATCTATCCAGTGCTGTCAACAGGGTATTGAAGTCCCCTGCTATGATTGTATTGTTGTCGATTTCTCCTTGGAAGTCCTCCAGAAGATTTTTAATATATTTTGGTGCTCCTATATTGGGTGCATATATGTTTATCAAGGTTATATCTTCCTGTTGGATAGATCCTTTCAATACTATGTAGTGGCCGTCTTTGTCTCTAGTTATGGTCTTCATTTTGAAATCTATTTTATCAGATATGAGAATTGCTACCCCAGCTTTTTTTTGCTTTCCATTTGCTTGGAAAATTTTTTTCCATCCCTTCACTTTCAACCTATGTGAGTCTTTTGTTGAGAGGTGGGTCTCTTGTAAACAACATATAGATGAGTCATGCTTTCTTATCCAATCAGCTACTCTGTGTCTCTTTATGGGAGCATTCAATCCATTTACGTTTAAGGTGATTATTGATATGTACTTATTTATTGCCATTTTTGTTTAGTGTGGTTCTATTTTTCTTCCCATTTCTACTGCTAATTACAGCAGTCCTTTTAACATTTCTTGCAGTGCTGGTTTGGTGCTAATGTATTCCCTTAGCCTTTTTTTGTCTGGGAAGCTCTTTATTTGATCTTCTATTTTGAATGATAGCCTTGCTGGGTAGAGTAGTCTTGGATTCAGATTCTTGTTTTTCATGACTTTGATTACTTCATGCCATTCTCTTCTGGCCTGTAGTGTTTCTTGTGAGAAGTCAGCTGAGAGCCTTATGGGGTTCCCTTTGTAGGTGATCTGTTGCTTATCTCTTGCTGCTTTTAGGATTCTCTCTTTGTCTTTAATTTGTGGCATTTTAATTACTATGTGTCTTGGTGTGGGCCTGTTTGGGTTCTTCTTACTTGGGACTCTCTGTGCTTCTTGAACTTGAATGCCTTCTTCCTTCACCAAATTAGGGAAGTTTTCTCTCACTATTTATTTGAATATATTCTCTATCCCTTGCTCATTTTCTTCTTCTTTGGGGACTCCTATGATGCGAATATTATTACGTTTCCAGTTGTCCCACAGTTCTCTTAAGCTGTCTTCCTGTTTTTTAATAGTTTTTTCCTTTTGTTTTTCTGATTGGTTGATTTTTTCTACCCTGTCTTCTAATTCACTGATCCGGTCCTCAGCTTCCCCTACTCTGCTTTTTAAACCTTCCAATGTGTTTTTCATTTCTGATATGTCGTTTTTTATCTCTTCTTGTTGGTTTTTAATTTCCAATTGGCTTATTTTCAGTGTCTCTATGTCCTTACTCATGCTGTTCAGCTTCCTCAAGATCATGGCTCTGAATTCTAGCTCTGTTAACATGCCTAATTGCTCCACATTGATCTCATCTTCGGTGGAGGTGTCTTGCTCTTTCATTTGGCTTCTGTTTCTGTGTTTCACCATTTTGGCTATCACTGTGGGCTTTGGAGCCTGTCAAGTTCTCCCTGTGGGTGTTGGTGTTCTACTGTTTGTGGCTCCCTCTCCTGTGTTTAGATGAGTGAGGGAGGACCCACGTTGAACACCACTGTCAAGTCTTACTTTCCTGGTTAAAGTTACCAGCCCAGGAAAGGTACTGTTATCCTCTAGCTTTTTGCCTGGAGGCTAGCAGTGGAGGTTACTTGATGAGTTTTGGGTTGTCAGTTGATTGAAAAACTCCCTCAGGTGCTCAGCACAAGGGGCTTTCCTGAGGGTGGGGCAGATGCTGGTTGTTAGTGAGCCTCAATTAGCACTTCAATGGCCCACAGGGTGGGGTTGGATCTCCGAGGGAGGGGCTGCTGCCTGTCCCCAGAGCCCTGGGAAGGAGCAATGTGGCCACCGTCCTGAGTGGCTGCACTCAGCCAAAGCTCTGAGCGCCCTCCAAATCTCGAGTGTCCCGACACAGCTCCAGTCCAGTCCGCCCTCCCTCTGCCGGAGCCCAAGGTGAGTGGCTGTGGCTGTTTCAGCCTCTGTCCCGGCTGCGCTGTGGGGCCGCCTGGGAGTGTGACCCGAGGGCGCTGCTCCCAGCTGAGGCCGCTGCCGAGCTGCCGACCGTGGGCTCCCAGCCCCGTCTCGCGCCTTCGCAAGCCTACCGGGATGGAGTCAGTGTCCCTCGCTGTATGGTCCTCCAAGCTGCTTTCCTGCTGGTTTTTCCCGTCGATTTGTCTGTGTTATAGTTGTAATTCCAGTTTGCTTCTGGGAGACGGTCTGTGTAGCTCCGTTCACTCCGCCGCCATTTTTCCAATCCCGAAAAGTTTCAAAAAGCAACTAGGAGGTGATGTTACATTTTAAAAATATTTTTAGCCCAGCTGGTTTGGCTCAGGGTATTGAGCATCATCCCGTGGACTGAGAGGTCTGGGTTTGATTCCCGGTCAGGGCACGTGCCTGGGCTGTGGGCTTGATTCCCAGTGGGGGGCCTGCAGGAGGCAGCCGATCAATGTTTCTCTCTCACAGTGATGCTGCTGTCTCTCCCTTCCTCTCTTTCTAAAAAATTAATAAAAACATATTTTAAAATACTTTTTTAAATAATGAATTATAAACTCTCCAACCCTAACTATATTTCATTTTATATTTAATACTCATAACATATTTCATAACATATTTTTTCTGTTCAGTATTAGAATACATTAATTTTCACTTTAGGTTTATCTTCCTATTCAAAATATAATCATTTTGAAAACTAAAGGAAAAAGGGAACCTGATAAATTTAGAGTTTTTGAAATTTTTAAGAGAGGCAATTTATAATAATGTTCAACAGGTTAGAAAGGTGCTGAGGTACGAAAGGGTTTCCACGCAGGTGCCAAAGACTCCAGTCCAGGCCTCTTTACGATCATGTCCCTTCAAAAAGTAATTGGAAAGGACGAGGCTGCAAATTGCTGAGAAAAGATGTCAAACAAAAGGAAAAAGGGACTATACAAGATAGTCATTTCTATATGTTCAAAAACCTGATATCGCTAACCTGTTTACATACTCTGAGTTATAGCTTTATTAAAAAATTTAGGGGAAATAATTAACTCGTTATAATGTATTGAGCAATAGAATCTTCCTTGTTGGTTATTGCTTTATATGTTCACGGTATTATTTTCAGGGAGAAATAAAAGTTAAAAAATAGATTCATACCCATTTTTTTTTTTTTACTTTATATTTTGTGAGATTGTTCCCACTTCCCAATGCCACAAGAACCTCCTCTGCGTGTTGTTACCGAAGAGCAGCTCCACCCTTTGGAGTTACCAGGCCCGACTTTGCCACATGAAGTTGAAATAATGGGATTCGGATGTGGTAGCTCCTTTCTCTCCTTTCATCGATGCAGCCATGATAATAACTGAAAATGTCAAGTTAAAACGATTGCAAGCTGCTGACATCTGTCACTTATAATCATAAAAATTTAGCTATAATTACTAAAGGTGTACATCATTTCCACACCTATTATAGAAAGCATAATTATTTGCAAAGCTTAGCAAAATGCATATCATTTTACAGTAATTATATGTAGATAATAAAACATTACACTAATTTACAAAGAGAATTCAAGATGTTCCTCAATATACTTGAAATTATGTGACACTTATTTATTGATGGTCAAAAATATGTCATGATATTTGAATAATTTGGGAAACTGGACAATAAAATACTATGAGCCCTGGAGGCATGATTCTTCTTTTTGTTCTTGGTCTCCAGTCATATAAATAAAAACAAAAACAAAACATTGACTTATAAAAATTCATGAATCCCAGTGAGGCCTTTTGAGAATGTTCTAACATAATTTTATAATTTTTTCCAGTTACTTTGTTTTTCTGCTTCTGTGATTCATAATCTTTTTGAAATTTTACTCTAATGTTCCATTGCTAATGTTAAAATTGTGATTTATTGCTATATATTGACGTTTTTGTATCCAGCAAATTTGTAAAGTTTTAAAATAATTCTACAGCTTATCCACAAGTAGTTTTCTGGTTTCTGTTATGTGAGGAGAGTATCAGTTCTATTTCTTTTTTTCCTCAATTTTAAAAGTTTATATTATTGTCTTTATCATGCTAATTTAGACATTCTGCACTAGTTTAATTAGAAAAAAATATTAGTGGTCAGCCTCATTTTTATTTACTTATTTCTAATATAAAGAAAATGCGTCCTGGCCGGTTTGGCTCAGCGGTTAGAGCGTCGGCCTGCGGTCCAGAGAGACCTGGGTTCGGTTCCCGCTAAGGGCATGTGCCTCGGTTGCGGTTTGTCCCCGGCCCTGGTTGGTTGTGCGGGTGGCAGCCACTCGATGTGTCCCTTTCACATCGATGTCTCTCTCTCTCTCTCTTCCTCTCTCTCTCCCGCTCTATCTGAACAAAATAAATGGAAAAATGTCCTTGGGTGAGGATAAAAAAAAAAAAGAAAAGAAAATGCTTCTCACAATTCCCCATCAAGTGGCATATGTGTAGTAAACATTTAGAACCTCATTGTTCCAAAGTATATGTCTTTCTACTCTTAGCTTATTGAGATATTTATTATCATTAATATTGTTCTTAATGATAAACTGAAGTTTGCCAACAACCCGAGTGAAGTTGAAAGCAGGTCTGTGCCCAGTCAAGTCTCAGATAAATCACAGCCCTGATTGACATCTCAGTTGCCCTGTTAGAAGACCCTAAGCAGAGGACTCAGCCAACCTGTCCTTGTACTTCTGACCACAAAAATGGTGAAATAATACATTCTTGTTAGGCTCCTTGCCAGTTTGGAAGATTGGTCGGTGGCAAAGATGACTCACCCGTGTCTGCTCTGGTGATTGTGACTGGGATGCGATCCCTCAGTGGTCACGTGGGGTTACCTGTCCATGAATACCTCCCCTGCACGTGCAAGAGGAAGGCCCCGGGGACAAAGGGATAGAACAGTTCATGAACTCAAGAGAGACTAGAAACAGTCCAAGACCAGATGCCTCTCAGTCAAGGCTATGAACTTCATAGACAATTTATCTGGACCCAGAAAAAATAAAGTGTAGGGGCAAATCATAAAAGACCATTTACCCAAATAAACTGGAAGAAGTTATGATGGCTTTAGAGTGCAAAGTTACTTTCCCCTACCCACTCATGGGTTTCATAAGTAAACTGATTTCAGATACAGGAAAAGGAGGACATTTCTGTCCATAGGGCTATAATTCCACTTTAAATTGGGTATTATAAAACCTGCACCATCATTGAGAGCATAAACTTTGTTCATATTAATTTTTCTTTATCATTTAGTTCAATTTCAAGAACAATTTTTTTGTGTGAAACTATACTTATGAATTATCTTTCTATTACTGGCTTCTTTTTTATTAATCATGTGATAATTAGCATCACTATTGACAATACTATTATTATTTGTTTTAAGTCTTGAATCTTCATTGTTACGTTCCTCTCTTTATAATATCCCCTGGGACCAATTCAGCTTGGCAATATCTCTTTTTTTTTTTTTTTCTGGTTCAGAAATAGAAGTCCTGGTATTAATTTCTCTTTTGCTCTTTAATAATAAGTATATGTTTCATAAGGACCTCGGTTTCATAAGACCCTAGAAGAGTAGTATTCCAGCCTCGACTTGATATTTTTTTCTAGTTTCTAGTTTGTTATTTTTCTAAGGAGGTATATGCCTCCTTCATTAGAGATACATAATGTGACTTCATTTCTTTCAGATTGCAACCATTTGTCTATTAATAAACCCTGCGCAATTTTATATTCAAGATTCAGTAGTTGGTTTTCATCCAGTTCGTCAGAATATAATTTTATAATTAACACTTCCTGCTTTCTCTGACTTCATGTGCTTAAAAAGACAACTTTTTGTCTAAACTTCATCTTGTACTAGAGGGGTGGCAAGTATCTCTTTTTATCTTGACAATTGAGAGTTTGCTGCTTTTATTTCTTTGTTCTAATCTTACCTTTCATTGAGAGAATAAACTTTAAAAGTAGGACAACACTGTTGTTTTCTCCATGTCAATTTGTATTACAGATAGGTTTTGAAAGATTGCTTTCCATATTAAGAGTTAAAAAAAAAAATTCAGCTGAAAGGGCAATAATGGAATTGAGAATTCTTACCTAGAGAAGCATTACTGACATAAGATTTGGGCAGGTCACGGGGGTCTTTGCCCTCACCCTTCACACACATTCTGGAAGAGTCATGTTCAGACTCTAGCACTGTAATTTGAAGAACTACTTCTCAATTATACTTCTCTGCGTAGATTTACTTCTGTTTTTTATTCCTTGTGATCTAAGGTACAGTATTGCCTAAATGTAAGAGTTGTTGGAAGCCTATTGAGTAGAGTCTGTTTTGTTGCCGCATTTTTAGCTCTGCCTTCACTTGACCAAAGCATTACAGGAGAAGCAAAGAGGCCAGATTCTAACTACAGGTGTGTGTTCTAACACCGACTGCCCACAGAAATTGTCTCGGGAGCACTAAAACAACACTTACTCTCTTGTAATTAGTGCAATGTATGACTTGGAATTGTTCAAAGTTCTCCAGGTGTTCTAGTGTGTCGCCAAGGTTGAGAGGCCCTGGATTCCAGTGATGCAATTTTCCTAATAACCAGGGCACTCAAAGCTTCAAGGGTGGGGAGTCTTGTTTAGTTTTTATAGTCTCTGTAACTCTTGGCATTTTACTGTGACCTTGTGTTTGTTTTTTTAAAGTGAGGGAGCTAAATATTTTAACGGTCTTAAGCTAGGGTCAGTAAACTCTACATAATGGTTGGATGTTAAATATTTTAGGTTTTGCAAACCCTGCGATCTCAGCCATAATTATTCAACTCTGCCCTTATAGCATGAGAGGAATTTTAGCCAATACTTAAATAAATGTGCCCCTATGAAATTTCATTTTCAAAAGTATGCAGGCTGTAGTTTGTCAACCCATGTTCTAAAGTGGTATTAACAGTTCAAAAAAACACACAACTAAATTTGACAGATAAGTTGAGGATTGCCTCCTTCCTTATTAGTCTCTAGTAAGGTCCACTAAGGTTTATTATTATTATTATTTCTGAATAAAAAAGTTATAACATATACCTAATGTCTTCATATTACTTTGAATTGTGCATTCCTTTGCTTCTTTCTAGTGACCTTGTAAAAAAATTTTAAAAATTCAAGTTCTCAATTGAGGGAAATAAAATTACATTTCTATCATCACTATCCACCCTATATATCATAATTCAATTAGGCATAAGAATAAGATCTTTTTATTCCTGAATTCCCAAGATTTAAGAAATGAAGGGCATAAAAATGCCATGTTATAATTGGCAGATAACAGAAAACAAAGTTTGATTTGGGTGTTTTTGAAAACTTCCTTGTCTCTACTTGACACATGTAATGTTCTCTCTGCCTTTCTGAATATATGACTATGGGTATAATAACTTCTCCAATGTCCTTACCTGCTGATTCCACCTTTGTGAATTAGTTTCTGAACCCAGCAGGGGAAAGGAGACACAAGGTACTTGTTTCCCACCCTCTAACCCCGAACAATCACATGGAGCTGCCCGAGGACCCGGGTACCGTCCTGTACTGAATCACGGAGAAGGAGACGGAAGATGATGAAACAAGACTCTAGGAGAAAAGTCTTCAAGGTACGTTAAAGCTTATGGAGATTTAAGTAAAAATGCCCATTGACAAAAAATAAGTGGCAATATGTTAAATAATAAATCTGGTTTTCTAGATTACTGTTTTGTTTTTTTTTATCCTCACCTGAGGACATTTTTTCCATTTTTTGTTCAGATAGAGTGGGAGGAAGAGAGAGAGAAAGAGAGAGGGGGGGCAGAGAGAGAGAGAGAGAGAGAGAGAGAGAGAAACATTGATGTGAAAGGTACACAACAAGTGGCTGCTTCCTGCACGACCCAACCAGGGCCAGGGACAAACTGCAACCAAGGCACGTGCCCTTAGCGGGAACCAAACCCGGGTCTCTCTGGACCACAGGCTGAAGCTCTACTGCTGAGCCAAACCGGCCAGGGCTCTAGATTACTTTTTATGATACGCTGACCTCACATAAAGAGTCTGTTACTTCAATCACAAGTTTTTCTCTCACAAAATCACATTTCCAAATGAATGAAATGGCAGGGGCCCAATGGATACACACATAATTAACCTTAGGAATGTTGACTCCTAAATAACTAAAGACGTTATTAATTTATTCACTCCCATATTCACCCAGCTACCATTAATCATTTATTCACTGCGCCCCAAATACAAATTTTTATGGGAGCAAATGGGACTGAGCACAGCAGGGGTGCAAGGTAAGGCATAAGTGACAATGTGACCTTTAGGCTATGATTTAAAGAGTGACAACGACATGTCCAGGTGAGAAGTCAAGCGCAATGGTTAGGGCAGGTGAACAGCTGATAGAAGACAGAGCTGAAAAAGCAATTTGTGGACACTCTTGAAAGGCCTTTTTTTCGGCACACTAATGATTGTGGACTTCATCCTCTAAGTTATGGACAGATTTTTAAGCAGAGCTATGACATAATCAACTTTGTTCTTCTTAACTATAACTTCAATGGCACGATAAGTCAACTGAGTCGGTTGGAAACAAATATCAATCAAGCTCTTTGGCATCATGCAGACAACAGAACTTCACGTTTTCAGCCAGTTGTTTTGACATATGTATTCACAACCTCAAAGTAAAAATGCTAAATTTGGCATGTCTGATTTAGTCCATAATTCTTTATGGCAGTTATCTTTGAGGGTTAATTTTATCACATAATTATAAGTACAAATATCACACATATATGTAATTTTGATGAAGACAAGTATTGTGCAGGGCATACGCCAGAAAATAATATCAGCTGAACAAAAACGGGCACAGTGAAATGTTTAGAGAACATAATCACTTGCTGAGTCAAATAGTGAGAGTTGGTTGAAGCTGATGGAACAAGACTCGAAAGCTGTATTTTATTGTCACCGTTCATAGATTCAGAAACTTCTTGCCAAGTAGTAAATTCATAATTTATTTATTTTTATTCATAAGATGCTATGCAGTTTAAGCTGATCCATGTTTTCTTGCATTATTGATGACAACAAGTCAATTTGAGCAGGATATTATGTTGAACATTAGGAGTAAGAAAAAGTATTATAAAAGAGCTTTAAATCAAATGACGACAAGGTGAGCTAGATGTTCATTTCTGGTTCTACTCTAAGGGGAAGCTACAGGCATAAATCACAGGCGTCAAGTTCTCAACACTTGAATAGAAGAAAACAGAAGAATTTGAGGGTTTATTGCCTTCATGGTGTCCAGTATCATCAGAATATTGAACTGCAAAGAAATACATGATCAGTAGGTGGGGCTTTATAGAAAAAGTAGATTCGATTAGATATCTCCACAGTTCTCTCCTGACTCTTTCATTTTCTTATTTGTTCACATATTAATGAGCAAAATGTTGCACCTGCCATTTCTCCAGTAAGGTGTCAATGAACAAACAAAACATTGAAATAGAAATTATTCTAGTGAATAGTTTTTCTGCTACTTCAAACAGCTTTGGCCCCTAAAAGTTGGGTGGGCAGGTCTACAGGATCAAGTGTATGAAGTCACTAAACAGACAAAATATAGGACCATCACAGAAATAAGTACAGCATATGGATGCCGGAGGGGCAGACATGACATTGGCGTGCAAGCTCAGCAGGAGTCCTAATAGCCCTAGATGTACTTAGGACATGGGACACTAAAGAAACCTCAAGTGTTTGATACGCACTCTGCTTCTTCTCATCACTGGTCCTCATCCCTTCATACTGTGTGCTGCCTCCTCCGATAGAGTGTAACATGCCCGTTTATGTCTGCTAGCTGGCATACTGATGACGTTCTGTTCTCTCTCAAAATGTATTGGTTTGATATAAATTATATGATCATCTATTTATATTGTGTAACACCTACTCTAGCATGTTTTCCTGGCCATCCATTGGCCTTGACTTCTCCTAAGGGACTGTGTATCCTCTCATCCTGGCGAATTAGCATTCAGATTCTTCACTGTCAGTTTAATATTTGATTCAAGTAATGGTTTGTTCGGGGGAGCATGCTGGCAGGTGAAGAGGGCGGGTATACATTTAAAGCACATCCTTGGCAGCAGCACGCATGACATCCCAGGCTCCATCTGTGCATGTTACAGTGCTAATTGACAGGTGCTGTAACTCACAGAGCGGTCAGAGACCACACCAATGATAAGAGCACCAGATGGGACCTGCTCAACAAGAAACCCCAAAGCTTTCCCCTTCTGTCTCTCTAGAAAATTACCCAAACTATTTTTTTGTGAAATGTCATTTGATATTGTGATGGAAAGTATATGAATTGGAAAGGAGTTGAAAAAACACACGGAGAACACAGCCCATTTAAACTTCCCAGAATTTTTAATGCATGCACCTGGCCTTATGATGTCATGTCATTGAAGACACAGGACCTGTTGTCTTTGTCCTGTCGACAATGAGGAAATACCTCTCCTATGCTATCTCTGCTGTTGTTCCACATCTGCCCCAAACAGTCACTTCACTTGTTAGTTTAAACACCAAACATTTTCATTGTTTTGATTACATTCATTATAGCTTCAAAATGTGATCCTTAATTTTTACCTAATTCGAAATAGCATCTAAAATTTATATTTTAACATCTATTTGCAATGTGTTCCTTAGTAAAAATCCTGTTTTTATTACCCATGTTTTCTTACATGTCGCCTGCTTTTTCCATTGGAGACCTCAACACATTCCTCATCATTACTTCAAATGTCCTGTCTGACAGCGACAGGGTCTGTGTCACATTTGAGTTCAATTCAGTTGTTTTCTTTTTGCTTTTCAGTAGGCTTGACATTTTTTGATTGAAAGGTGGATGTGATATATCAGGAAATGTATTGTACTAACAACATATATATTTCAACATATGTAACTGTCCAAAGCACTTTAATCACCCTGTTTCATGAGATGACAACAAAATAATATATATTTAGTTTGTTTTATTACTAACTTTTATAGCCATGTAAAATAAACATTGTAAAATATCTTTCTTGTTTAAAAGCATATATAAATGCTATTATACTGCTTTTTAAGAAAAATAATAGTATATTAAAACAAGATAGACTGGCATAGCTGATACATTTATAATTTAGAAATGGGTAAATATAAATAGCCTGGGTCATTTTATTTATCACTCGAAAGAATAAACCACAGTAAACATGAGAAGTGCACTAGAATTATAAAAGCTTTACAAGGAGAATCTCCTCCGGCTTTGTTATGCTCTAAGTAACTTAAATATGCTTTTGAGTTCGTTGCACCAGCATTTACATCGTGTGGATGATAAACACCTCGCTGTCAAGCCCCTTCATGGGGCTCAGTGCGGCATTGCTGTCCAGCTTCTTAACTCGACTTCATGTCAGTGTCTTAAGTAACAGTGTTCCTCTTACATAATCCCTAGTACTACAAATCTTTTTTACTTATGAAATAATAAAACAAGCTAGATAAGTTGCAAAATATATGCCATGTTGTCTATGAAAAGAGCAACTCATAAAAACATTAAAGTACTTAAAATGACAAAAAAAAATGAGTGTGTGAATCTTCTAACCTCAAATTTAATGTTGAAAAAGATCACTTTTACAGAACTTGAATATGGCATTGGAATGTGAGAAACTATATGGCCATTTTTCTTCATGAGTATAAAATACACTTCATGGGGTGTAGAAAGTAGTTCCTCAGCCCTGGCTGGTTTGGCTCAACAGTTAGAGCATCGGCTCATGGACCAGATAGTCCTGGGTTCGGTTCCCACTAAGGGCATGTACCTCGGTTGCAGTTTGTCCCCGCCCCGGCTGGGGTCGTGTGGGTGACAACCACTTGATGTGTCTCTCTCACATAGATGTTTCTCTCTCTCTCTCTCTTTCTCCCTCCCTCTCTATCTGAAGATAAATGCAAAAAATGTCCTCAAGTGAGGTTAAAAAAAAAAAAATAGTTCCTCAAAGGTTAAAACATCTCTATATTTTAACACATGATCAGCCAAAAAAATAAAAAATAAAAGAAATGCATACTGACTTGCTAGTCATTTTTTCTATTTGATATAAATGCTACTTCATCCCAAAATATTGCAGTTACATTTAACAGGTTTATGAATTGTATAGACATTGTTGTACATTTTGGCAACTACAGCTTCTGTTTCATTGGTAAAATATATTATAATTTGTTTAGATGTAATTATAGATTGCATACCCTCCATTCCAAGTATATTTCTGCTCTGTAGATTTCAAAATTTAGTAGGAATATTGCTTTTACTCACAGTGTTGCATTATACAGAAATGTGTATTCTAGGATCACAATAAAACCTTTATCTTCGGCCCATGTCTTCTGCTACTGTGTACAACTTTTTTTCTACAGACTGTGGCACTCTCTCCCTGCTTTGATGGCTGGCCTCACCAGTATTTTGGCTAATATCCATTTACCAGATGACCATTTACCAGATGAGCATCACCGAAACTCAACCTCTGGTCTCTTACATCTTGATTGTTTTCATTTTCCATTCCTATCAGTGCAGTGGGTTAACCTATAATGGAATTCTTATGAATTTCTCTGTCTGCTCTCCAAGTGGTCTTTGTACAAGATGAAATCAAAGGGCCCTATTTAGCATCATAATCTGCTTAATCATTTCCCTTAACTTCTATACAATTTCTTGTACTGTGACCCTATAGCTTTATAAAAGCACTATTCTTGGGTAGCCACCTAAGTTGATTTAGCTTCTGGAAGAGAATCACTCTACAGAAGGATATGGAGTAGTTGTTCATGGCATTACAATATTCATTTTTAGTATAAAGCCATCAAAAACCCTGCTAAGTGGGATTTGGTACTCAAGAGTCCAGAAACGTGTTTAAGACATGAGCCCGTCTTGAACTACAGAGCCCACAGTATGCGGGGTTCTCGAGGGGTAAGAGCGGTTCAGTTGCAGGATGGCACGTGTTACATAAACAGATACACGTCTATGATTACTCAATTACCTACTTGAAAACCAGTGTGCTTTTTACTTAGCAATGGAGAATGCACTGCACGGATTAACTTCAGTTAAAGAAAATCCCACTGTGAGTTCTGAAAATAGTTTGACTCATTTTAGAAAAAAAATGTGCAATGTGGTTTTTAATTTCCTGAGGGAAAGACAACCCTGAAGAAAGGAGCTGTTTGTTCAAGAAGCCAGAGAAGGAGCAGAGGGAACAGAAAGGGGGAAACTGGCTGCCGACACCTCGAGTCCTGGAGAAACACTACTTGGGAGCAGGCTTGGGTTTATTGATACCATTTCCATCTCCAAAGTTGATTCACATTTGAATACTATTTCATTGAGTGTCCAGATTTCCTCTAAATGTCCAGAGTTCCCCCTGATAGGCAACATTAGGATCACTTTATATCTACTGTGTTTTCCCAAAACAAGCTTAGGATTATAGTGAGACTTCATATAGAACATGTGAGGTCTTCCAGGAGGAAGTAGCAGTTTTGAAACAGACAAAACTATGACAAACAGAAAACAGGCACCAAAAGGCCCCCAGCTGATTGAAACTATGTGTTTATAAAAGTGTGAGTGTTGGGGTCTCTGGCCATTTGGAGAATAAGAAGGGGCTCCAGCATCAGTGGCTGGACCATTCCTGACCTCTGATCTTAAAAATGCAAAGTCAACTTATGTAATTAATTAACTATGCAGGGACTGTTCTCATGAAGGTTCAAAGTTTGCCTAATGTCTTCTCACTGTTGTTCTCCAATCTAATAAAACATCCAACCATTAGTTTGCAGGCCAGTTTAGGTTAGATTGGAAGCTTTGGGGGACTGTGGTTCCATTCTTGCTCTATGGGGACCCGTCCTTAAACATTAACCAGATATAAGAACATTGGAGATAAAACAAAAACCCCTTCAGCTAGGATATTGTACAAATCAAAAGCAGCAGTGGAAAAACAATCAACTTGAAGGCAAAGTTATTTACAAATAGTCCACCTCGGTTGCATACTTCTTCCTTTAGGGCAAGTGAGAACACAGTTGATCTCATAGACTCTGTAACACAGAGATTCCCCATATTTACTCTTTTTTTTTTAAGTTTTTTTTCTCTTTATTGATTTTAGAGAGAGAGGAAGGGAGAGAGAGAAAGAGATAGAAACACTGATGAGAGAGAACATCAATTGGCTGCCTCTTGCATGCCACCTGATCCCACACTGGGGATCAGGCCCACAACCTGAGCATGTGCCCTGATCAAGAACTGAACCCATGACCTTCTGGTGCATGGGTTGACTCTCAACCACTGAGCCACACAGGCCTCCTATTTACTCTTTTTGAATTGTCATTCATCTCACATAAATGGAAGCTGCTGCAGAGGTGACTGTCACCTAGTAGCCCTGTTTAATTTCAATGCAATGACCTCCAGTACTTCCTATATTACTTCTTTTTGTATTTCAATATTTCCTTCTTTATCGCCTTCTGATATTCTCCCAGGTGTAGCATTTCCATAGTCACCCTTGCCCCAATCCTGCCCCTCCTTGAAAACACGAATGATGGATGAATAAATGTGCATAGTCAGTTTTAGAAGGTGCTGCCAAACACTGTTCAGAAGCTGTTTGAATTCACAGGTCCACTTAACAGCATACGAGACTTCCAGCTCTTTCTCTACTTTCCACCCACTGGTGCAGTCAGTCTATACTCTTAGCTGGCCATCCTGACGGGTTTGTAGGCAAATCTCACTATGGATTAATTTGCATTTCCTTAATGACTAATTACATAAACACTTTTACATATTCTTAGCCATTTGGACATATTCTACTTCAAAATACCTATTCAAGTTTTTAGCCCATTTGTTAAATTGGTTTAATTGCTCTTTTCTTCATTGATTTGTAGGAATTCTTCATGTAGTCTGTAAACAAGTCCTTTGTTGAATATACATGTTGTGAACATCTTTTAGGTTTTGGGTTTTTTTTTAATCCTCATACAAGGACATTTTTCCATCTTTGTTCAGATAGAGTGGGAGGAAGAAAGAGAGAGAGATAGAGAGAGAGAGACAGAGAAACATCAATGTGAGAGGGACACATCCACTGGTTGCCTCCCGCACCACCCTGACTCCAGGGCCGTGACGAACCACAACCAAGGTACGCGCCCTTGACCGGAATTGAACCCGCGACTCATCAGTCTGCGGGCCAACGCTTTAACTGCTGAGTCGAACTGGCCAGGGCCATCTTCTAGGTTTTAACTCGCCTTTTCACTGTCATAATAGTGTCTCTTGACAATCAAAGTTCTTAATTTGAATGTAAAAGTAAATGAATGAATGAATGTCACTGTTAGCATTCTCTGAGGTCCAGTTGCCCATTTTCTACAGTCATCGCTCATGGTCCCAAATCTGCAGAGGTAGATTTTAACTTTTTCTGTCCTATTTGGTCCAAATTATAATTTAATTGCAGTATTTTTTATATTATTCAAGGGACTAGGGGTCATGACTCTCCTAATTTCATTAAGAAATTTTATTCTTTTCCATTTTCCATCGCATTGTTGCTGGTTTCAGAGAGAAAAATGTCAGAGACAAGAACACTGACATCATCATCTTAATGAAAACTTCAACATTCTCATCTACTGACTAGGAAATAAAATGTGCTTGTCCTCTTTATGCCAGAGTTTGGCTGCTGTTCTTTTCAAGAATTTGCACTAGCTCAGAATGACTCCTAAGTACATTTTTTTTCCTCATAGTGTTGATTTTTCACTTACTTTATCGAAAGTATTTTCTGTAAGGTGTTGAGCATAGATATGGTATATTTAAAAATATGAAAAAACATACAATATAATATCTACTTTCATTGTCCCTTAGGCTTTCTATAACTTAATGCCACCTTTTATTATAAAAATGCTTAGACAATATTATCAGGAAGTTTTAATGTGGTATAAATGGTACTATTTCACAGGAAAGTCCACTGTAAATGTCAAGAATAAAACTAAATATGAATTAAATGAAGATTAAATATGTATCACCATAAAGTTGCTGAGGGGAATATACATGTGCTATATATCATCTTAAGACACTTAGGCTGGTTCAGTTATTCTATAAAACGCAGTGGAACGCAAGCAGGAGAATAAGATGCAGGGTAGTTTGTACTGTCAAAAATGTGGCATTAACTGGAGCCAGGCTCTGCAAATATAAGTGATGCATAACATTGAAAACATATTTAAGGAGAAGTTTAACAGCAGAAACGTATGGAAGTCGAAACCCCACGCACAAAATAATTAGTGATGATTTTATTATTTTATGGAAGGAAATGTTTTACCTCATTGAGAAGAATATTGGCATGCATTTACCAGAATGAAAGATAACTCATTACCAAACAATAAGGAAAGCAGACTGTGCAGGCACCTATAACAGGGTGGGGGAGGGGCGCGTTGGAAGAGGAAAGCACAGTTGCAGACTCAGAGTGATGGCACGAAATTGTGCAGGTCAGAGGGCAATAAGCAAGAGGAAATAAAAAAGTACATGGAAAGACTGTCCTGGACAAAGGAGGGTATTTGATATCTGATCAAACAGTACTCAGCAATTTAAAGGATGCTGTACAATATCAACAGAAAACTAGCTCTCTCTTTAGATGGAACATAATTAAGAATATGGAACCTAATGAAACCAATAATAGCTGTAGTTTGCTTCAATTAAGATGAATATTTTAAAAACATAGACTTTTTTTGAGTCAAAGTTATAATAATAATATTCAATGGGAATGTGTTATAGACTATAAGATGCTGAAGTTGGAATTTCCCTTAAAGAAGAAATTTAAGAAAACTCATTTCCACATCCTACCTTCTTTACATGAATATATGCTTAAATGTATCTAAATTTTTTATTACATTTTATTCACATATTACACATTAAATGTCAACAAATTCAGTTAATTTAAAATAACTTTTGTATCATTGGTAAATGAAAGAAATCAGTAAAGACACTAGATAATATGAATCTAGATACTAAAAAGTAGCATTATATGAGAGGGTGAAAGGGTTTTGAGCTTACAAATTCATGGCGAAGCCCCAAACAAATAAGAAAAAATATTTAAACTATTTCATATTTATAGAGAAGTACTTCCTCTAATATCAAAATAATGAATTAAGAAAAATTATGAACAGAGATTTATAAAATACCAAATGAAACACATGACCCTGTCTAGTTTTAAAACTATTGAACCCCAGCTTGATTACTGATTTTATGTGGACTGCGAAATAGATAAAACAATTAGATTTGTCCAAAAAAATGTTAATTAAAAACAAGTTCTGTCTCTAACAAACATGGTTAAGAATCTCCATTTATTTGTAACTACAAAACAGTGTTGTTACTTAATCTCTCTATATTTTAGTTTCCTTCTCAATACAATATGAAACTAAATTAAAGCTCCTTAATACAATCTACATACTGTTAGTTCATGCTAATTGTGTTTGGAACATATTAAGCACATACATTTTTAAAAATAGAAAATATAAAAAATATACAGATTCCAGGGTTTTTAAAATATGCATACATATTACTCATGCTATTTTTTTATGGCTGGACTATTGAAATAGCCACATTTATCAAAATAAAAGTACTGTATATGTTTTGTATTATTCATGTATTTTTACCTTGATAAACCTCACATAATTTTCAAGGTGGAAATGCATGATTTAAAAAAATTTTTTTTCTTGATTAATTTTATTTATTCATTTTTTATTAACTTATTTTTGTTACAGATGTTTCCTATTTTTCTCCCATTGACACCCTCCTCTCCTTCCCCCCCACCCCACCCCAGTTTTTGTCTATGTTCATTGGTCATGCATACATGCATGTAAGTTTTGTGGTTTATCTCTTCCCCCCCAAAACCCTCCCTCCTCTGAGGCTTGTCAGTCTATACCTCACCTCTATGTCTCTAGGTTAATTTTGTTCAGGAGTTTGTTTAGTTCATTATATTCCACAAATAAGTGAGATCATGTGATATTTGTCTTTCTCTGTTTGGCTTGTTTCGCTTAGCATAATACTCTCCAGGTCCTTCCATGCCATCTCAAAGGATAAGAGATCTTTCTTTCTTACAGCTGCATAGTACCACATTGTGTACCTGTACCACATCTTTTTAATCCACTCATCTACTGATGGACACTTGGGCTGTTTCCAGATCTTAGCTATGGTAAATAGTGCAGCTATAAACATAGGGGTACATATCTTCTTTCTGATAGATGTTTCAGGTTTCTTAGGGTATATTCCTAGAAGTGGAATCACGGGATCAAATGGCAAATCAATTTTTATCTTTTTGAGGTAACACCATAGTGTTTTCCACCAGTGGCTGCACCACTCTGCATTCCCACCAGCAGTGTACTAGAGTCCCCTTTTCTCCACACCCTCGCGAACACTTGTTTGATGATTTGTTGATGGCGGCCATTCTGGGAGGTGTGAGGTGATACCTCATTGTTGTTTTAATTTGCATCTCTCTTATGATTAGAGATGTTGAGCATTTCTTCATGTCTCTTGGCCATCTGTGTGTCCTTTTTGGAGAGGTGTCTATTTAGGTCCTCTGCCCATTTTTTAATTGGGTTGTCTTCTTTTGTTGTGCTGTATGAGCACTCTACATATTTTGGAAATTAATCCCTTATCTGATGCATCACTGGTTATTATGCTTTCCCATATAGTGGGATCCCTTTCTCTTTTGATGGTTGTTTCTTTTGCTGTGCAGAAGCTTTTTACTTTAATGTAGTCCCATGTGTTCATTTTTTCCTGTTTCTCTTGCCTTAGGTGTTATATCAGTGAAAATTCTGCTGTGTATAATATCTGAGATTTTGTTGCCTACATTTTCTTCTAGGATTTTTATGGATTCATGAGTTACATTTAAGTCTTTTATCCTTTTTGAGTTTATTCTTGTGTATGGTGTAATTTAGTGTTCTAGCTTCATTTTTATGCAAGTAGCTGTCCAATTTTTCTAACACCATTTATTGAAGAGACTGTCTTGACTCCACTGTATGTTGTTGCCGACATAGTCAAATGATTATTGAGCATATTGTCTTGGTTCATTTTCTGGGTTCTCTATTCTGTCCCACTGACCTATCTGCCTGTTCCTGGGCCAGTACCAGGCTGTTATGATTACAGTGGCTTTGTAATATCACCTGAAATCTGGTAATGTGATCCCTCCTACATTGTTCTTTTTTTCAAGATTGCTGTGGCTATTTGGGGTCTTTTTTGGTTCCATATAAACTTGTGGAGTGTTAGTTCTAGTTCTGTGAAGTATGTCATTGGTATTCTGATGGAGATTGCATTAAATTTATAGATTGCTTTGGGTAGTATGGACATTTTAATGATGTTAATTCTTCTAATCCAAGAACAAGGTATATGCTTCCATTTTTTATATCTTCCTCTATTTTTTTCAATGACCTATAGTTTTCTGTAAAGAGGTCTTTTACTTCTCTGGTTAAGTTTATTCCTAGGTATCTTAATTGTTTTGCTGCAGTGGTAAATGGGATTGTTCTTTTAGTTTCTCTTTCTGTGATTTTATTATTGGTGTATAAGAATGCCATTGATTTCTTGACGTTAATTTTGTATCCTGCTACTTTGCCAAATTCATTTATTAAGTCTAGTAGATTTTTGGTGGAGTCTTTAGGGTTTTCTACATACAATATCACGTCATCTGCAAATAATGACAATTTCACTTCCTCCTTTCCAATTTGAATCCCCTTTATTTCTTCTTCATGTCTAATTGCTGGGGCTAAGACTTCCAGTACTATGTTAAATAAGAGTGGCAAAAATGGGCATCCCTGTCTTGTTCCCCTTCTTAAGGGGAATGCTTTTAGTTTTTGCCCATTGAGTATGATGTTGGCTGTAGGTCTTTCATATATGACCTTTATTATATTGAGATATGATCCCTCTATCCCCACATTGCTGAGCGTTTTTATCAAAAATGGGTGCTGGATTTTGTCGAATACTTTTTCAGCATTTATTGATATGATCATATGGTTTTGAAGTTTCCTTTTGTTTGTGTGGTGTATCACATTTATTGATTTGTGAATATTGTACCATCCTTGCATGCTTGGGATGAAACCCACTTGATCATGATGAATATTTTTTTTTTTTGATGTATTGCCGGGTCCAATTTGCTAATACTTTTTTAAGGATTTTGGCATCTGTGTTCATCAGGGACATTGGCTTGTAATTTTCTTTCTTTGTAGTGTCTTTATTTGGTTTTGGAATTAGTATTATGCTCGTCTCATAAAATGAGTTTGGAAGTGTTCCGTTTTCTTAGATTTTTTGGAATAGTTTGAGGAGAATGGGTATCTTCTTTGAATGTTAGGTAAAACTCCCCCGTGAAGTCACCTGGGCCTGGGCTTGTTTTCTGGGAGTTTCTTGATTACATCTTCAATTTCCTTTGTTGTTATTGGTCTGTTCAAGTTTTCTATCTCTTTCTGGTTCAGTTTTTGGAGGCTGTGTGTTTCTAGAAATGTGTCCATTTCTCCTAGATTGTCCAATTTGTTGGCGTATAATTGTTCAATGATCCTTTGTATTTCTGTGGTGTCAGTTGTTACTTCTCTTTTATTTCTGATTTTGTGTATTTGGGTTCTCTCTTTTTGTTTCTGGGTGAGTGTAGCTAAAGGTCCATCAATCTTGTTTATCTTTTCAAAGAACCAGCGTTTTGTTTCATTGACTCTTTGAATTGTTTTATTTAGTCTCTGTCATTTAATTCTGCGCTGACCTTTACTATTTCCTTCCTCCTACTAGCTCTGTTTTTCTTTTTCAAGATGGCTGTGGCTATTCGAGGTCTTTTTTGGTTCCATATGAACTTTTGAAGTATTTGTTCTAGTTCTGTGAAGTATGTCGCTGGTAATTATTGATAGATAGTTATTAGTTGTCATTTTAATGTTATGCCTGTGTTTCTCTCTCTCTCTCTCTCTCTCTCTTTCTTTTCTTCTTACAACCATTTCTTTAGCATTTCTTACAGTGTTGGTTTGGTGGTGGTAAATTTCTTTAGCCTTTTTTTTTTTTTTAATCTGTGAAGTTCTTTATTTCTCCTTCAATTTTGAATAATAGCTTTGCTAGATAGAGTAGTCTTGGATTCAGACCATTGCCTTGCATTACTCTGTACACTTCATGCCACTCTCTTCTGGCCTGCATTGTTTCTATTGAGAAATCAGCTAACAGTCTAATGGGAGCTCCCTTGTAGGTAACTTTTTGTCTCTCTCTTGCTTCCTTTAAGATTCTTTCTTTGGCCCTGACGGGTTTGGCTCAGCAGTTGGAGCATCGGCCTGCAGTCCAGAGAGACCCCGGTTCAGTTTCCACTAAGGGCATGTACCTCAGTTGCAGTTTGTCCCCAGCCCTGTTTGGGTCATGTGGGTGGCAGTCACTCGATGTTTCCCTTTCATGTCGATGTTTCTCTCTCTCTCTCTCCCTCCCACCTTGTATGAACAAACAATGGAAAAATGTCCTCGGGTAAGGACAAAAAAAAAAAAATTCTTTCTTTGTCTTTAATGTTTGCCATTTTTATTATGATGTGTCTAGCTGTGGGTCTTCTGGGTTTCATCTTTCTTGGGACTCTCTGTGTTTCCTGAACTTGTGTGCCTTTTTCCTTCACCAGTTTAGGGAAGTTTTCTGTCATTTTTTCAAACAGATTCTCTCTTCCTTTCTCTGATTCTTCTCCTTCCAGTATCCCTATAATGCAAATGTTGTTACATTTGTATTGTCCCACAGCTCCCTTAAACTCTCCTCCTGCTTTTTAATTTTTTTCCATTTGCTCCTTTATTTGAGTGTTTTCCTCTACCTTGTCTTCTAAGTCGCTGATTTAGTCTTCAGTTTCTTCTAATCTACTATTAAACCCTTCTAAGGTATTTTTCATAACAGCTATGTCATTTTTTATTTCCTCTTGAGTTTTATGCATAGCTTCTACCTCTTTTTTTAAGCTGAAGTAGTTCCCAGTGAGCTCTTCATAATTCTTAATAAGTTGCTTGTAGTTCTCACCAAATTGTTTGAGCACCCTTAAAATCATTGCTTTGAATTCTTTATCTGACAAGTTGCTATCTTCTATTTCCTGTAGTTCCTTTTCTGGTGATTCCTCTTTTTCTTTCCTTTGGGTGTTGTTTCTTTGTCTCCCCATTTTATCCATCTGGTAGCTCTAGACCCACTGAGGGACGTTTGTATGTGTATGCAGCTCACTGTATATCAAATAAGGCTACTGTAACTCCCTGACTCTTTTGTTGCTTGTCACCTCTTGCCTGCTGTAGATCCTGGAGGATTGACTGCTGGGGGTTGGTATTGGTGTGTCCTGGTAGGTGCTGCTGCTGCATCATGTGGGCCCCTCTGGAGCTGTGTTCCCAGCTGGTTTCTGGTGCCACCTGTAGCTGTATAGCTCAGGCCCTTTTGGAGCCACGCTCCCTGCCCATACCGTGGGCAGCTGGATTACACAGTCCCTTTGGAGACCCGGCTCTATGCCTATCTTGTGGGCAGCTGGGTCACACAGGCCTCTCTGGTGCCCCCTCATCCTGCAGGTCCCGCAGGCAGCTGGATTGCACAAGTTCTTCTCGGGCTCTGGTTTCCCACTGCTCTTGTGGGCCACTGGGTAGCACAGGCCTCTGTGGAGCCCCAGGTTTTTCCATTGGTGGCTGGGAGTACTGTTGTCCAGTGGGGCTCAGCTCCTGCTCAGCCTTTGCTGTAGTTTTTAGGGATGGGTCTCAGCTGCTGGTCTGTGCTTCTTTTACCTGGGGATGGATGTCTGTTCCCCAGCCTCTGTTGCTGGGGTTATATCTCCTCTATTATTGTGCTGCTACTATGAAGGATGGTGCTGGGCTCCTGGCCACCTGCAGCTTCCGCAACCAGCACCTTGGCTGCTCCACTACTGTGAACTGGTCTGTGTTGACACGGGGAATCCACTAATCCGATGGTGCCAGGTGCGCTGGTGGGCCCCGGTTGCTGGGCCCTAGCCGCTCCCACTGACTCCTCCCAGGGGAGACCTGGGATCTTCCAAAATGCTGGAACCGCCCCGCGGTGCAGGGAGAAGAGCCCTGAAGGGCCGCTCACCATGGTAGCCGGCAGCTCCTGTCCACAGCACAGGGACCTCTTCTCCGCGGCTCTGCACTGCACGAGTTCGGTCGTCCACCTGCACGTCCACTCACACTCTTACACACTAGTTCACACTCTCACACCCTCCCTCCAGTCCTGCCTGCCGCCATCTTAGTTCATCTTTATTGATTTTAGGGGAAGAGAGAGGGAGAGAGAGATAGAAACATTGATGATCAAGGACATCGATAGGCCGCTTCCTACATGCCCCCCATTAGGGATTGGGCCCACAACCTGGGCATGTGCCCTGACCAGGAATCAAACGGGTGACCCCTTGGTGCATGGTTGATGCTCGACCACTGAGCCATACTGGCCAGGCAAAAATGCATGATTTTATATTTCCACTTGATTATCTCTAATGAATTAATATAAAATGAGAATACTTTAATCCCTCAGGTAAACCTTTAATTATAACCTTGTTGTATTTTAAATAGTGAACTCTAACAATGTTTCCTGGTTTGTAACATGCCTGAAAACCTTTATCATTTAAAACATTTTTATGGCTTGATTTTGTACTCTCTTGGCAAAACCTACTTTTTTGGAAAAATAAAGTAAAGGAGGGGCCATTCCCTTCATTTCCCCCCAGCCATACCGTTGATTAGTCATTTAACTGTCATACCTCAAACTTTTTTTCAATCTCTCTGTTTTGATACAGTTCTGGTCAAATTACTGTTATTCAATAAATGTTGATTGACTCACATGCCATTGATATTTCTGAAAAATTACAAATGCAACTAAAAAGATGAAGAACAGAGGACAACAGGTACATTTGTAAACCTGAGAACTAAGGAATAGAGTTTGTACATCTTCAAACATTCACTGAAGGAACGAAGAGATTTGTGTTTGTGGGACAGAGGAGGTGGCCGGATAGTAGATATTTGGCTTCAGAGACACCAATATATCTCCATAGTTGTATTTGCACTGCACAAAGAAATGGTAATGAGATAAAGGATGGTAGGAAGCAGGAGACCTTGGTCATAGTCTGCAAAGAGATTGCGTAAAAAAAAAAAATAAAGCAAAAGTAAGAAAGAACACGAAAGCAGGGGGTTGCTGCCTTGAAGATCTGACCCAGAAAATCTTGGCAGGAGCTGAGGTTGGAATTTTGTAATGCTGTGAAGTCAGGTTGTTAATGTAGGGTGAAGGGATGACAGGTAGTCCTGAAGATCAATACAGATATCTAATCTGTGGTGACTGCTAGGACATTCGAGTCATGCAGCATGAAAAAAATGTTTAAGAGGTACTCATGAGACCAAACCAAGTGCCTGGTAAATGAGGGTGAGTTCCAAAGTATAAAGGCCATTTGACAGGTAACAGACGCAGGAGAATAAGGTCCCCAGAGGCAAACCCACTCATAACTTTCACAAGGGACATTTGCATATTATGATGGCTGATTGTAAAGACTGCAACCTTCAGGTGAAGCCCCTGGTGTTCAGAAACTGGGGTGTCTTGAATTATTAAAGCAATACCTAAATAATGTTCTTCTAGGTAGTAACATAACTGTGAAAAATGTAGGGATAAAGTCGGTGGCAAGCATAAAATACATTAAACATATTTATTTTGGAGGTATCAGCTTATTTTAACACTTTTATTTATGACCAAACATCATATGCCTAGAAAAGCTGTACAATTACATACTTTACATTAAATAGTTACTGACTTTAGAGCCTTCAGAAAACTATTTTCTCATAATAATTAATGTTCGGAAAAATTATTTATAATTAGAGACCAATGGAAAAGTGAAATTAGATGACCAGAGAAAATTAAGAAGATATAATATTGTGTAATTATGTTATGTAATGAAAGTGTCTAATTAAAGGGTTCGAGATCAATATCGCATCAAATGTGTCCAGGTACATGTTCCAACATTTCCAATTAAATACCTCAGCTAAGTTCTGACCTTAAAGCAGTAACTACATTAAAAATGTATTCATTTGAAGATTATAAAATAGCATATTGATTTTCTACAAAATGTTACATAATTAATCCCAACTAACTGCAATTTATGACATCAAATTGGCCATTCCAATTTCACCTGCAATTTTGAGGGTCACTGCTTTAAAGTTGTAATTTTATTGCGTCCCAATCCCTTTAAGTACTCTCATGAGTGGCTTACACAGTAGATTGTCTACTTATGTTCCTGAGGTTTGTACTTGTGGGTTTCAAATATCCGGATCCCCTTACCATTGCTTATCTACTACAATAAAATTCTAGCAATTCTAGATATACAATGAATTACATCTCATTTAAAAGTATAAAGATATGTCCGTGTTAACAATCCAAAAACCTGTGTCTGAGTGCGACCTGTTTTGAAATTCTGCGCCCCCATTGCTCCCGTACCCACGGAACATGTTTGCTTTCTTTGCTTTGGCCATCTGACGTCCCAGATATTTTTAAAATTCTGGTCAATAAATGATTTCCCAGTGTGTTGTTCTGAGGTAACTTCCCCCATCAGACCACATTTAATTTTATACTACATGGAATGGCTCACGTGACAATGTGTTCTTTTTCTTTTTCTTTCCTTTTTTTTACACTTCATTAAAAATTTTATTTTTTTCAATTGCAGTTTACATTCAATATTATTTTGTATTGTGACTTTTATTTATTTTTGTTACAGATATTAGTTCTTTCTATTAATGTGCTACATTTTATTCATTTCCACCATCTTGGGGATTACAAAAAGCAACCATGTCGATCAGCCCCCCTCCAGTGGTATTTCCGAAGACACGAACAGGAGCCATCTGAAAGGAAAATTGAAAACCATCTGCTTTCAAGGCCATGACTAAGCTTCATTAGGTGTCTCGATGTGACGTTGAACTTCCTTTGTCACCAACTTTGCAGCACTTGGAGTTATTCCACCTGTTAGTCATGTACAGTGCAGAGTAGGTTCTGAAATATGTGAAATACACAAGTGATTCTGAGCTAAATACTGCTTCGTTGTCAGAGTTCCTCGTTGTCATTGTGGCCTCCTACGCTTATTGTTCCCCAGTGACAGATATTTTTGAGACATGACCTTTTAAAAGATAATATATTTTTTAAAAAGGTGAGCTATCATTTTGAGTATAGGTCAAACGAAATACATATGAAGAGTAGCATTTTGGTGGTGGTAACAGGAGTTCAAGGAAATAAATGCTCTTTCCATCAGTTTTGTGCAGTTCTAAACTCTGAGCAGTTTGAATTTTCTGCTGGTTCAAATGTGATGCAGTCTTTTTAACATCGCAGCATTGGCTCCAGTGATGGACTGTTTGCTGTCCATGCCATATGCTGTTGAAATGCTAAAAATAAACTTGGAACTCGGAATAGGCTGTCTCCCATCACTATTTTTAGCACTGTTCTTGGGAGGTACACAGCACATACTAACACTACACACTCATATCGAACACGCTCCTAGGAATTGGGTGCCGGGCACTCGGCGGTCGGAGCGAGGCCACTTGCTTTCATTTCTGGCACCCGGAGAAGCTTGGTTAGACAGAGATTACGCAGGCAAGAGGCAAAGGAAGACATGAACTTTTACTGGCACTTGGTAGGTAATAAACTTTGGTTCATCTGCATGTTGTTTTTCTCTTCCACACATAGCTGGACATGGCATGATTTTCAGATGATCGTTTTATTTAATATATAAGCAATTATCCAGTAAGAGCCTAAGAAAAAATTTCTCCAGGGGCTAGTAGGACAAAACAACTGGGAGTAGGGTGATGCTGGGCTTAGCAGAAGGCATGACTGAAAATTGATCCTCAAGTTCACCTTCCTAGAAAAAATGCAATATCGATGTCTTTCCCACACACCTTAAACAGGAACACCTCTGTACTGTCCCCTTTCATAGACATCAACAACAAAAATCTTCTTTACCCTTGATTTTTCTCCTGCCTCACTACCACGCCTGTGAATCCTGCATTTAAGGTCCAAGTACAGGGCGTGTGTCTACGATCCGACAGATGTGGAAGACAATGTGTGTGCATGTGTGTGCGTGTACATCTGCACATGGATTCAGAGAGAGAAAAAACGCAAAAGAGAAAGCAGAAAAGATAAAATAAAATAGACAAAATGCTAACTTTGGTGAAATCTGGTTGAAGGTTATACAGAATTCTTTATACTCTTCCAGCAATTTCTCTGTAAGCCTGAAATTACATCATAATAAAAAGTTAAAAGAAGAAAACAAAACCGGGGTCCTAAAATTCCAAGACTCTGTTGAGATGTCAGGTAGGAAGATAAAAGCAGACACGCACATTTTCATGACACTTTAAAAATATGACAGATGCAAGTTCTACAAAAGGAGAATTTGTAAACACTTTTAGGTAATAGGTTTCTTTCCAGAACACAGCAGAAGTAAGTATATGAATAGTGAAATCTGCCACTTTGCACAAAGTATTTCCTAATAGCTGTGTCTTAGTTCCGGCGGCAGCTCGTTAGGGGCAGAATGCTGTTCTCTGATGCTCTGATCTAGGAAATGCAATAGCAATGAGCACTGCTATGAATCTGTCTCTGTAATGAAAAATATAAAATGGATTTCTGTACTTTTCTCCTGGAGAACAAAACATATTCTTTTCCTCTAGCATCACTTTATAAAGCAAGCTTAGTATCTTAATTAGATTCACATAATGGAAAGTGTGAGAAATATCTAACAGGGAAGTCAACGTCCATTTACATTCCTACTATATTTTTGCCAATATACTCAGGCATAATTTATGGATAAGTAACTGGACAATGTGTGCTTGATTATATTTCAGCTGGATTGATTTTTTTTTTTTTTTTACAGAAAAGCAGGGAATTTTGTTTGTTTGTTCTCTGGTATTATACATATTTAAACTCGTCATGTAGTAGAATAATCATAATCCTGATGATAACAGAAGCTCTAATAAATTAGAAATGGATCATCAGAGTCCGTGTATGTTTACAAAAATCATAGGAAAACCACAGAATTGTTTATCAACATGGACTATCCCAACATAAAAATAGGAATTTATAAGTCATTCATTGTTTTTAAAATTATTAATGTTGTGTTTTTGTTGCATATGTTTCTCCTTTTTTCCCCCTAGACACTTTCCTCCCTCTCCTGCCCCCTCTGCTCCCCGCCCCCAGCCAAGCATTGTTGTCCATGTCCATTGGTGATGTATACATGCATATACGTTCTTTGGTTTATCTCATCCCTCCCCCTGCCCCCCATCTCTGAAGTTTGGCAATCTCAACAGTACTCCTTTCTAGGTCTCTGGATATATTTTGTTCATCAGCTTTTTTTGTTTGTTATATTCCACAAATAAGTGAAATCATGTGGTATTTGTGTTTCTCTGGTTGACTTATTTCACTTAGCATAATATTCTCTAGAGCCCTCCATGTAGTCTCAAAGGACTCTTTCTTACAGCTGCATAGTGTTCCATTGTGTATATGTACCACAGCTTTTTTATCCATTCATCTATTAATGGACACTTGGGCTGTTTCCAGATCTTAACTATTGTAAATAGTGCTGCTATGAACATAGGGGCACATATATTCTTTCTGATTGGTGTTTCAGGCTTCTTAGGGTATATTCCTAGAAGTGGGATCACTGGGTCAAATGGCAGTTCCATCTTTAATTGTTTTAAGAAACACCATATCGTTTTCCATAGTGACTGCACCAGTCTGCAGTCCCACCAGCAGTGTGCTAGAGTCCCCTTTCCTCCACACCCTGGCCAGCACTTATTGTTTGATGATTTGCTGATGGCAGCCATTCTGACAGGTGTGAAGTGATACTTCGTAGTTGTTTTAATTTGCATCTTCCTGATGATTAGTGACATTGAGCATTTTTTCACATGCCTCTTGGTCTTTTGAATGTCCTGTTTGGAGAGGTGTCTATTTTGGTACTCTGCCCCTTTTTTAATTGGGTTCTTTGTCTTCTTTTTGTTGAGTTATATGAGCACTCTATATATTTTGGAAATTAATCACTTATCTGATGCATCATTGGTTATTATGCTCTCCCATATAGTGGGGTCCTTTTCCATTTTGATGGTTGTTTCTTTTGCTGTGCAGAAGTTTTTAGTTTGATGTAGTCCCATGTATTATTTTTTTCCTTTGTTTCTTTTGCCATAGGCATTGTATCAGTGAAAATTCTGCTGTGTGTGATGTCTGAAATTTTGTTGCCTACATTTTCCTCTAGGATTTTTATGGATTCACAAGTCACATTTAAGTATTTTATTCATTTTGAGTTTATTCATGTGTATGGTGTAAGTTGATGGCCTAGTTTCATTTTTTTTTTTTTCATGTAGCTGTCCAGTTTTACCAACACCATTTATTAAAAAGGCTGTTTTTACTTCATTGTATGCTCTTGCCACCTTTGTCAAATATTAATTGAGCATAATGTCTTGGGTCAATTTCTGGGTTCTCTTTTTGTTCCATTGATCCATATGCTGTTCTTGTGCCGGTACCAGGCTGTTTTGATTACAATGGATAATTCATTTATTCTTTCATTTATTCAACAAACATTTATTTATCATCTCTTATGTGTCAGAGATTCATGTAGGCACCAGGAATTTGGTAATAAACAGAACATAAAAAAATAAAAACCTGTCTTTTATTGAGCTTACATTTAAATATCGGAAAATAAGAATAAATAAATGATTAAATACAATACAGTCTGTAGAAGACGATTAGTGTGACAGATTTTAAAAATTAAACAACTTAAGGAGAAAGAACATGTAACACAAGTTAAGACTGCTAATTTAAATGAGTGGCTAGGAAAGTCCCATTTGATAAAGTGACATTTCACTCTCAATAAAGGAATAATCCATGAAAATATTTGGAAAGAGAGCTTTCCAGTGCAAAGGCCTTAACACACACAGTGATGGAAGAAGACCTGATTTGGGGTGGTGAACACACAATACAATATAGAGATGATGTATCATAGACTTCTACACCTGAAACCCATATAATTTTATTAACCAATGTCACCTCAATAAAAAAAAAAAAAGGAAAAAAGGCCTTAACACCCATAGGAATCCTATCAGGGAACAAGCAAGGAAGAAGGTGTAGAAAGATGAGAGATAAGGTAAGAGAATTGCTGAGAGCCCAGAGTAGAGAGGGGAGAGATCATGTAGTGACTTCAAGGACTTTGGTTTTAACTCAGAATGAAATGGGAAAGTCATTGGAGCAAAAAGTGGCCTTATTCTGCCTGCTAAGTCGAGTACAGTTCATGGCGGGCACAGGTGGATGGGAGAAGATCATTTGAGAGACTATGGTTGCCATGGGGTGGGGGGGAGAGTAGTGGATTGGATGGGCCAAACGCCTACCGACTATTGCAGACAGTTAGTCACACAAACCCGTTCCAATTTCTACATCTAGAAAAGTATCAAGTTCCCTTAAACAACCTTGTAAGTTCTTTCAAGTCTTAGTATCCCATTGGCCTCTGAGCACTCCAAAATGGAAGTCACCGTCAATTGGAGTGGAAAATAAGACAAGCAATTTACTAACATGTATATGAAGAAGCCCACTCCTCCTCCTTTCAACATCTGTATTTGTCTTTGCAGAGCACCGGTGGAATTAATGGTGTAACTGTTACATCAAAGCAGAGGACAGATGGCTCATGCAATTCGGGTACTCTAAAGAGGAGTTATAAATGCTTTCTGAAACCTAGTATATTGCAAAATATAATTAAAGTTTGCAGTGGAGTAGTCCCCACTGACGGCTTGCTTTGTGTACATTCATTGGCACAGATTTACCTGCAGAAATAGTTATCTACGGGGATTGAATAGTCTGATCTTGAAGTGTCACCATATATTTCTGATTCCATTGGCCTGGAGGGTGATGTTGACATCAAGGTTTTGGAGAGTGATTCTACTGTACAGTAAAGCAGTTAAAACTACTGCTTTAGTGTGTGTCCTTTTAGAGATATTTAAAGTGTAAGATTAACTGTAACTTCCTTTATTAACAAATTTTATACTTAAACACTATATTGAAATAACAAGGTTATCTATTCTCTTGGATGTTACTGCTTCATATGTCATTTTTTTATAAGTCCATACAATTTCCTTAAAATAATATGAATGAAGAATTAAATAGAGTGATTTTAAATATGTTGTTTTTCTATATGGAAATTCTCAGCTTCACTGTGGTTGAAATATTATAAAATAGTCAGACGCTTATATCTCTACCAGGAATCACTTTTAGAATCTTCATGAACGCAACAAAAACAAAAGCAGACTGAGTTGTGTTGTTTAAGCTTCTTAAATACCTTGTGCAGGGCGGTAGATAGGCATGCGATTTTCATTCCTATGTTTACTGTAACATATCTTCCTTTTCATACATAGACCACAAAATTGAAATCATACAAGTGCTTTACACTGAAAACAAGCTGAAGAGTATCAATCTTTATATATTTTATTTTATATTTCATTCCATCATCTACTTCTCCCATTGGTTAAGTAGAAGAGGTGGTTGGAGAAGTTTACCTGGCCTGTAATAAAAACTTGTGGTTGAAATAGGTTTGCGACCATAAGTTTGAGACACTGGACATGAGGAAAGTTCATGCTCTACATTTCTAAATGATCCTTTCATACTAATTGTGTGAAGTTACAAAGAAATGTTTCAGATTTAATCCACTTTCTATCTGAATATCTTTAATCTTGACTCATCTCATTTATTCATGAAGAAATAATTAGCTCAATGACCACTACACACCTTGTATTTATGCTATATTTAGGCAATTGTTTTCTCCTACTTTACTACCATTACTGTCAGACTACCTTTCTATTTTTCGAGTATCCTCTCCGAAGTTTTCTCTCCTTTTTTTAAATAAAAATGTTTTTTATTGATTTTTTTTTTTTTAGAGAGAGAGAGGAAGGGAGAGAGAGGTAGAAACATCGATGTAAGAGAGAAACATTGATCAGCTGCTTCCTGCATGCCCCCTGCTGGGGACGGAGCAGGAAACCTGGGCTGCCCTGACCGGGATGCGAACCAGGACCTCTCAGTCCCTGGGCTGACGCTCATTCCACTGAGCCACACTGGCCAGCCTAGGTTGGTGTTTCTAATGTCTCTTCATCAGGTGCCCATTCGTCTACTTTGACACTAAGTACAACTTGCAATAAATTTGATCATTTCTTCTGCAATATCTTTTAGAGAACAACAAATGTGTTCTTGATTTTTTATTATTCAATTTTCAACAGTCAGTTCCTGATGATTTAAAAGCATGCGTGATGGTCCTCGGCCTCACAACTTTTCACATGGTTTTGTCTCCTGCCTCCAATGAGTTCATAAGCGTAGAAACAGAATCACCAATTTTTTAAATGTAAAATCTCTTTCTCTTCCACACTCCAAATGGTTTTCCTCTGCCTTTGTTCTTCTCACTAGCAAGTCTAAAATCACAAAGCATTTAATAGAAGCAGCTATTCTCTCTATGAACATTAGTTTTATTTATTTGCTCCACCTAGATATGCTGCTGTAGATCATACTCACTGTTATCTTCACCTGGATCTTTTCTAGAGAGAAAATGATGTTTCCAGTGGTTTGAGGAGCAATATTGTAGAGCTTGAAGTTAATTTTAAGAACCATTAAACCAATTAAAGTAAAATACTTCAAGCATTTACCTTTGCTATTTCCTGCCTCCCCCACGTATCATCTGCATTTTTTCTTCACATAAAGCAGTGAGTGCTTAGTAATCTGCCCACGGAACACCCCGGAGCTCCCCCAGGCTGGTGGCCGCCCTCCTCCCGCAGTTCGTGCGGGAAGAAGCCGTGTCCCCGCAGCAGCCGCTCCGTGGGCGTGGCCCGTGCCCGCAGCCGCCTCCGCACAGCGGGCTCCAGATGAAGCTGCGTGGTGTCGCTTTAGTTCGTCTTCCCTGACCGCAGCCCTCCCTCCTGCGTGTGCACTTTTCACTCCGAACCCGACGACCGCGGCCACGCGGCTTAACTGCTGGCCCGCTCCGGTGGCCCGCACCCCGACCTCGCTGCTTCGGGAGGCCGCAGTGCCGCCTGGGTCGGCGACCGCAGCAACACGCACGTCTGTGAAGTCCTGACATGCCTCGGTTACTCATGAACTTTAAAAGATTTTTCCGTTTTTAATGACAGTTGTCACACGACCGCTTTCACCGTGATAATGCCCACAGTCTGGAGCCGCACCGCGCGACAAGGACGACAGCTGCCACCTGGCTGATCTCCTCTCCAGGAGGGCCCTGCCTTTGCTTTCACGTCAGAGGAAATGGTGCTGCCTTGCTAGTTGTAAGCATTTATCTTCAAGTTTCAAAAAAATTATTGATTGATTTAGAGAGAGACAAAGGGAGAGAGCGAGCCACAGCAATTTATTGTTCTACTTACTTTGCAACAATTGACTGAGTCCTGTGTGTGCCCTGCCCGGGATCGAACCTCCAACCTCCCCATGTTAGGGCAGCGCTCCAACCAGCGGAGCCACTGGGCCAGGGCCCACTTCTCCCCAAATGTTAATAGCTTCGAGTCCCTGGCCTCACTTCTCACATTTCTTCACCATGAAGACTCCTTTAGCCCAAACGCCCTGTCCTGTAAGATCCCAGCATAAATGGAAGCAGATCCTCATGAACATCCAGATCCCGCTTTCGAGAGGGGCGCGGTTTCCCGAGGAACAGGACTCTCCAGCGGCGAGCGGGACTCGCGTGGACCAGAGGCCAGACAACGTCCTGCCCGACGCAGGGAGAGCAGGACCCGGCAGCTGCAAGGGGCGGTGAGCCTGCGCGCAGAACGGGCCTGAACACGGTCTCTTAACAGAATGGCCTGGAACGACCACGTCCAAGAGGTTATCACTGGATGTTACAGAGGAGTCACCGATCCACTTAGCAAGGAGGTGCGCTCTGACCTGTAGCCTGCTTCTGGGTCTTGATCACAAGTTTTTGTGCTTTGGGACACACGGATGCTCTGTGGTATACCCAGATTTTGTGCACAGGGCCAATGTTCTTTATAGGCAGAGTTACCAGATAATCAATAAGGCGAAATTTGGAAATCGTTTGAAAAAGCTTGCTTTGTGATAATTGCATTATTAATGCTCCAGCTAATAGGAAGTTAACTAACATTTATTGAGGGCCATGGATTAAGAATTGTACATTTAATAATTATAAAAATACATGAAGTAAGTAATATTATCATCATCTACAGAAAATTGAAGTTCAGAGTGGTTAAACACGAACAAATCACACATCTTAGAAAAATGAGACTCAGTGAAATTCAATAATTTTTCAGTTGATGCAAAGCCAACCTTCAAATCCAGGGCCTTCTGAAAACAGAAGCTGATTATCAATCAGTATATTAGGTTGTATTTTTTTCTTTTTCTAAAATAATTATGATTTCAGATATAATAAAAAATTATCCTAATTAACACTTGTCTACAACTTTAGATTGAACCTGTGAATTGTGTTTTGTGATATCTTCATTTCTATTAATTTTTAAATATTCACCCTTTCAACCATGATATGCAATAAAAGGTCAGGTATTTGGCTCTTTGTTATTGTTGTTTCTGGTGTTGTCCAAGCATTTGTAATTAATTTCAATTATATGAACTTTGTGTTGAAGAACATAACCTGTAAAACTGTGGTCTTTTTGATCTATTAGTTTCTTCAAAATTTTGTGCACGAGCAATACATATAAATGTATGTGTACAATGAAACCAGGGCACTTGATTTTGTTCAGGGCAACTTTGTTACTAGTTTCTCTATGACTTTGTTTTTTGTTTTCTTGACACAGAAAATTTTTTGAAATTAATACACTCGTCGCTTTTATGGCAATAAATTATTGCATTTTCTTTTGATACTTGCCCCTAGTGGGAACCAAACCCAGGACTCTCTGGTCCGTAGGCCGATGCTGCAACTGCTAAGCCAAATCAGCTAGGGCAATTGTTGCATTTCTAACAGGTTTTTTCCTAATATAACTGAGGCTATTTTTAAAAATTTATCTTTATTGTTGAAAGCATTACAGATATCCCTCGTAATAAATATTATGACTTTTTATTATAAAAGTTTTTGCTCCATTAAAATCATTTTCCTTGAATGTCAATCTCTCTTATATTAATAATCCTACTCCTTTTTTTAACTTTGTAAGCTCAACTTTCCCCAGCTATTAATTTCAATATGTGTTGCATAATTTCATTCATGGGAATGTTGTCATAATATCACCTTAAAGTATAGAAGTATGTTTTAAATTCTGTTGGGGAGTCATTTTACATTAAATAAAAATTAATCATGAAGTAAGACATACTTCATATAATTAGTCCGAAATACTGCATAGTATAAAGGAAAAATGATATTTATATTTTACTTGTTTAAACTGATCAAAAACTATATTTGTTTTAAATCTTTCTGTACCAAACAATAAATATGCTTATACAATATAATAAAATATGTATCCACGTAGTTGTTTTTTTAAATATGTTTTATTGATTTTTTTAGAGAGAATCATAGATGTGAGAAACATTGATCAGCTGCCTCCTGCTCGCCCCCTACTGGGGATCGAGCCCACAACCGGGCATGTGCCCTGATCAGGATTCCAACCCAGACCACTCAGTCCATGGGACAAAGCTCAATCCACTGAGCCACACGGGTGAGGCTATATACATGTCATTTTATTTTCTCTTTTTTTGTTTAGCAAAGTGAAACATTAATACAGACGGCCCTTGTTTATCGCGGTTAATCAGTTCCAGACTCTACCGCGATAAATGAATTTCCGTGAAGTAGGGTTCTTTATTTATACAGTTGTCCCTTGCCACTTTGTGCTTTGATTTTTATGGCTTCATTCTATTGCGGTAGAGTGAAGCCACAAAAGTCGAAGGGCAAAGTGGCGAGGGACGACCTTACTTTGTTCTAGAATATTCTTTTATTTTTTGCTCATTGCTGTTCATTCATACCAGAACCTAGAGTCTATTTGTTTTTAGTACACATATTTAGTAAAGTATTCTATAATATGGGCATATTTTATTCTCTCAAAAATTAATATAAATGTCAATGCTATAATAAGTATTCTGTACACAAATCCTAATATTATGATGCTTTTATTTCTATCAGTAACATTTTAAAAAATGGGCTTGGTTAAATGAAAATGTATATGAAGTTTTGTTTTAAATGATACACCAGATTGCTTCCCCTCTCCAAAAATAGCATTTTGCCATTCACAACCCAGACAGCAGTATGGTGTAGTTCCTATCTTGCCAGAAAATTCATAATGGATTTGCATTCTTACCCAAAAACAAAATATTATCAATGGGAGGTAGACAGCCTCAAGTCCAGAGGACTAAAATATATATTTTAAAATAGCAGTCCTTATAATTAGGACCATGACATTCATGGTGAATGTTCTGTTAGCCCACACTAGTTCTGAGTGACCCAAGGAAATCCATGTGGACCTTGAAGCATTTCTTCCTTAAAGGAACACTGTAGCAGTAAAGTCTGCAGACCCCTTGAGGCTTAGTTTATGCCACATACAGTCAACCTGGAGTAATCCCAAAACTGTAGTCAAACTCCCAACTCTCCCCTGGCCTCTGGGGTTCCTCTGAACTAGAAATGTCTAATGCATGAAGAATACTTAGGCTAACTCAGATTGGATTATAAAGATGATAAAGATTCACGGAAAAAATGAAGCAGCCACTCCTAAGGTTCAGCCAGCTGTCATCAGGCATCATCACAGAATTAACTATCAGTGGAGAAATTGGCACCGTGGCCATCATGGTCCTTTTAGAACCTATTCATCTCCTGTGGATCCCTTGGTCTTTTTTCTGTTAGAACTGCCAGATGATTGGATAAATAGACATTAAAGAAAGGCATCTTTTTGGTGCTCATTTATTTTTTATCAACAGAAATTTAGACTCACAAAGGAGAAATAAAATATGCTGGAGTATGTTTGGTGGTGCTGTGTACAGCTGGAATAGAAAAGTAAAAACCAACCGGAGGGTGAGATGCTGTGGTGGAAAGTGAATCAAAGCTGGCTTTGGCTGACACACCTGATGGCGGGGGCTGCAGGTGAGCCCTATGCATCATGCTAACTGAGAAGCTCACTCAATGTCTGCATTTTCAGGTGTGTACTGACTCTTTCATCTACTCCTGGGTATATGCTAGGTGAGAAAAACCGAGTTGTTACCAAATGCATGGGTTACTTTGTTTTCCATAATGTGTTGTTTCCAATTATTTTACACGTGATTCCTCGCTGGACGAGAACGAATCTGAAATGGAATGCTGCACAGGAGGAGACCTTACACTGGGACTGGTGCTCTGTTTACTTTTATTGACAGTCATTTCTAAAACTAATGAGTTCTGCTATTTTCTCTGCACAGCAGCAAACCTTTCAGAGAAGACACAAAAATGTGTGTGGACATGGGCTGTGACAGAAATGCAATTTATTCTGGTGAAAAACTGGGAACAAATGTCTAACAAAGGAGACAACAAAATGGTTAAAAAACTGCACTTTATACATATAAAGAATACTATGCTCCCACTGGGAACATCTCTTCTGCTGGGCCCCTGTCTTCACAACGAGCAAAGTCTGCTGGAGTAATTCATGCATCTTCTCTCCTTAATCTTTCTATATGCCTCCCCGAATGGTGAGTTTTGCTCAGATGTCTAAGTAGTTCCAAAATCCCTTAGGTTGGAAATCAAAGTAAGACCCAGAATCCCTTGTAGTCATGTATCCCAACCTTAAATTTCAATATTAATCTTTTCAATACAGATTTGGAGATTTTATTTTATAATCTAAAACACTTGAGATGATCTTATAGTATTAGTTTATAAATTCACTCCAATGTAAAAAATTAATCAGACTGAAGATGGGAGAAAAATCTGTGTAATACCCATACCTGATAGACAGGAGGCCCAAGAGTACGAAGAAAAACCCTAAAAATACAGCAAAATAACTACTTGAAAAATACCCATATATTGGTTTAACTGTTTAATTCTTTTAAGGATCACTGTCTACCCCAATATGCATGAATTTCATTATTTTGCATGCATGCTAAATCACACATATTACACATATTAAAAATCAATGTCTAGAAAAATCTCTCCATTGCAACACCTCACACAGAGGTAGATAAAGTGTGAAAAATCATTGAGCATGACTTTATAATTAACAATATTTACAACTGACTTTGAAATCTATAGAGAACACTTAAAGATGATAAACAACATTACATTTTTTCATGTTCACTACCTAGAGGAAATGGTGCAATAGTCTGAAATCAAATGAAGTGAGCATGACACCAGAAGTCATTTATTATTCATAGAAAATATGATTGGCATGAGCTTTCTAAGACACACCTGCTAGAATATACATGGAAGATACTAATTTGCCTGATGAATTATACTTGCTAAGGTCAATGTTATAAGTGAAGCCAAACCTAAAACTATTCTTTAAAGATAAAAGAGAAGTAATTTCATATTTAGATTTAGCATGAAAAATTTAACTGAATCTTTCAATCTAAGATAGTCTATAGTGGTTTCTACAATTTTATAGTTAATGTAGAATGAAAAACATTGAACTAGATGGCTGCAGATTCATATAGGCATAGAAGTGCTCAATCTCCTGGGTTTCTGATGTAGGCAGTTGAAGAAATAGGGTAATTTGGTATGTGCTATAAAAAACACATCCAACTTATGGACTGTTGGCAGTGGTGACATCACTTTTAACCACAATTTATTGGCCACATCTCAGTTGGGTGGCTGCTACAAAATGCAGAGAATCAGGAAAATGTACTTTCCTGGGTTCCCTTTTCATAGAGATTATTCTGTATTCCATGCATTCAATCAGATACCCTCCTCCTCTTAGACGCCAAGATGTTTTTGTGGCTGAGACAATGACCAAAACAAGACATATCACCATTATTTTTGAAGGCTTGATATAAATGTTAGCAGGAGTCAAATTGTTTTTCTTCAACTATCTTACATTGTAAAGGTGATATGTTCTTGGAAGACTACAATTTGCCATCACTCTGGGAATAAGACTAAATAGAGACAGAGGATCTACTGGGACTCCTGGATTTAACCCTGCCGGCTGATGTGAACCAGTACATTTACTTTGTGTGTTTACAGGTAGTTTAATTGACTTCTATAATCTGAATAAAATTAATCCCAATAAATCATGGATAATTCTAGCATCTTATGTGATGGAATTTAAGATGTACATGGTACAAATTTCATGTGACAATACTTCAATCTCCCCTAAGAAATTTTCCAGCCTTTATGTTCAATGTCTTAGTTAACCTTGATTGATTCACTACTACAGGGTAATGGGAAATACAGCATTCTTAGTTGTGATCTGAGTGAGTGAAAAAGCTGAGCTTTTCATCTTCAGTGAGTTGACCTGATGGTCAATGAAGCCAATGGAAAACATAATGAAGTGTGCGTTTTAGTGAAATTCAATATCTTGGAAGCATACCTGTGCCACATCTATCCACAGGCAGCCAGGCTAATTACTATGCAGCATGAATATGTTTCTCACTTCAGTTGCGCAGGTATGTTAGGACATTACAGGCATGTTCATGCCTCCATTTTATTCTGAGATTTATTAAATCTAAAATGCTGAAGTGCAGAAAATTTGAAATATGGAAGAGATGGACTGTCTCCCAGGACCAAACTGGAATTACAACTAAAATATGCAAAAAACATCTGGAATAACCAACTGAAGATCAGCTAGAGAGAACCCTTATCACCAAGGACATAGAGAGGAGACCACATCGAGTCTGGAGGGAGGTGTGGAGGCACCAGGGGGCTAGCTGGGCTCCCACAGACAGCAGCTGAGGGATAGCTCAGCTGAGGGAGGTCCCCCCTGAGAAGCCTCAGATTTAAACCCTAAGTTGGGCTCCCCAACACAGAAGAGCAGAACTGGGAAAGGTACCCACATAACACCTGGCTGTGAAAAACAGTAATCCAGAGGTTCTGTCCAGAAGGGAGAGGTGCTGGGGATATGGGCACCTGCCTGAAGGGCCAGCGCACTAAATTTCATCTACAGCCATTCACCTTGGGCTCTGGCAGAGAGAGGGCTGAGTGGACTAGAGCTGCACAAGGAGAGTTTGGAGTTCCTGGCACTGGGGAGAGAGCTGGAAAGGAAGCCATCAGGAGCCCTATGCTCAGTCATCCCCATGCTGTAGAAAACATCTTTCTCAGGTAGAGTTTTCCCATCAAAGCAGCTTTAGCCAGTGGGATTTCTCTCACCCTTCCCACCAGGAGGAGTTTATGTCTAGAACTACAACCTGAGCCTCTCTAAGTGTCAGAGTCTACCAGCCAGTCTGCAGGCAAACATGGGTCTCTGAGTGCTCTGAGTCTTTTGCCTGGCTGCTAGTCATTGGTATGCATGGCTCTGGTGACTGAGCTGTGAAGATAGCTGCCTAGGTCGCTGTGTTGAGTCATTAACCCATGCTGCAGAAAGCATCTTTCTCAGGCAGTTTGTCCATCAAAGCAGCTGTAGCTTGGGGGGGAAGCAATTGCCCAACCTGCTGAAATTGTTGCACCCCACCTGTCAGGTGGAGTTTACATCCAGCTGAGGACTATAACCTGAGGCTCATTAAGTGACTGAGACTAACAGTCAGCCTGAAGGCAGAGGTAGATCTCTGGGAGATTTGAGTCTTTGCCTGGGCTGCGACTCCGCCCAGAAGAGTAAGACCAGACATTGGTGTTCAGTTTGGTCTCTTCCATACTAACCAAAACCAGCAGAGGCAGCCACAAACTGCAGATCACTGATATCCACAGAAAGATTTTGTCAGGCTCTAAACTGTGTTGAGACAGCCAAATGGTGAAACAAAAAAACAAGTCTCAAATGAAAGGATAAGAGAATTCTGTAGAAGGAGAACTAAATGAAATGAAGACAAGCAAGTTATCAGATATAGAGTTCACAGTAATGATTATAAGAATGCTCAACAGCATGAGAAAAGATACAGAAACAATAAAAATCAACCAACTGGAAATGAAAAACAACCCAGTGGAAAGGAAGAATGATAGAGCAGAAATAAAGAATAACTGAAAGGAATAAACAGCAGAAGGAAAAAGTTAAGGATCGAATCAGAAAATTAGAAGACAGAGTAGAAAAAAATCACTCATTCAAAGAACCAAAAAAAGAAGAAACAATTAAAAACAGGAGGACACTTTGAGAGAACTGTGAGACAATTGAAACAAAACAACATCTGCATCATAGGCATACCAAAGAAGTGAACAAGGGTTAAAGAACTTACTTGAAGAAATAGTGGCAGAAAATTTCCCTACCTCAGTGAAGAAAAAAGTCACACAAGTTCAGAAAGCACAGAGAATCTCAAGCAAGAAGAACCCAAAGGGGCCCACACAAAGGCACATCACAATAAAAATGCCAAAAATTAAAGACAAAGACAGAATCTTAAAGGCAGCAAGAGAAAAGCAATGGGAACCTACAAAGGAGCTCCCATGAAGCTGTCAGTTTATCTTTTAACAGAAACATGACATGACAGGCCAGAATGGAATGGTCTGAAGTATTCAAGGTAATAAAAAACAAAGCTCTGAAACCAAGACTACTCTATCAAGCAAGGCTATCATTCAAAATAGAAGGTGATATAAAGACCTTCCCCGACCAAAAAAAAAAAAAAAGCTAAAGGAATATCTTACCACCAAACCAGCATTGCAAGAAATGTTAAAGGAACTTCTGTAATAACAAGAACAATATATACAGAGAAACACAGGCATAATGAACTACAATGTCATACATAAGTACATATCAATAATAACGTCAAATGTAAATAGATTAATTGTTCCAATCTAAGACACAGAGTAGCAGAATGGATAAGAAAGCATGACCCATATATGTATGTATAGTATCTACAAGAGACCCACTTCAGAATAAAACACTCACACAGGATGAAGTGAAGGGATGAAAAAAAAGTTTCCAAGCAAATGAAAATGAAATAAAAGCTGGAATAGCAATACTGATATCTATAAAAATACTTGAAAATGAATGAAGGCCATAACAAGAGAGAAAGAAGGCCACTATATAATATTAAAAGGATCAATCCAAAAAGAAGATATAATCCTGGTAAATATATATGTACCCAATATAGGAGCACCAAAATATATTTCGAAACTTCTGGAAGACTTTAAGAGAAAGATGGATAGGAATACAATCATATTAGGGGACTTTAACACTCCACTAACATCACTGGATAGATCTTCTAGACAAAAAACTAACAAGGAAACAGAGACCCTAACTGACACACTAGATCAGATGGATTTAATTAATATTTTCAGAGAATTTCACCCAAAACTGCAGAATATGCATTCTTCTCAAGTTCACATGGGACATTCTCAAAGATAGACCACATGTCAGGACAAAACTAAGTCTCTAAAAGTTCAAGAAGATTGAAATCATATCAGGCATCCTCTTAGATCACAATGGCATGAAACTAGAAATTAATTACAATAAAACAATAAAAATTATTCAAAGACATAGACTCTAAATAGCACGTTAATAAACAATTAATGGGTTACCAAAGAGATCAAGGAAGAAATAAAAATTTTCTGGAAATTAATAAAAATAAATACACACAATATAAAATCTATGGGACACAGCAAAAGCATTCCTGAGAGAGAAGTTCATAGTGTTACACACCTACTTCAAAAAAACAAGAAAAATTTCTAATAGACTATCTAACCTTAGAACTTAAACAACTGGAAAGAAAACAAAAAGGAAAACCCAGAGTAAGAAGAAGGAAAGAAATAATAAAGACCAGAGCAGAAATAAATGACAGAAAGACTAAAAAACAATACAAAAGATCAATGAAACCAAGAGCTGGTTCTTTAAAAAGATAAACAAAATTGATCAACCTTTAGCTAGATTCACCAAAAAACAAAGAGAAAAGAACCAAATAAACAAAATCAGAAACAAAAGAGGAGAAATAACAACTAACACCACAGAAATACAAAAAAAAATTGTTAGAAAATACTATGAACAATTATATGCCAGCAAATTGGACAACCTAGGCGAAATGGACAAATTCCTAGAATCATGCAGTCTTCCAAAACTCAACCAAGAAAAGTCAGGAAACATGAACAGATCAATAACAATTAAGGAAATTGAAGCAGTAATCAATAAACTCCCAGCAAACAAAAGCCTGGGCAGGACGGCTTCACAGGGGAGTTTTACCAAACATTCAAACAAGAACAAATACCTAGTCTCCTGAAACTATTCCAAAAAATTCAAGATGAAGGAGGACTTCCAAGCTCTTTTTATGAGGCCAGCATAATCCTAATTCCAAAACCAGATAAAGACACTGATGAACATAGATGCTAAAATCCTCAACAAAATATTAGCAAATCAGATTCAGCAATATATTTTAAAAAATTATTCACCATAACTAAGTGGAATTTATATCAGGGATGCAAGGCTAGTACAATATTTGCAAATCAATAAGTCTGGTACACCACATAAACAAAATAAAAGATAAACATCACATGATCATATCAACAGATGTTGAAAAAACATTTGACAAAATCCAGCACCCATTTCTGATAAAAATGCTCAGCAAAGTGGGAATAGAGGGATCATATCTCAACATAATAAAGGCCATATATGAAAAACCTATAGCCAACATCATACACAATGAGAAAAAATTAAAAGTATTTTCCTTAAGAACAGAAACAAGACAGGGATATTTGGTTTTGCCACTTTTATTCAACATAATACTGGAAGTCTTAGCCACAACAATCAGACAAGAAGAAAAAATAAAAGGAATCCAAATTGGAAAGGAGGAAGTGAAACTGTCATTATTTGCAGATGACATAATATTGTACATAGAAAACCCTAAAGCTTCACCAAAAAACTACTTGATGTAATAAATGAATTCAGCAAAGTAGCAGGATATAAGATTAACATCCAGAAATCAATGGCATTCTTATACACCAATAACAAATACTCAGAAAGGCAAACTAAATAAACAATCCCATTTACTATTGCAACAAAAACATTAAGATACCTAGAAATAAACTTAACCAAGACAGTAAAAGACCTTTGCTTAGAAAATGACAGGACATTGAAAAAAGAAATAGAGGAAGATATTAAAAAGTAGAAGTATATGCCATGTTCATGGATTAGAAGAATCAATCAACATCATTAAAATGTCCATATGACCCAAAGCAATCTACAGATTCAGTGCAATCCCTTCTAAAGTACCAATGGCATATTCCACAGACCTAGAACAAATACTCCAAAGTTTATATGGAACCAAAAAAGACCCTGAATAGCCATAGCAATCTTGGGGAAAAAAAGAACACAGTTGGAAGGATCACAATACTGGATATCAGGTTATACTACAAAGCCACTGTAATCAAAACAGCCTGGTACTGGCACAAGAACAGGCATCTAGATCAATGGAACAGGACAAAAAAATACAGATATCTACCCAAAACATTATACTCAAATAATATTTCACAAACAGGCAACAGCATACAATGGAATGAAGGCACTCTCTTCAATAAATGGTATTGGGAATATTGGACAGCTACATGTTAAAAAAAAAAAGAAACTAGACCACCAACTTACAACATACATAAGAATAAACTCAAAATGCATAAGAAACTTAAATGTAAGTCACAAAACCATAAAAATTCTAGAAGAAAATGTAGGCAGCAAAATCTCAGACATCATATGTAGCAGAATTTTCACTGATATATCACCTAGGGCAAAAGAAACTAAAGAAAAAATTAATAACTGTGACCACACCAAACTAAAAAAACTTCTACACAGCATCAAAATGGAAAGGAAACCCTTCTATGGGAGAACATATGTTCCAATGATATATCACTTAAGAAGTTAATATTCAAAATATATAGAGTACTCATGCACTCATACAACTCAATAAAAGGAAGACAAATCAATTAAAAATGGGCAGAGGGCCCTGGCCGATTTGGCTCAGCAGTTAGAGTGTTGGCTTGTGGTCCAGAGAGACCTGGGTTCGGTTCCCGCTAAGGGCATGTACCTCAGTTGCAGTTTGGCCCCGGCCCTGGTTGGTCGTGTGGGTGGCAGCCACTCAATGTGTCCCTTTCAGGTTGGTGTTTCTCTCTCTCTCTTACTCCCCCCCCCAATCTATCTGAACAAAGAATAAAAAAAAATGTTCTTGGATGAGGATAAATAAAAAAAAAATGGGCAGAGGGCCTGAATAGACACTTCTTCAAAGAGGACATGCAAATGGTCAAGAGACATATGAAAAAATGCTCAATGTCACTAATCATCAGAGCAATGCAAATTAAAACAATGACGAAGTATCATCTTACACTTGCCAGAATGGCAGCCATCAATAAATCATCAAACAGCAAGTATTGGCGAGGGTGTGGAGAAAAGGGGACTCTGGCACACTGCTGGTGGGAACGCAGACTGGCGCAGTCACTGTGGAAAACAATATGATGTTTCTTAAAAAAATTAAAAATGGAACTGCCATTTGACTCAGTGATCCCACTTCTAGGAATATACCCTAAGAAGCCTGAAACACCAATCAGAAAGAATATATGTACTCCTATGTTCATAGCAGAGTTATTTACAATAGCTAAGATCTAGAAACAGCCCAAGTGCCCGTCAGTAGATGAGTGGATAAAAAAGCGGTGGTACATATACACAATGGAGTACTATGCAGCTATAAGAAAGAAAGCTCTCTTACCCTTTGAGATGACATGGAGGGACCTGGAAAGCAATATGTTGAGTGAAACAAGTCAGTCAGAGAAAGACAAGTGATCTCACTTATTTGTGGGATATAATGAACACAATGAGCTGTAGAACAAAACAACAGATCCAGAGACATGGAAATAGGGAACAGACTGACAAATCTCAGAAGGATGGGGGTTGGGGGTATGGGAAGAGAAAAACCAAAGAACTTATATGCACATAGATGAAACCAATGGACACAGGCAATAATGTGGTGAAGGAGGGTTGATGAGGGGGAAGCAGGGAGGGGGTGTTAATAGGGGGGGGGGGAGAAGGGACATCTATAATATCTGTAATACTTTCAACAATAAAAATATAATTAAAAAATGCTGAAATGCAGATTGAGGTTTGAAAGTGATGTTGGGGTTCCACTGAACAGTTACTTTCTGAGCCAAAGCCTTTGTGAGCACTCTGAAATATCAAGGCGACCTGAGGAATAGAAGTCAAACTTGTTGACCCATGTGAAGACCTTGTTCTCCCTCCCCCTCCACACGTATATTTGGACCATGAGAAGCAGTCTGCGTGCTTCCTGACTTGAAGGCATAGGCATTCCCCTGAGCTGCACACAAGGTGGAAATCTCGGCATTTCTAGCATCAGGTAGAACAGAGAGCATAGGACCCTTAAGGAATTCCTCTTTTTACAAATGTTTTCTCCTGTATACCTGAAACCTACACAATTTTATTAACCAATGTCACTGCAATAAATTCAATTAAAAAATAAAAGTAAAAAAATTTACCCCTGGCAGCAGAAACGGATGCTGACAGGTACCAGTCAAAAGTACAGCTGTAGGAATTCCGCTCACACTTCCCAACAATGAGCTAAGTGTTGAACACTGGAGGGAGCCATTGTGTTGTAAGAGGTTGAGGCCAAAAATACACAGTGACATTCCTAAGTCATTGTCCTTCCCTAAGAATATATGTGTGGAAGCCCAGTAGCAGGTAGAAAGTATAGGACCTTTTATTATTTGGGTCAAATCACTAATAAGAGCAGAGAGCTAGGCTAGTTGTTTCCAAGCAAATGGGTTATCTACAAGGTATGATATGTGTGCCTATATTTTCAGATAGAAGAACCTAAAGTGAAAAGATAATAGAACGTGTTCAGAAGTGTTTACCTACTCAGTAAAAATAAATTGGATGCTTATTATTATTTTCAGATGTTCTTCTAGATTCGGAGATACACAGTCCCTGCTCTCTGACTTAGTCCATTAATTCCTTTTGTATGAAATGACAGAAAGTAAGTTTTGAAAGATGGGGCAAATAATTTAAGCCCAGATATGAAAGCAGCAGAAAGAAAACCACACCCTTCCACATGGCATCACCCAGGATTGATAGTTGTTAGAGATTAAAGTCAGTCACAGATCATTTCTGGGCTGAAGCAGGTAATGAATGGCCAGTACCAGATCTTCACGAGTAGACAACAATTTCGTTCAAGACTTTGGGGAACAAAGTCATGAGCAGCTAGTAAAGGTTGAACGCAGGTAAGTAAGTGGAAACAATAAATGTCAGGATGTCAAATCTAAGAAAGGAGCAGAGTGCTCAGGAATGAGATACTGTCTCAAGGGTATAAGAGAGAAATTTAGGAGGTGTTCAGTGTGATTGCCCAATTCTGCATAATAGCATCTTGTCTCTGCTTTCTCTTGCCTCTTTTGTTGGTCAATCCCGTGTAACAACAACAAAGCAACAACCAAAGGAAAGTTTTCTTGCCATCTTAAAGGTTTTATTGTCTCCCTGACACAGAAGTACATCTTTAGATAATCTAATAATCTAGTTTCTATTCATTCTGAAACACTGATTAAGCACCTAATAGGTTGAGATAATGAACCAGGTGCCACAGGTGTGATTACGACCAAAATATCCAATGAGTGAGACATCTTTTTTTTTTGTATCCTCACCCAAGAACATTTTTCTATTTTTTGTTCAAATAGAGTGGGAGGGAGAGAGAGAGGAAGGAGAGAGAGAGAGAAACATCGACATGAAAGGAACACATCAAGTGACTGCCACCCGCACGACCCAACCAGGGCCGGGGACAAACTGCAACCATGGTACATGTCCTTAGCAGGAACCGAACCCGGGTCTCTCTGGACCACAGGCAGAGGCTCTAACCACTGAGCCAAACTGGACAGAGCAAGAGTGAGTCATCTTTGAAAGCCCCTTTCACTCATACTTTTCAGTAGACTTGAATACCACTCAGGGCCTCCACACATTTGTTTTTATGTTTTGGATATTTCTAAGGATTTCTTGAACTTAAAATCCAATAGAAAGAAGGAAAATTTTAGAAAGAGCAAAACCCAGTATGTCAATACCACATAGAAGCAAATGAAGGGGAGATAAACCATAAACTATATAGTGTTATCCATGGGCTATGATAGATAGCCATTTATTTATCATTCTATGGTATCTCAATCTTTTGAACACTACCTCGAACAATAGCTTGCCAAATTGCTTGGACAAATCCACGGTGATGATGATGATGAAGAGGATTACATGGAAAAATGCTAACCACTTTGATAGATATCCTCACTAGCCACACGGAAAGACATAAACAAATACTTTGACCGGCTGAGATAAGCTTAACCAATAGCCATGTTTACAAAGACAATGTAAGTTTTAGATTCGTTCAAGGTATTAAAGCCAGCTATTGATGTTGATATTCAGCTTAGTGAATTACTAATGAGAATATTAGTAAGAGTTACTGCCTGAAATTATTTTTATTAGAAGAGTCAAGGTCTCCTGATATTTCAAATTTCAAATAATTGCTCGCAATCAGTTTTGTTTCCACCTTGTCGTATCTGAAAATGGAATTCCTAATTGAGTTCCCTATGAGTTAGAGGGCGTATCTCTTTGTAAAATTATTTGTCTTGGTTGTTCAAAGAATTCCTTTGCATTTTTTTATTCATGGTTGGCTATCCTTTCTTATGTATTTGTAAGATAATATATACATATTATAAAGACTGCAAATTCCATCAGAGAATATACAATAGAAAAATAGCCAATTTATTTTATACCCACAATTCTCAGTCCTGATCCCCAAAGAAAACCACAATAATGTGTTTCTTAGATATCTACACTTTTATATTTTCTTCAACAATATATTTAGTAAATTATTTTATGTCAGGCTTTAATAAGTGTCTTAAATGTGGAAAAACTAAGTAATATTTTGAGCTATTGGAAATAACAATAAACAATATTACAGGCCAAATTTATGTAAAAGTTTTTCTAATTGATAGCATGGTTTTTTTAATCGATTGGTTTCACTATTTTCCTGCTTATTTGATGTTCTGTATGTAACTTAAGTGGTGTGAATGCATAATTTTCTCCAAAGGATGTTTTTTTCTGTGTGTGTGTAGGGAGGGGGCAATGCACCTACTTATATACTTCTCTGACTAAAATTGGTTGATTCGGAGTAGAAGGATTGGCAAAGATCTGAATTGAGATCACTGGACAAATGATTAATGGATGCCAGGAAAGAAGGAACAGACAGATGATAGGGTTGCTTGGAATCAGAGGTTTAGATGACCTGTGTTTTTCTAGTCAAGCCACTGAAGAGTGTCTATGTTTGGGAAAATGCCTAGTGCGGTCTTTTTTATGGCCCAAGAGATGGTACTTCTAACCACTTCACTTAATAGACTGTTTCACCATCCATCTGATCTAATCATTTGGATATTGCTTCTCTGATAGTTGGCCTACCATTTTCTTTACTGTTTTATCTGATTTCCTTTACTTTTCCTCTATTCTCACATTATTCCAGAGGAATATGACTGGCAGTCTTCAGTGGGTGTATCTTGATGTATTCTCTTAATTTGGGGCATTAAAAATAATTAGGAAATTAAAACCATACAATTATTTATTACATCTCATTAATTACCTTAAATATTCCTCTTATGATTTCACATTGGTCCCATGAGTAATGATATAAGGAAGAACTCATTATGTTATGGGAAAAAAAACCTACACATTTTTTAGATTTATACCTATCGGTCAAAGTCCATTGCAATATTATCCCTGATTAATACTATTTTACTTCCCTGAGTTGCAATTATGCTCTGCATAATGGGTGATCAGAATTCAGTACAATAAAAGAGTCATGAAGGTCATGGTTAAACAAGTGAAATGTGGTGAGTAATAGCTCTGAGGTCTAGAGTGATATTTAATATGGACTCCATTATTTTCCTAATGTATGTATCCTTCTTTTTATCTAGAAATTAGAACATTATTAATGTTCAGTGACATCATGCTTCTTCTATCAAATGCAGGTCCAAGACCTTTGCATGACAGGCTGAAAGAGCAGAAGTATCGGCTTCGATTCTCTCACAAAAATTTCTGTGTCATGAAAAGTTAGATTTGAATAGGAACAAGATAAGGGATCTTAAAATACACACATCTCTTCAATCCCTCCTTGCTCATCTGTTTTGCTGAATAACAGAGCCCAGTTTTGTAAAAAAAAATTAACAAGTGTAACTTCCAGTTCGCACACAGAAAGGAGCCTAGAAGAAGACGCATTCGCAGCGCTGTTGCACTTGGTTAGCGGGCACACTCCAAGGACAGCTCCCTCGCAGGAGGCAGAGCCGGCGGCTGGCGCGCGGAGCCCGGACCTGCAGGGCACAGCCTCTGCCTCTGGCTGCCGGCCTCCCTGCGCTCAGAAAACATGCTGAAATCCCCAGACAGGAACAACTAGAAGAGGATATGATTGAACCTTTGGACAACGTATCATTTAGATATAATATGGTGACAAACAAATCTAACCCTAGGAGACACAGGATGGAGGTGGAATTTCTAGAAGACATGCTGGAAGAATCTCCCTAGAGAATCTCGGGAAGAATAAACCTCTGCGTTCCCAGGACTGTTGTGTGTAGAGTAGCCGGGGTCTTCCCCATGCGCGTTAAAGCTGCTACGTTCTCGGGCGGTCCAGGCGCAGTTAGAAAATAAACGGGGCACTTTGGATTTAGTGACTAAAGTGGCAAAACGTTACTGCGCTCCTCTTTCTTAGCTGGCGGTCCCCCTTACCTGTCCCTCACCCCGAGCGCTGGCTCCTGAGATTGAACCCTAATGCCCAGTGTGAAGGGTGGCAAATTGGGGAGGTGGTGGGGGTGGGGTGGGCGGAAGGATTAAGCAACACAGAAAAGAGAGAGAGAACCATGGACGGGGACAACAGTGTGGTGATGGCAGAGGGGTTGGTGGATGGGGTGGTAAAGGACATAGATGGAATACATGGTAATGGAGAATATAAAATAAAATGAATTTAAAAATAAAAATGAATAAAAGATTAATGCCCTGGCCAGTATGACTCAGCAATTGAGCCTCGACCTGTGGACCAGAGAGTCCTGGGTTCGGTTCCTGCTAGGGGCATGTACCACAAAAAAATAAATAAATAAAAATAAATAAAAAATTAAAAGGAAAAAAACTGGGGAGATGACCGATACCCGTATAAAATAGGCCTGAGAGAGCTCCTTTTCCTCTCCCGCACTGAGACACAAGAAACCTGGAACCTGAAACCCAGACCAGAGTCCTCATCTGATCATCCTGGCCCTGTGATCTCAGGCTTCAACCCACCAAACCTGAGTAATGATTTTCTGTTGGTTATAAGCCATTCACTCTGTGATACTTGGTGACTAACACAGGTCCTATGGACTGCTACTCCGCCACCAAACCCAGTCCCCTTAGCAACACCACTGATGTTCAGCCGGGCACTTTCTAATCCAGGAGTGTTAAATCTTGCTCCCTGTTCTTCTAGTCACAGACATTCCTATGATGATTGAAAAAGTTGTCTCAAACCATGATATTAATTTTTTACCCCAATATTACCTGTTCTATACAGGATCATGGTAGATATTACCTACAACAATACACAGTTTAGGGTTCTGTGATGCACCTGAACTTGCTCTTCCCATTTGGGTACTTTTCCCTAGAAGTCTCTGCTGTCCCTCAGGCACCAGCAGCCAATTAATTTATTTGCACCCTCTCCCACTTAGGATGCTCAGCATGTCTCTCTGGGTACCCTCCCAGAATAACAATCGTAGCATACTCCTCGTATTGAGATTGACATTAATGCTTATTTTCATTTAGAAGAATTTTACATGACACATGCTTAGGGCCTCCCCAGGAGCAGAGCATTAGGGAGATCCCTAACTCACTGTAGGTTTCCTGTACAGTTTCAGTGGTCACTGACTTCAGTGGGTCCTCGTTTCTTGACAAACATAAAGTTTCAGAACGCGGAGAAACTGTTGTCAGAGTGCGATGTAATGTGTTGTGCTCACTGGGGTTCTCTTGAGAGTGACAAGAGGTGGACAAATGTTCAGGACACCAAGCATAAACCAGGCACAATGAGTTTACAGTCAGTCAGCAGTCAGGTTCCCAGCACCAGAATCAGGGAATGCATTCTTGCATACATTTATTTATTGCTTCATGGAATGACTACAATATGCTAGGCAATCTGCTGGGCCCTGAAGCCACATGGCAATTAAGGGAGACATAATTTTGGCCTTCATGAACCTTGTAATCTATTAGTGAAAACAACTGAACAGTTATGACTATAATGAAGGCTGAAAAAGCAATGGAAAAATATGATGCAAACATGGAACTAAAGACCTAGTCTGGCTGGGAGATGAGAAAGATAAACTTGGGAAATGGACATAACGAAGCGGAAGCCTGACAAACGAGTAGGATGTAGCTGGGGAGCAGATGGAAACAAAATTACGTAAAGAAGAGAAAACATACCTAACACTACCAGGATGGCCTCAGCACTCCGCTCGGCTTGAGGGAACCGTAGACAGCCTTCTCCCTGACTCTAGGCCCCGCCCTTTCCTTAGAGCATTTACTTTAGAAAGTAGAACCGCAAATTATTTTTCTACCACTTTGACATATAAATCTTCTCTCAGCCTCTTGTCCATTTCACAATCAAGAACATTTTTCTCAAGATTCCGAAAGCCATTCCTTTGCAATGTAACCATCAAAGGAGACAGCACCGTCTCCCCGTCTGTGAGGGGCGGCAGGAGTCTAACGAGATAACAAAGAATTTGCCAATACAGACGCCTAAAGACACGGACCATCTCCCACCTCACTCCTCTGGTACTTTTCCGGTTTTTATTTTTTAACCCTCACCTGAGGAAAAATAGATAAATATGTCCATTTATCTTCAAATTGACTGGGAGGAAGGGAGAGAGGGGGAGAGAGAGAGAAAGAAACATCGACGTGAGAGGGACACATCGACTGGTTGCCTCCCGCATGATCCTGACCAGGCCGGGGACTGAACCGCAACCAAGTGACCTTGACTGGAATCAAACCCAACAATCATTGGTCAGAGGGCCGATTCTCTAACTGCTGAGCCAAACAGGTCAGGGCTCACCCTGGCTTTTAAAACCCTCTTGCCTTCTGTGTCAGTGGAGTTCGGTTCAGTCTCTCTCCTCATTGCAATGGTCTTGGATACAGTCTTTCTTGTCTGTTTCGTTCTGTCCAGTGCAGTGTTTCTTTTAGAAAATGCAGCTAAAATGGACCATATGGCACTTGTAAGGAACAGAAGGATGGCCGGTATGGTTAGAATACAGACCATTAAAAGCAGTAAGTAGTAGTTTTTATGTTGCTGAAGAGGTCAGAGCAACTTTCAGGTAGTGAGTCACTGTAGCGAAAAAAACTCATTGTGAATTTTTTAAAAATCACACTTCAGCCCTGGCGGGTTTGCTCAGCGGTTAGAGTGTCAGTCTGCGAACCAGAGAGTTCTGGGTTCAGTTCCCGCTAAGGGCACGTACTTTGGTTGCGGTTTGTCCCCAACCCTGGTTGGGGTCGTGTGGGTGGCAACCACTCGATGTGTCTCTCTCACGTCGATGTTTCTCTCTCTCTCTCTCTCCCTCTTGCTCTAGCTGAGGATAGATGCAAAAATGTCCTCGAGTGAGGATAAAAAGAAAAAAAAATCAAACTTCAATAATCCAATAATCTAAGCTCTAAACATCTGGTCCTGGTGAATTCTTTCTTTAATGCCGAGCTCCTATAAACCATTGCTTAATTTTTAACAACTTGCTCAAGAACATAATTAATTTCTCTGTAGCATAAGCTATGATCATCACTATATATTGGAATGTAAAAGAAAATTTAAAGAAATACCATCTAACTCCTGAAATCTAACATTGAGGCATTTCTACAACAATGTTCAGAATGAACCTGCAGTGAGGGACCAAGAAGACCAGTATTTGCAAGTGGAAACAATCAATTTCAATGATTTGGAACACATACCATTTCTACTTGTAAGTCTCTTCAGGTATTGGCTTCATTTACAAGCTCTTCCTAGTTATACATGTTTGAGTATTCTGTATTTTCATAGTTGTGTAATTGGCTCAACCTAACAGAAACCAATGAGAGATTTCTTAGAGCAAATGATCTCTCACAACTTATTTTTGACATTATTCACTAATAACATAACTGTAACTCAAACAGCTGCCTCCTTTACCTTGCCCTCCTTTCTCTCTCAATACTTAGATTTGATCCACTTTTAAAAAATCATTCATTTATTGAACATGTAAACTTGGACACAACAGAAATAAAAAGGATCATAAGAGAATACTATAAAATGTGCCAACAAACTAAAAGTGATAAATTCCTGAAGTCACATAACCTACTACCAAGACCGAACTATGAAAAAAATAGAAAATTTTAATAGACTAGTAACTAAGGAGACTGAATTAGTAATCAAAACGCTCCCAACACAGACAAACAAGCAGGCAAACACAGCCTGCGCTCATATCACGTCTCTCAGCATCACAAGGGTCAGAGCAAGGCCCAGGCTCCGGCTGGAATCAAGAGGACAGGAGGGAAACGATGAGTTCTAGGTGCTCCACGGAGCGGCAGAACCAGGAGATTTGTGATGTCTACCTTCTGGGAGGCACGTCCAATGGGCCCAAGAAGCCAGGTAGTTGAATGGGTTTGAAAAGGGTGGTAAAGACTAAAGAAGAAAAACATTTTGTTCAAAAACAGAACTTTTAGAAGTATTTCCAGAAAATCCGGGGGAATAGGAGGCAGGTGAGAAGACCAGGGTGACTGCACAAGGCAAACATTTACGAGGCTTTTTGAATCCTTCCCTGAACTTGGTAAATATTTATAACGTTAAACTCTTACCATTGTTGATTTTTTTTAACTACTATTCTTTTAGCACTTTGCAGATACTAATTTGTATCATTTGTGGCTTTATGTCAATATTCTCCTGTTCCATCCATATTATAGGCCTCTTGATAGTCGAGACTGAGTTTTATAGCTACTTGAAAACCCATCAGTAACTTAAGTCTTTATTCTTAATGATGTTTGGTAGCATTGCATTAAAATATAATGTGATAATGTAAACAAAGTACTTAGCACAGTGCCTGGCATGAAACAGCTGTCCAATCAGTCTTACTTCTATTCCCTATTGTGACTATAAATATGAATTCAAAGAATAAATGGAGGAGAACATGGTGAACAATCAAACCAAAGACAATTTGGTTTTCGTATAAATGAAAAGAAGAGATTTAGTGGCTACAGATGATATTGAAGCTAGAATTCTTCACTGAAATACAAATCCAGAAAAATCTAGTTGAATAAAAATTTGTCTGAAAAAAATGTATTTCATTCCCTTATGAATTTTTGTCTGATTGTTGTTATTTAGCAGTTGGACTATTCCACCGTCTCATTTATCCACTCCGAAGCTCCCTTATGAATTTCACATGCTGTCCAGAAGATGCCCAGTGTTTTCCCCAGTGTTTCAGGCATGATGGGTGTTTTCCAAATGTGTGACACACCCCTATGGATAAATACCCAGTGCAGGTCCAATACTTGACATCTCAGCAACCTTACTACAGATGTTGGTAAAGAAAAATGTTGCATCTTCTATATGATTTAAGTAAACTTGCAATTGGTACATAATCATTTAATACAGTTACCTGAGAGACACTTCACATGTCCTGGTCCAATGAAGACATCCAATACATTCTTGTTGGGTGGTAGTGAAGAGCTGGTTATTATTTTATTTTTTTTAGATCTTCACCCAAGGCTACTTTTTCTCAAATATCTTTAGATATAGTGGGAGGGGAACAGAGAGAGAGAGAGAGAGACATTGATGAGAGAGAACACATCGACTGGTTGCCCCCTGCACGACCCCAACCAGGACCAGGGACGAACCGCAACCGAGGTACGTGCCCTTGGCCGGAATCGAGCCCACGACTCTTTGGTCCATGGGCCAATGAAGAGCTGATTATTATAACCTGTGTGACTTGGTACATCTAGTTTCTATAGTCACATTTTCTGATATTTTGTTCTTAGACAGTGAAAGAATTCTGAGAAAACACTGTCAGGATTAATAACAGAAACCATTTGGTGATTAAATCAATTTTGGGGTAAAACGGCTCTGCATTATGTGATGGCTCGGTCATCTATACCATCAGTTCGATCAGCCACGGTACCTAACAATGATGAACATCAACCTGAATCTGTGAGTGTGTAGTGCTGACAGCACACACATGCATATGTATTCCTGTTAATACATACACACCCTCATATGCACATATGTATGTGTGTTTCTGTAAATCTTGAAATATGGAGCAGCAGGACATGGTCTCTGATTGTTGAGTTGATTTCAATTTTCTTTTCATTGAGTTAATGATCTTTTTTTAACACCCACTAAGCATCACCATATTAACTAAGAACTGAAACAAACAAGGTACCTAAATTTTTAAGCACAAACGTGATTATAGAAAAAAGTAGTACAAACTACTGTACTTCTTTAAAAAATATTTTGTATATATCAAAATGTAAATAGTCTGAAATGTTAAAAATGAAAAAAGTAAATAAGGCTGAACTACAACCCAGAGAATACAATCTTCTATATCCTTTAACCATTTCATCTTAGTTATATCTAGAATATCTACAAGAAAGAAACTAATTTCACCTGATTAAATTTTTAAACATCTCTAGAGAGATTCCCCAATCTGTTTGTGTTTTTTAGGGGGATGAAAAGCTGCAATGCCTGACCAGGTCGAGGATTTTGTTCACTGGGCCGTCTCAGCAGGAGCTCCGCAGGGCGGGCGCGACCTGTGGGCTGTCTTTGCTGCACCCCCCGTCTGAGGGCAGCCCAGCAGGTGACAGCCCGGGTAACAATAATTAGCAGTAACATATTTGAAAGGAGGACCAGCCTATGGTCTATATTCTAATTTTCTGGGTCTTAAAAAAAAAGTGTCTAAGAAAATATATTTGACTTTATAGTTGAAGTGTCAGAAACCCAAGAGGGTTGTTTTTTGATCCCAGAAAGAAGAAAACAGTAAGTTAACTCTGTGACAAATAAGGCTCATGGAGAAAACACCCCGAGTGGAAGAAATTGATCCTTCTTGGGTCAAGAACCCCTGCATCTTTATCGTCACTCCACTGCCCACTCCAAATTTCCCATTACTGACATGAGATCAGCACCCAAGTGCTAGAGAGCACCCACTCGGGTCTCTCCACACGGCCCCTGAGTCGGACTCTGCGCTCAGTGGTCACCGGCCTCCCTCGCTGATCAGCTTGGTTTGCCTGCTAGTGTCTCGCTGTCTCCAGCCGAGTCCGCAGGAGTACTGACCCTTACGCAGGGTCATCCCTGCCCACCCCAGACCATTGGAGAGGACAGACACCATCACGAACGGGGTTGAATTTAGACTCCTCTCCCCATCTCCTTTACACACAAGTCTCTAAATATTTTTAATTGCCAAATGCAAATTAAGCAAAGGTAAGAATCTTTTTTTCTTAAAGATATTTATAAAAACCTTGAAAAGTGAAGGTTCACTATAAAATTTCCTTAGTTACCAACCATAGATTTTGGTTGTTTGATCAAATGCATATATATTAAAAAATTCTCAATGTGAGTCATAATTTTTTACCATGACCAGAAGAAAAATAACCATAAGACCTCTAGTTAAATAATATAAAATTCAAGGTAGTGGCATGCTCCTCTGGTCCACCTATCGATAGTATTAAATGCAAACTGAACGATATTAAAATTATTTTGTTTGATTGGCATAGCTTTCCTTAGTGAATTTATGGCGACACCTTACCTTTGCTAACATTTCCTGAGTGCTATCACCAACCCAGATTTTGGTCAAAGATTCATCTCACACTCTTAGTTTACAGTTTTTTATTTTGTTGCTGCTTCTTTACAAAAGGAGAGGCATTGACTTATTTCCAATCTCGCAACAACTCTGGTATTTTGTAGCTGCTCAGAGATGAACACAGGTGGTTCCACAGTAACATTGAAAAGCTCTTTCCTCACTTGGGTACATGATTCATCTGTGTTTGAATATATGAACTGCTTGTAAATGACTGTACTTTTTCTTACTCTTTATCTCTTAATTAAACATTAATCATCTCTGTTTTAAAGATGACTCCTGTTGCTTAGAAATAGAAAAGAAAAAAATATATAAAGGATCATTTTAAATTTTCCAAAAGAGAAGTGTGGAGTCTAGAGCCGAGAGCCAGATGTCCATCCTTCAGACCTTATGTGTGCCATCAATGCTTAAATGCTGTATGCCTTAGTCCTCTCGTACTAAGACATATCTCCAAGTGCTGTGAGAATATAGGATGTGATATAATGCTTCATTTAAATCATTGTTACCATTTTATGTTAATATTATAGAATTCACCCCAAGCCATTTTTCTTTTCCATTTTTAATCAAGCATAGTTTTTAACCCCCCTTTTACATATTTAATATTTACATATAATGAAACAAGTTTGTCTTTATGTCCCGTGTTGACTTACCACACAAAAAATAGGCATTGTTATAAAATATTTGAAACAGCCCTCACCAGTTTGGCTCAGCGGTTAGAGCTTCAGCCTGTGGACCGAAGGCCCGGGTTCGGTTCCCACTAAGGGCACGTACCTCAGTTGCAGTTTGTCCCCGGCCCTGGTTGGGGTCGTGTGGGTGGTAACCAGTCAATGTGTCTCTCTCACATCAATGTTTCTCTCTCTCTCTTCCCTCCTCTCTCTCTCCCACTCTATCTGAAGATAAATGCAAAAATGTCCTTGGGTGAGGATAAAAAATAAAGTTAAAAAAAAATATTTGAAACAATTATGGGCCATGTCTTTTAGACATGTGCCTTAACATTGACCTGATTAGAGAGCAAACCAAAATTTCCCTTTTTATTCATCATCAATGTTAATTATAATTTGTATAATCAGAATTGCATCTTATGATATTGCTTCTCATATTCAATGCAATAATTCTATGCAGAGCCCACTGACCTCTCAATAACAATCTAAATAAAACCTATGGTTTGGCCTTAGTAAGCAATTTTTTCAGCTGAAGTGAATTCATTTATTTCCCTTACATTGCTTTTGATTAGGATTAAAGCTTCAGGTATAATCTATTCATCACTTAAGTTAATTGTGTTGTAGATGTTTTTATAAGTCAGGATTTTACAAATGCAACGCTTATTTTTAAAGCGATTTTTAAAGGAGAATTTTGGTCTTTTCTCTCCTTTAACCACATTTCTCAAAATGTCATAAAATATAATAAATATTAACGCAGAATAGCAGGAAAGGATGGCTTGCCCTGGCTGTGTGTCTCGGTGGGTTGGACATCGTCCCATGCAGCAGGAGGTTGCCAGTTCGATTTCCGGTCAAGGGCACATGCCCAGGTTGCAGGGTCCATCCTTGGGAGAGGGAGCGCAGGAGGCAGATTGATTGATGTCATGTTCTCACATCGATGTTTCTCTCTAAAATCAAAACCTATTCTTAAAAAAAAATAAAAGGGATGGCTTTAGGAAATTCCATTTTGATAAGTTCAATGAGTATAGAAAACATAATGGACAAAATTGATGGAGGAACAAATTCAGAGAACTCTAGAGCCTAAAATACACATAAAAATTGCCACAAAGGTAACAGCAGTTCCAGAGGTTATCCGAATTCAGTGGATCTGGGCACAGGGGCGCATGAGGTTGGCAGTGCGAGGAGGTCGAGGACTATGAGGATGATGCCCATGGCTGCTGAGGTCACCCCCGCCCCTGCCTTGCCAGCACCACCACAAATATACCTTGAGAAGTGAAAGGGTCTGTGGAGACGGCGTCTCGGGCCATGCCGTGTTTGGAGAGAACTGCAGAAAATTTCTCCTGAGAGTCCACAAAGGAAAAATCAAAGGAAACAGACTAAGGTTAGGAGGGTTGTTCTCTGAGAGGGAGAAATTTCGAGAGTTTTCCAAAGACAATCTCTATTTTCAACCCAGACTTTATACCTTTCTGCTACACTCAATGTCACCAATAACCTCCTCATTACCCAATCTAATATTCAATTATTCATCTTCTCGGTGTCATCTGAATAAATTCATCATAATCGCTGCCTCCTGTTGGCAACATTTCCTTCACCTGACTTCTGAGATACTCTGCATTCCTGCTTTTCTTACTCCAAAGAGTCCCTCCTCGGAACCTTCTCCCTTCTGTGACCACAGTCATTTGCTAGGTGAACAAGTCTGTCTCATGAGTGGAAACACCAAAAGAATGCTAATGACCTCCAGATCTACCCCACCTGAGCCCCCCCCCCCCCGCCCCCAGCTGCAGACCTGCTGCCTGGCATCTATAGGGCAGCTGCGCTTGGTGTCTAGTAGGCACCACACTTAAGACACACAAAACCAAAATATTAATTGTCCCTCAGAAACCTCTTCCTACCTGAATGTGTTTCTATTTTGGTAAATAATCCCAACTTCAACATAAATTGTGTAAGCAGAAAACTTGGGATCATAGACTCCTCTTTCTCTTTCATACTCCCATCCAACAATTACTAACTCCGTTATCTCCGTCCAAACTCAATGCTCAGAGTGGACAACCTCTCACAAGTCTGCTATCACAATTTCACTGAAACAACAGAGACAAATAATTAACAAGTATCAATAGATATTAAAAAGCAGATAATATTCAATAGTTAATATGTTAGTGACTACAACAAAGATTAGCACAAAGAAAGAATACATAAATTGGGAATTACTATTGTTCTCAAAGAAAGATTATTAGAAAAAAATGAAGAATGAAATAAATTAGTTTTATTTTATATTACCATCATTTAACTTTGTACTCAAAGTTTTGATCAATGCATTTTTTGAATCTTTACTTAATATTATAAAATTTTAATGAATCATGTAATATTGTATATACCCATTTAAACCATTTAAAGTTGATTTTTTTAATCCTCACCTGAGGATATTTTTCTATTTATCCTCAGATAGAGTGGAAGGGGGGGAGGGGAAGAGAGAAACATTGATGTGACAGAGACACATCAATTTGTTGCCTCCTATACAACCTCGACCAGGGTCGGGGATGAACTGTAACCAAGGTATGTGCCCTTGATCAAGATCAAACCGTTGACTCATTGGTCTGGGGCTGACCCTCTACCACTGAGCCAAATCAGGCAGGACCAAAGTTGATTTTTAGGGTCACATGTTTCATTTGCTTTATATTGATACATGTAGATGCATTTTATTTAACTTCTGCACTGAAGTTGACTATGCAATTGAATATCTAGTTAAATTGAATGATTAAATCATAGATTACTTATCTATTTCCCCTTCAGAGTTTACATTTACTTGTCTCTATTTTTTCTTCTTTGGGCCAGTGACAGGAGTTACCTGATTTTATTCATCACCTTGGCTATAAATGCAAGAGTTTCTCATTTACAAATAAACAGATTTTCTGTGTCATGGGACATGTAAGTTTCAATATTACTAGATGAGAGCAATTAATTTCTGAAGGGCTTGTGCCAGTTGATTCTCATTTGATCACTGCATTGGGGTTCTTGTTGCCACTTGCAAGACAACATTAGGTCCTAACAGACTTAATGTTTTCTACAAATCGATGAGTGGAAAATAGTGTCTCACTACTAGGATATGTGTGTCATTGATTATTAAGAATACTGAACAGCTTTTCAAACCTTTGGTTTTCTTTTCATGTGTTCTGTGGTGCATTTATACTTTTAAAGAAGTCCTTTCCCATTTCCTTTACAATAGACATTCTCCAGAAGAAAATAAAAGTATGTTCTTAGAATTTTATCTGTTCTTTTTATATTCCACCACTTGAAACACTGGAATAACCTCAGAAAAATCACTTATTCTGAGTCGCAATGGTCTCAGCTGTAAAATGGGAACAATAAGGGTTTTTGTGATGATTCAATGTGTACCTTGATTTATTTAACTCGCTTTATGATTTCATAAATCACTCATATTTATTCATATAGTCCCACCATATTAATTTGTAGCTGCTGAAAATGTTTCATTATAGGAATATCCATGACCTATTTCTTTCTTCTGCTCTTGAGGGGAAGAAATCAGAGAAATCTTTAAGAAATAGCATTTGATCAGAACTTTGAAGAATACATAGGCTTTCCCCACAGAGATTCTAGAGAAGTAACTAGGCTCCTGAAAGCATTTTCTTTCACTTGGGGAATTCAACCTTAACAGTTTTTGTTTCACACGACTAATTTATCTTCTCATCTTTTTGACTGAAAACGTTGACTTAAGGTTATTTTCAAATGTGTGGTTCATTTAAAGTTACAAGTGGTTAGCACAATTGCAGTGGCTGTATTTTCTTCCAGATACACCCCTAATTAAACTTAAAAAATAAAAGTCCTGGCCTATTAATGGCTTTGCTTTGTGAAAACTGAATTTTAATGGAACAAGTGAAGCACCAAGGACGGGGCTGCTGTCGTCTCCCTTTGGAGAAAACTGCTTCAGGCAGGGCTGCGCAGACCGTTTTGGAAGAGTAGAGTGTGCTTAGAAAACTAAATCATCTGGATTGTTCCTTAAAAAATTAATGCTACTTCAAAAATACTTTTGCATCTTTTGTTACTGTAAACTTTTTTTACTTGTGGCATTTTTGGACTGATATTTTAAATTTTTTTCTTCTTTTATCATTATTATTGACACTATTACAAAGGGCCCATCCCCCTACCTCTGCCCCCCCACTCAGCCCTTGTGCCCCCTGCCCTCTGACCATCACCTCACTGTTATCTATGTCTATGGGTTGTCATAAATCACGTTTCCTACACCCTAAATGTTCCCCTTATAATACAGCAGGTATTTGAAGCTAAATAAATTTGATAATGTTAGAAATCACCAATCATCCATAATCATTTGTAAAGTTATTGATTTTAATGTATCATAATACATGTTTTTAAAATTCTTGCCATGAAATTATTAATGTACATCACCATTACTCTATATAGCAAAAAGATAATCTGCCACATGTATTGAGATTTAGTTCATGTTCAAATACTCTTTTTTTTTTTAATCCTCACCTGAGGACATTTTTCCATTTTTTGTACAGATAGAGTGGGAGGGAGAGAGAGGAAGAGAGAGAGAGAGGGAAACATCGATGTGAAAGGGACACATCGAGTGGCTGCCACCTGCACGACCAACCAGGGCCGGGGACAAACTGCAACCGAGGTACATGCTCTTAGCGGGAACCAAACCTGGGTCTCTCCGGACCGCAGGTGGACGCTCTAACCGCTGAGCCAAACCGGCCAGGGCCAAATACTCTTAAGTACAATGAATCACTTCCTTGAATTGTCTTGGATTCTCTTTTCCTAGAGATGGCTCTCTTTAAAACTACATAAATGCTTACTGAAACAATTCTTAGAACAAAACACTCAGGGAAAAGATTTTAAAATATTTTTTAAAACTTGCAGCATTTTAATTAAAATTTCTTGAATTAAGCATTTAATTTTTGGTTTCAATTTGTTGGGTTTTTTTTTTCTTCCTTTGTTTGTCAAATGAGCCATATGGTTTTAGTCTTGATTTGGAAGATGATACTTCATAAGACTATAGTGGGTACATCAATATTCTTACTCAGAATAGTTTCAATTTGGTAACAAAAATATCTTTACTTTTCCGTTTTCATTTTCCCCTTAGTCTCTTAGATTGATATAATTTGTTAAATAGTGAACGAACCAAGATGTTATGGTTCAAAGGTAGGGGATTCACAGGAAATATAAAAGGAAAATTGTTAAGGTAAGATTGCTGTGTCACATAGAAAGCTGTTTAATGTAAAATAGGCCATAAGTGTTTGGAGTTATCAGTAACACTGGACAAATTATTTGTATCTCTACTGGGCAAAACTCTACACGTTAACAAGTAACATGTAGTAATATCTGAGACGTCTGCTCATAGCAACAAAGAAATCAACTCAGTGTTTTCCCACTGTCCTTGTCCAGCCATTGTCTCCAAAGCCCCGAAGGCATGCTGCCCACCTTTTTTGCTTTATTTTCAGGATGTGGATAATTCTTTTATCAGTATAACTCTCTTAGTGCCTGAGACAGTTGCCAAACTTAGAGTCTGGTTGACAAGATAACGGCATGCTCATGTTTTTCTTTCCCATACAGTTATTCCTCTTTCATTTTCTCGCAGAACAGAGGTTGCTCCACGTCATGATAAAGTCCAGCTGCCATTTTCTCTTAGTTTCAGAACCTAACCTAGAAATAGTTTTCCACTTTAGGAACCCCAATCCTTTATTTTATTTTCTTACTCTAAAATTTTTCTGTGATAGTTTTATAGCAGCAAGAATTGACTTATTGATCGCAAATCATCAAGCTAAGAGTTTTGTGTTTGTCTGGTTTGGTTTCATGTTTTGCTTTTTAACTAGAGAGTAGTAACTTACCAATTAAAATTAGAGTATATATCTTATTCCTTCTCTCTGAAGCTGCACTTCTATCAGAATTCTTTAAAAAGTTTCTGCTTAGGTTGAACCCAATGGAATTACATTGCAATCATTAGTAGGGGACCATCATATGGAACCTTGTTAGAAATGGAAGGTTGTGTCTTTCTTTCTATTTTTTTTTAATTGATAAAAGCAGTGTCTGAAATATCTCCTACCCATATACTTTCTCATGTCTGTCCATTTAGCAAATGTCAAAAATGTTTCTCATTTTATTAAAAAAAGAGAGATTCATGGTAATATGATTACTTAATTAAAAATAATTGAATGTGCTGGATTAACAGGGTGTTGAAAGGAGCCTGGAGGAGTTACCTGGCAAGTGATCAAGGTGCTTTGCCTCTGAAGACAATAGTCACAGAAAAATAGCTCATAAATCTGCAAGGCCAATTATGTCAGCGATGGAGGGAACAATTTTACAAAAGAAAATTAGATTAACAAAAAGGGATTATTAATGATACTGAAATGCAGTATTTCTGAGCTTTTCCTCTTAGGTATCTTTATGTGGGTCATATGAATATTTGATTGCACGTGTTTAAAGAGAGAAGAAGTCCCCTCAGGTCATCTCCATGGATTTTAAAAACTAAAGAACTTTAGTAGAGAGGCAAACCATAAATACCCAAATAGCTTTAGACATTTTGACATGCATTTAATATAAATAACACAATTGTGTGTTAACTCTTTTTCATCATACAAATTTAAATTAATTGAGTTTTTATAGCCATTGCAAACTATTTCACATTAAGAGTCTCTGGCAGCTTCCTAGGCTCCAGATGGACACACCTAATAACCAGATTTATGTTGACTTCCTTCCTATAATCAATGAACCATTTTAATCAAAAAGCATACTATATATATATATATATATATATGTATATATATATATATATATACACACACACACAAAATTTTTCCTGTTGTAGTTTGACAGCATGGTCATACCACTCTAGGGTATACTGCACTCCTTTGAAGATGGGTATATATTTTTCGTTTGAACTAAAATTACAATACTTCATACAATAAGAAATATTTTTGTGTGGCGAGACAGATAAAACCATCTTCAAGATATCAGATGCCCAGAATCAATGCCTTTAAAGAACATTTTTAAGGGCCATTGATCCCCTCAATCAATGAAACCAGGTCTTTTATGACACTGTCTGATCATAAGAAATAATGAGTCATATAATGGTATACATAACTAAATATTCTCCAAAAAATACAATTAATGGACTTGATACTATTGGATTTAGAGAAGATTCTTTCCCCAAACATCATGTGCCATTAGCTAAATCAATCAATCTATCTATCTATCTATCTACCTACCTACCTACCTATCTATCTATGTATCATCTATCTATCTATCTATCTACCTACCTACCTACCTACCTATCTATCATCTATCTATCTATCCATCTATCATCTATCTATATCTATCTATCTATCTATCTATCTATCTATCTATCATCTATCTATCATCTATATCTATCTATCTATCTATCTATCTATCTATCTATCATCTATCATCATCTACCTATCTAGCTAAACAGTAAAGCTGAAAATGGTTCCATAATTGTTACCGTTTTGATATGTCTTATATCACCCAATTTCAGAACTACTCTTTGACATTTTTACGGAAATAATGCAATCGAATACCATTTGCAGTCTTGCCAGAGATAGTTATGTCTCTGATACATGAATTTATATATAGATTTATGATATAGAAAGGAAAGGGCAGTATGGACTTGTAAATCAATTCCAAAATTCAATAACCCAGAAATGTCTCTTTATAACAGTGTGAGAAAGTACAATGTAAGTCCTTCTGACAATTTTGTTGGAAAACAAGACAAATCCTTGTCATACGCTTGCTGAACTTTTTAAATAAAATAACCTCCTAAAATAACTAATATAATTAATACTCTGTCAAGATTTACTGCATCACACAAAAAGGATGAGGACCCAGGCCAAGTCATAGTTTATAGATCCAGCATCAACCAGTTGAGGTTAGAAACTTGGCAGGTACTAGTTCTAAAGTTGACACCATGAGGGGAAAAGAATCAATAAATATTTCCATGAAGAATATGTTGGATTTACATTAATAATCTATTAATGTAAAACAATGCCTTTATATAGGAAAAAACAAAAAGCACAACCTTCAGCGAGGTTGTAGAGAAATAAGCTGGTGGAGAAATGCCTGTAAGACACCGCTTTCTGCACCTGCCTCCATCCCTGGCGCAGGTCAGCCACGCGAGAAGGGCACTGAACAGAGCGTGAATCTCCCCGCGGCGCGGACACGCCGGTTCCTGCTCTAAAAGAAGCTCCGAGTATGGTTCGAATGGCTCGGAGCTCGTGTCGCCGTCTCGGCAGCCAGGCCACAGTGTGGAAACTGGCAGAGGTGTGTCGGTAAAAACAGGCGTCTTCGATCTCTCTGTGTACAATGTGACCAAGGCAGCTCGTGCTTCTCCATGGCACTGAAATGTTCCAAGGGCAAATCACTAGGGAAAATACATGTTTATTAATGTAACAAAAGGGTCAAGAGTATTTATCTTTTTGATTGCCCGGTTGGCCTTCTGTTGTGTCCTCCCTATATTATACTGATTTCAATTTTCTTTGTTCTTAATTTATTCCACATAGCCCATCTATTTAATTACAGTTCTGAAAGTGGCTTCCTTTTAATGATTTTTCTTTGCATATTTCACTTCCTTCGATTGCAGTTGCCTAAGGAGTTTTACTGGAATAGGAACGATTATAGCCCTTCGCTGAGACCGTGCTCAATTTCAGTGCTGGTGCAAATGCGCTTTTCTTCTCTTGTTTTTAAGCTGATAGTGTTTTGAGAGCAGAAGAAATATTAGTCAAGACAAGCAATAAAAGTTTTATATGATTTAAGAGCGCAAGGCCTTCTCTACAGAATTACTATGGTCTGCAGCAAATTCCACATCGACTAGGAATATAAAGGTAGAGAGACCTATGATTATGTACTGTTATACGCACACTGCTTCCAAATAGAATATATATTAATTCAGACATCTGACATCGCTTAACCTCAACACAGCATGGCCTAGCTTAGAGTTCCTTGTCTCTCTTTCTTTTAACCAAAATACAAATACATTTTCTGTATATTAACAGATGTTATAAACAGGAAACTTGAAAAGAAAAGTCGCTTTTTTCCAAGTGGTTAATTATCAAACATGAATGGATAATAGACCCAGGTACTATTTGTAACCCTTTAATCATAAAGTTTAAAAGATAAAACATATTTTTGTACAGTCTGTGTGTTTCTATTGTACCTACAAAGTTTCTATATGTTCAAGGAGAATACTTTTAGATTGTAAGAAATTCAAGGAAATACGCAATAAGTTTGTGTTTGATAAAAAAAAATAAGCATCTTTCATCATTTTATTTGCATCATCCAGAAATTCAGATAAAATACTTGTCCATGCCTATATACATGTTAAGTGTTCATAAAAATTCACTCTTGAAAATATCTTCCAACAATTCAAGGTATTTGAAAAATTTTAGACATATATCTTCTGGCCTGTAGTAAAATGAGCACTTTTATTTTATTTTATTTTATGTTATTTTATTTTATTTATTTTTCTGGAATGCTGATCATTTATTTCTCCTTTCAGACAATTTTGTTGGCACTTCTGTAATTTAAATGTTAAACAAAAAATAAAAATATAATTTAAAATTAGCACTTTTAATAAAACTGAGCCTAGAATTTAAGTAAGTGGAGAGAAGAGTTAGAAGTCATTACTTCACAAAACTGCATTTCTTGCTATAATATCCTTATGTGCAAAGCATGACCAAGCTTAAAGGTATTTCTATTTCCAAGGTCAGAGGGCAAATCATATTTTAAAGGAAGAGAATCTTGGCAAATAATCCACAATTTTCTCCAAATTGATAATATAGCAACATTCAATTGCATCTGAATAACAAACAAGTATTGCTTTCATTAAAATATGCATATGCAAATCATTGTCGAATATGGGTCATCTTACGTAATTTTTTTAGAAGGCTCATGTCACTTGTATTTTTAGCAGAAGTGGCATGTTTGGCTCCAAGCTGGTCAGTCATAGTTCTGGGACAACAGGTGTTCACTATGAGGGGCACTTGCAACTATAATTTATTTAGGTCTTTGTTGGTCAGACATGAGATCTTGAGAAGAACTGACATTTAATCAGTAAACTGGTGACAGGACACATTGTTTCTGTAGTACAGGTGTCGCCATTTGGAATCTGCTGAGATAACCCTGTGCCCAAGGTTTGTAATCATCAGAAAACCTGTCAGTGGACTTGTTTTGTAAATAGCCATCAGGACACATTTTTGAGATACTTTCCTGCAAAGCTGATTTCTGTTCATGAAAAAAAAATTATATAAATGCTTTCACCTGATGCACCCAGCCAGACCTTTGTCATTGTGTCATAATTCCTCAAATATTTTATGTTAAAATACTAGATTTCTATTATGTAAATAGAGTACCATGAATGACAATAAACCAGCATGCATTGAAATTATTGAAATACAATCTTTCTGTATGATTTAGTGAATAATTTGCTTAACTTTAGATGAAAAGGGCAAAGTAGCCTTATTATTCATAAAGTATAACAAAAAGAGACAGTCTAACTAACCAATTACACTTTTTGTTCCACAGTTTAGCTGTGCTTTGAATTTAGGGCAGAAGGCTATAGTCAAAATAAGAACCACAATGTCAATGGTATTCATGGCAATAAGTAAGGTTATCAGAATGATATGTCAACCAAATCAATAAGTGACCTCGTTTATCTATTTTACTTTAAAAAAATTTATTGGAGTGACATTGGTTAATAAATAAAAAAATAAGCATGTGATTCTATACTACATCATCTGTATATCGTACTGTGTGTTCACCACCCCGTCAGTCTCCTGCATCACCACTTATCTTCCCTCTTCCATCCTTCTCCAACTCCTTTCCCGCTAGTAACCACCATGCTGCTGTGTGTGTCTCTGAGTCTGCTTCTATTTTGTTTGTTGGTTCATTTTGTTCGTTAGATTCTACATATAAGTGAAATCATATGGTACTGTCTTTCTCTGACTGGCTTACTTCACTTAGCATAATACTCTCCAGGTCCATCCAGGTTGTTGCCAAAGTAAGATTTTCTTTATAGCTGCATAGTGTTCTAATGTGTAAATGTACCACAGCTTTTTTACCCACTCATCTGCTTCCAACTCGTGGCTCTTGTAAATCGTGCTGAAATGAACATAGGGGTGCACATAGTCTTTCGAATGAGTGTTCCAGGCTTCTTAGTATATATTCCCAGAAGTGGAATTGCTGGGTCATAAGGCAGTTGCATTTTTACTTTTTGAAGTACCTCCATACTGCTTTCCACATTGTTTTCAATGATCATCCTTATTAAAAATGTCATGACTGCTGAAATGTTAATGTTATTTATTTATCAAAAAGGAGTGTGGCATGGGGAAAAATTAGCCACTCAGTTCAAGTCAATAACCCTATTTTCTCCCGCCGCGTTAGCCATCCGCTGAACGAGCTTCCTAAACGCTCACTGTCCACTTGTGCAGAGTTAGTCTGACAAGGGGATATGGACGGTTTCCTGTCCCTGTGCTACTGCGGATACAGCCGTCCTCGCCACTTCGCACTTCGACGTTCGCGGCTTCGCTCTATCATGGTTTTTCAAATATATTCATTAAAAAGTTGATCGAGACAGTGAAAATGATACAGTGTGTCTCAATTGTCTGTCAGTCACACACCCCTGTATTACAATTACAATTACAATTCCTGTACGTGTGGACTGTGGGCCTGTGTACTCGAGCGCCCCAGCGATCCTTCAACGCCAGGCGCCGCCGCTGGAGTCTGGGACGGATTAGCTGCGATACACAAGGACTGTACCTTAATTGGCATTTCCTATAGAGCACAAGTACAATATAAGAATAGCTCTGGATTATACCTTTGGATTATCATATATTGGGCCAAATTTGTAGAGATCAAGCTAAAGTGGGCATATCAACAATTTATTTACCTATAACAAACTACATGACTTGACCTTTAATATGTATTATTATAAATCCCATTAAAAAAAAAGGTTTCCAATCACTGAAATGTAGCGAGTAACAAAGTGACCGTGGGAGTCTTCTTTCAGGATGGCCAAAATGCTCCAGAAAGAACAACCGTGAAGAACATAAGTCTGCACGAAATATTCAGGAAAAAAACTAGGAAAACACACAGCTACCTGAATGCACTGGAGGGCGAGCAGGTAGAGGCGGGCTGCAGCGAACTCGAGACTCGGATGAGGAGCCTAGAGCCCGAGTTCATATTTCTACCACGTGTAGCCAGATGGTAGCCCCGGGCACCGGGTGGGCTGGCTCAAACTCCAGCGGGGGTAGAGGTCAGCCCGGCTGGCAGAAGTAGACAGTGGCGGGGCACCAGAGCCACTCAACAGGGAAGATGGACATCCTTGGAAAGAGGACACCAGAAGGGGGAAGGTCACACTGGGGCGATGGCCAGGTAATCTGGTTGACCTTTGAGCCACACAAACACAGCAGACCACGCATTCAGATGCTATAGGTTTGTTTGTGAAAGTTAAATGCTGCTTCATAAATTATCCTCTGGCAGAACCCACTTAATTTAAAATCTTCTACGATACATGTGGGAAGAAACAAGAAAGTGTGACCCATTCTTAAGAGAAAAAATAAATCAGCGCAATAGAGACCAACACCGGAGGAAACCAGTAACAGAATTACACAGAATGGAATGTAAGACATAATTATAACTTACAGATTGACAGAGGAATGGCAAGATAAATAAATATACAATAAACAGGTGGTGGTAAAAATAATGTTAATTGTAAAATCAAGATTATGTTCACTTTAAATCTCTTTCAACTTTTATGTATGTTTAAAATGTTTTCATAGTTGAAAGATGAAAAAGAATAAATACTTTACAAGAATGAAAAGTATTATAACCCTGAGGAGAAATATAATTTGTCTGTTACTGAAAACAAGTATATTTTACTAAATTTGCCATGTCCATATAAATATCTTTACCCAATCCTCCTACTTAATTCTGTCTGCTAATGTAGAGAAGGATATATACATGTAATAACTGAATTTATGTCTATGTGAACAGCTGACTATTATCAGGAAAAAGAAAAGTTGTGTGGTAGGGTGAATGTGTACAAACCTGAAAGTTAGAAACATTGTTTTACATGGCTGTTAGTCTTTTCCCAGCTTACACTGTTCAGTCAATTTTTTCTGAGCATACATTTCTTCAATCGATAAATGTAATTTTACATTTCGCTATAATGTTTGCAATAATCATTGCCTCTATGATTTCCAAATTTCAGAGTTACCATATGACATAACTTTACCTTCCACTTGTCATTTATTCCAGTCCATCAAGAGTGAGAATTATGAGGATCGCCGCGCTAGGGGTTTGCAACACTCCACTTCACGGTAGCATGTGTCTTATTAATCACACGACTGATTAGTAATCCACCAGCAAAATTTCAGCTTCCTAGGCAACTCTGGGCACCACTGTTAAAACAACCGCGAGTTGTTGAGTTTCCCAATAAAACAAAGCCTACAGTGGATGTTTAAATAATTCATCGGCGAGCATATTCCAGGAAATAATACTGAGGAGCGGCGGAGGGGGAAGCAAACAGGTGAGCAAGTCTTCAATTGTGCGTCACAGTGCTCGGCAGTGGACAAACGTAAACAATCAGCAAAATAGGCCACGGGTTGGGAGGCTGCGGTAAGCACAGAGCACAATGAGGCAAGCAAGGGAGACAGGCAGAGATGGTGAGTCCCATTACACAGAACGATCAGGGAGGTAAAACACGGCCAAATCAGGCAGGGCTTTGAAATACGTTTACAGAGCTTTGGCTGTAAGCGAGACGGGAAGCTTTGGGGGTTCTGAGAGAAGCGGCCCGTCCTGACTTAGGTTTTCTTGAAACAGCCTTGCCCGCTGTCTGGGGAACAGACCAGCCAGGGGAAGGCAGCAGGACATGCACTGAGGCCATGACAGTGACCAGTGAGAAACGGGAGGTCTCGGGCCAAGGGGGCAGTGGTGGAGACAGTCAGAAGCCATCCAGTAACGGATCGATTTGAGAGGCAGACCCAACATGATTTGCTGGCAGAGTCTATGTGGGTTCTAAGATCATGAACTTGAACAATCCAGAGGACTGAAATGGGAAAGAAACATTGTCCTTGTTATGTTTAATTTACCCCCACACCATTGGTATTACTAACACCGTGCTCTCCACGAAGAAACAGGTTTAGGAGAGGTGACTGGATGCCCAAGGCCGACTGATAAAGGGAAGAGTTGGCATCTGAAAACAGGTCTCCTTGTCCCCAAGCCAGATGCCTTTCTCTCTGAAATTACACTTCCCTTCCAAGGGTCATGTTTGGGAATGTGACCAAGTGGCTATTCTGGGTCTTACAGCATCAAATTTGAGCTCCTTCCACCCCACTGGCTGAATCGTGTGATTTGGGAAGATACAGCATTGCCAAGTATAGATGAAGTGACCTCAATTGTGGCGGGGGTGGAAAGGCTTTACAATTATTTTGCAGTTTGAGAATTAAAGCAGGAAACTCTAAGAATTGTGAATTAAATCACCATCTTGACAATGTAGATTGTTCAAACCAATGAGTGGCTCCACGGGTATCTGCGCCCTGGAGAAGCTGCATAGTTGTTGAGTCATATTCTCCATCAACAGAAAAAAAAAAAAGATGCCTTTTACTCCATACTTAAAACAACAAACATTATTCTCTAACAAAAGACAGCTTAATGAGCAATCATCTTGAAGGAAAGGAGAAGTACGTTGAAGTATCAACACTCAATTTATTGGTTTGGCAGGAGGGTCGAAAGAATCAATCTTGTCTGAAAAATAGATTTGTGTAGGCTGTACAGTCTGCTTTTTCTCGTGAAATTCATCCAGCTACAGCACTCCCACTAACCTCCAGAGGAACTCTACCCTTCGACTGGCTCTCTAACCTTCACCCCTGAGAATGAAGAATTACAGGAGAAACTGCCTAGCTCCGCCACACTGAGAGTGTGTAGCGATGAAAATGGTTAAGTGCCTTGACTTGGGGTTTTCAATTCTCAGTAACCAGAAGAATTCCATGGACTGAATGGGCATCAGGATAAGAATGTAAATATGAAAAGAAAAGAAAAACTGATACCAAATTTGATGAAATAATGCCACCTGAGATTGAACTCTTTTAAGAGTTGAAAGGCCACTTTGATTAGTGCATTTTAAATAGAAAATTTGTATCTCAGTGATTACTAATTCATTTGCAGATTTAACTGTACTGAGTCATTAAAACACAAGCAAATGTCTAAGTCTATTAAACATGTCTTGTGCTGTTAGTATTTGTTAAGGTAAAAACTTAATTCCAATGCATTTTGAAAGTTTCAACCTTTGATAGCATTTTGTGTCTAAATCTACAATATCATTACTTAGCCTCATTTATACTTGTGAAAAAGGGAATTAATAATTATATTGAAATAGGGCAAAATATATAGACTGTTGTAACTGGGTAAAATTTTGAAATCTCTAAGTCTGTGAATTTAATACACACTTGTTATATATGGTGTACATAAACAATTTATAAGACTCAACAAAAAGTTATAAAATAATTTATAAAATAAAAGAGCTATACAGCAAAAATATTTAACAAATACATTTTCTTGAACATAATGTGCATAATGTATTATGCACATTTGCAGAGTACTATGTAAATACACACACATAAAACTAAAGTATCTTTTCCCTAAATATCTGATAGTTTAAAATAAAGACCAGTGCATAAATAATTAAAATTCTAGGATTTTGTTGACATGGGCCATTAGACAGATGTAGATAAAATGCTAAAGGATTTCAGAGGACATTCTACTTCAAGCTATGAAAAGAACAGGCACCAACCTATAGCTAAAGACTTGGTATCTGATGACTAGAAGTAAATTAAGTAATTAAGTAACATATAAAGTAACATCTTGGCAATGCAAAATCCTTCATTAATGACTCCCTTGAGCTGCTGAGGATAAATCATGGTAAAATCCACTATACATTTTCTTTCCTTCCTAAAAGGAAATCCAAGCAGCATAATGCAGCTTGTACTTTATAACTCAATGTCTTCATTATAATCACTCTTGTGTACTCCAATCATCTTGTTTATGAGATTAAAATTATGGCAACTACAATGAAAACGAGAACTTGGTTTCTTCAGAAAGACCTACATTTATTTATTTATTTATTTATTTATTTAGTAATTTTTGCTTTAAGATGTTGATTGATGGATAAGTAGTTGCATGATTTCCTGTTTTGCAGCATAGTTGTGTGTGTGTGTGTGTGTGTGTGTGTGTGTGTGTTCATTCATAGATTTAATTAATCAAAGGCCAAAGCTGTCTTTTTCCAAATGGCTTTCTCAGATATTCTCTAACTCTTTAGCACCAGTCAAAAGAGCATCACTTACACACCCCAAGTGAAAAAGAAGCTCCTTTGTGTGAACCTGCACCCCTCACTGTAGGTCACTTGAAACACAGCTGACTGCCCGGGTGGTGTGACTCAGTGGCTGAATGTCGACCCATGCACCAAGAGGTCACTGGTTCAATTCCTGGTCAAGGCACGTGCCCAGGTTGTGGGCCAGATCCCTGGTGGGGGGCATGCAGGAGGTGGCCAATTGATGTTCTCTCTCATCAATGTTTTTATCTCTCTCTCCCTTCCTCTCTCTCTGAAATCAATAAACAAACAAAAAAGTTTAAAAAAAGAAAAACATCTAACCATCTTTATGATGAAGTGGTAGCTCACCATTTCAAGAATCTGTGCTAAATTTTCTTAAGGAAAAGCTTGATCCAAAAAATCTATATTTTTTTCATCATCAGAGGATGACATTTCTGTACACCTGATATGGGTAATATTTATCCTTTAGTTCTGACATTCAACATAAGTTTAGAAACCAAAGTCCTTCATCGTGAAGCTGTGTCTCCCTGTTCCAGAATGGGAGAAGGGGGAGGAGTTAGGAGAAGGCTGACCCCACGCCCCACACCAACGAAGTGAGCCAGCAGACGACAGACTGCCTGCTCCTTCCCTCTGCCTTTCAAATCTTGCACGGAATTCTCACTTATGACCCACCTTACCTGGAAACTGGTGAGAAGAAAATTCTGGGATATGTATTTTAGCCCTGCCAAGTTGACACATTTCAAACAACACATATCACAACCCCTTTTCTTAGGCTAACGTTCGAACTCTTTAGCATCTTATATGAGAATTTTTCAAAATCCTCAGGCCTCATCTTCTCCCACTGCTCTACCCCTTTCAAACTATACCCAACGTCAAAGCTAGCAAACTTTCCTGGAAAATATAAAATATTAAATGCCTGCCAGGCCAGGGTGGCACAGTGAATTGAGCTCTCCTATAGACTGAGAGGTCCCAGTTCGAGTCCTGGTCAGGGCACGTGCCCGGGTTGTGGCTTCATTACCAGTAGGGGACGTGCAGGAGGCAGCCCATCTATGATTCGCTTTCTCATCGATGTTTCTATCCCTTCCTCTCTGGCTAAAAAAATCCATAAAAACATATTTTAAAAATATATTACATGAGAAATATTTAGGTGTTGTGGTTAATATATGGTCTATGACACATTTAGTATTTGTTGGTTAGTTAACAAACTTTAAACCATTTAGAGCTCATGGCCCTAAAAAAAACAGGTTGCAGCCAGGTTTGGTCTGTGGGCTGTAGCTTGCAATCCTGTCTTGCTCCATCCTACAATACAGAAATTAAAATTATCTGCATTATTCTCAAATCATCATATATCACCAATAAATCAATCCATTTCTCTTTATATACGCCTTTTTTTAAAAAAAGAAACTCATTTCTCAACTTTCTGTACCTACAAAACTTCCAACTCAGCCTACACTTCTCAGATAAAATGTATTTACTCCTACATAACTTTCCAAATGTCCTAAGCAATCAGTTACTTTCATTTCCCCTCATAGAGCTCTGCACATAACTCTATATAATAATGTCTTATAATTATTAATTTCCCATTTCTACCTTCATTAAACTATGAGTTCTGTAAAATCAGGGTCGGTGTTTTCTGCACTTCGATTTGCCAGAGGATATGACCATGGCAAGCACTTAGTGGGCTCTCACTTGATACAGTTTGAATTTTATCTACCCTGCCTCTTTCCACAAAGAATTTGAGGCAACTTACATCAACAGTACGAAAAACAATGAAAAGAGAAATGTAAAAACAGAACCATGGAACAGGAGGCTGCTACAATACTAAACTGTGTATCAACATAGTTGCTGGGGTGAGTTTCAAATTCAGATCTAATGTTTTTTTGGGGGAGCAAGAGGAGAAACACAATTTGTTACATTGTTATGTTTATAGAACAAAATGAAGCAGCAGAGTACTTGCTCTAGAGAAACATTTAATTCTCACAATGGAATTCTAAACCCGTCCCAAGAAGAGCTTTCTGTAGGGGGTTCTAGGTGAATGACAAGAAGATCCCTGTCCTCCACACTTCCACAGCAAATGCAGCAGCGAACTGTGTGTAGTGAACGTTGGAGTCTCAGGAGGATGACAACCTCCGGGGCCTTGAATAAGCCTCCTCTACTGTTCTGGAGTGGTTCTCTTACCCATGCGGACCCCACTCCGGCAGCTGGACCGCTGTGGCAGTGTAGCCTGGTCTACTGAGTCTAACTCAAGGAAAACAGACCTACAGGCTGTTTTGAAGGAAAAAGGAATAAAAGAATAGAAAAGAAGACCCCTGTTTCATACCCCGTCCCAAAGAAAAATTTGTAGCAAAAAAAGGGGGGCGGGGCAGAGTTTTGCCAATTTATTACTCTATAATCACTCCTATGTGGCTAAGTATGGAGGAGAGAAAGAAACATTGTTACTTCAATACTGAGGAGTAGTGGAAGTTTTCTTGAGGAAAACATGAAGACAAGATAATAGGGGTCCACCAGGTAGCAGTTGCTACGGGAAACAAACCCAAGAAACATGGTTAGTACAAGAAGCCCCCTAGTGGTCATATTGATGCAAGAATACCCGAGTATTACATCATGTAAGTCTAAAAATCTTTCCTAAATATGACCTTTCTCAGTTGGAGTTTGGATAGATACCAGGGAAGAGACAATTTTCTATGGTGATCCTATAAGTCAAAAAAAAAAAAAAAAAAAAAGCTGACATTCGATAGCACTCCACATTTCTGATTTACTAGTTCAAGGACAAATTGAAAAACGGATGAAATGTAGGTGACATATCTATGCTTCCATTTTGGATTGTGTGGCATTCTAAGGTGTCAGTGATTTAGTTTCAACTCACTTTTCTGGCTTTCTCATAATACGTGCCTCTCGGAATCTCTGCCTCAGCCCCCGAGCATCACCTATGGCCTCGGAAAAAGACGTGGACGGTTCTCCCTGCGCCTCCCCCCAGCGCCCTGCCTGCAGCGCCCTGCACACCTGCTCTTCTGTGTGTGCAGCTCCGACTCCTGTCAGACAGCCTGGTCCTTGGCCAGCTTCATCCGTGCGGCTTCCTTGACCTTAGGGAAAAACATGTTTTGGACTCGTGACAGTAGCGAGATTCATGGAAACTGAACAGAAAATAAGAAAGAGTTAGGAAATTTTATTTATGTTCTTGGTTCTACTAATTATATGAGCTTAAATACACAGTGTCTGGTAGTAATAATAATTACCCAGTTTAACATCCAGTTTTATTTTGAGCTTCAAAAGAGATATGAGGCTTTGAATTTATAACATGAAAATAAACCTTTGCAAATTTTCAAGTGTTTTACAAAGGCTCTATTGTATAATTAAGCATTTGCTTAGAGTCATTATTGTTTGGATTTTATACCTCCCTCATAACTACCGGGCAAAATCAGTACCCACTGTGAGTAGTAAATGAGATGGCACAGGCAAGTGGTCAGCGCAGGACCTGGCATTTGGAGGAGCCCGATGCCTATCAAAGGGCATTTCTCTGACTTTTAGACCCATAGTTTACTTATGTCCAATTTTCTCAGTTTTTTTCATCTCTGTGCTTGATTTTGAATAGTATCTATTCCTATGTCTTCAAATTCACTAAGCTTTTATTCCTGCTCGGTCTAATCTGCTTTAACCCCATCTGGTGTATTTTTAATTTTAAGTGTTTTATTAGTCCATCTCAGAAATTCTATTTGAATTTTAAAAATAACATTCATTACCTTCCTCATTATATTCATGTCTTCCTTCACATTCTAAAACATATGGAACATATCCACACATGTTGGAACATATCCACACATTTTAACATTTCTGCCTGCTACTTCCATCACCTTGCTCATTTCTGGGTCCATTTCTTTTGATTGATGTTTATTTTATGTGTGGGTCATATTTTGCTGCTTCATCCCATACCTGGTAATTTTTTGTTTGGTTGTCAGATGTTGCAAATTTAACACTGTTGGGCACTTGCTGTATTCTTTTAAATGTTGCTGGATTTTATTTTGGACCACAATGATGCTACTTGGAGTCAACTTGGTCCTCTTCAGGCATGAAGAGGAGATATGATATGATGACGAGGTAAGTTAATCAGGCACAAAGTGAATTTCAGAAGAGTTTATTTTATATCTCCCCACAGTATTTTGTATTTTATTTTCAGGCAAGTATATTAGCTGTTCCCTTAAACACACCCCAGGAGGTACCCCTTTAAATCCATGCAGGAAGTGGAGTCTGGAAATGCTGTGTGGTCCATGACAACAGTCAACTCAAGACACCTTAATGAAACACGTACTAATTGGTTTAATCAAATCATTCTAAACAATAACATCTCTAAATATAATGGCCATATTTTCAAAAATGAAAATAAGAGACAAATCTTCTGGACAGGAACTTTCTGCATCTTTATGGTACTTAGTATCTTACACACACTTTTTAAATGTATTACTTTTCAAGAAGAGAAAGACTTTTATTGAGAATTAGTAAAAAGTAAAAGTTATGAGTATTGTATGTTACAAAAAATAATTACATTCTGGGGTTTCTTAAATTATCTGGTTTGACTCTAAAGCAATAGACCAATATACTAACCAACATAGATAGTTAAAACTAACCCATGTAGATAGATAAAAACACAATTTCCATCATTGTTTTGGTGCACAGACATAATTATGTTTAGCTTGAATTTTAAATAAATAAAAATTTAAAAGATTTTACCTGTTTAACCAAGGGAATACAATGGGGAACTAATATACTAGAGAAGTGACTACCAAGAGAAATAATAAGAAAATTAAAAATACAAACACATCTTCATGCTTTACTATTTTTAGTAAAAACAAAAAAAAAAGACAACTTTTGTGAAAGTCATTCTGAAGACCAGTAGGGAAATAAATAAGTAAGGACATGCAATCTTTGATTGCCGGCTTGGGGAGCTGTAAATAAACAACACTATCAGAAGAACCACCAGTCTGCATGCATGACATGGAGGTTGAGCAAACGTGATTTGCTTAGGATTGAAATGACTGCTTTTAAGACAAGAAAAATCAAATCTACTTGATCAGATGCCTTACGTTATAAAATGTTGCACATAAAATAAAGAGGACATATAAATTATTTAAACAACAACAAAAAAGTATACTGGATGAGATTATTGATTTTTCTTTCTCTTTGAGCCTTAGAGAGTTTATTCAGCTGTTATGACAGCTCATGGCATCATTGACACTCGCTCTCAAAAAATATACATAACAAAATTCATTTATTTTAGAACCATTGCAATTTGAAGTTATATGACTTCTTGAAAGTTAGATCTTGTTAGTAATTTTGTAGATGATGATGTATCTCTTGGGACTTTGAATATCAAAATAGTTACAATTTTTAAAAATTAGATTTGAATCTCCACTGCGCCACTTGCTCCCCAGGTTACCTAGTGTTGGTCACACACCGTCTGAACGTTTCCGCACGTGTGACATACATACATACCCTACAGCAGCTCGCTCCCTGACCACCTGAGACGCGCCCACAGGCTCGGGGCGGCGAGCGGCACCGAGTAGTCCTCAATGAAAAGCTGTGCTCATTACACTTGCCGCAATCACTTCCAACAAATATTATTTCATAATTTATTTTCACTACCTTCTCCCCTTTTATGGAGTCTGCATTTAATCCAACTGTACTCCAATACAGAATGTTAGTGCACAGCTTTTAAAATGAGAAGACAAAACAGCCTAAGGATCTGTAACATCCTCGAACTTGCTGAATCTCGATGACAGGTCCACAGCTGCTGACCAGTGGATGTGCCAAGAGGCAGTGTCTTCCAGTCCACACTCCACAGTTCCCGAGTCATCCTTGGAGGGCGTCAAGGTGAAGGCAGGGAAGGGAGGTCAAGATCAATCAGTCTCCTGAACCTAGCAGTCTGGGAGCCACAGAAGATCAAACCTGGTTTATTGCAGACAAGCAGGTTCTAACCTCTGAAGAAACACCGAAGTCACCCCTTGTGACTGTCTCATTATCATCTTTTCAGCATCACTACTTTCTGCAAACTTCAGTCACCATTTCCAGAGGAATCAGTGTGTCAAAAACAGGGCTTTAAAAAGCAACATGTCCCTTCTTCACTAATGACTAACTTTCCTGGCTAATCTCACACTATATGGCAAAGAGAATGAATGTGGGATCAGTACAAATTAACAAGAGCGCCTCTTTTTTTTTCCTGCAAATCAGAGTTTATCCAAAAAGATATTTTTCACCTAGTTGCCAGTCCTCTGAATAGAATATACTCCTGAGTGCTTTTCCTGTTCTTTCTTTTCTGAACTTATTTTTTGGCAAATTGGAGATTTATGAAACATAAAAAATGAAAACCATGCCCTCTCACCACAAAGTGGAAACAGAGAAACCTCTAGTTTTCTTCAAAGTGCATTGAGGTATGCACTGGCCGGTTTGGCTCAGGTTAGGGCATCGGCCCAAAGACCAAAGAGTCATGGGTTCAATTCCAGTCAAGGGGACAGACCTCAGTTGCGGTTCCTCCCTGGCCCTGGTCAGGTCATGCAGGAGGCAACCAGTTGATGTGTCCCTCTCACACTGATGTTTCGCTCCCCCACCACCCCCGCCCCACTCTGTCTGAAGATATTTGAAAAAAAATATCCTCTGTGAGGATTAAAAAGAAACAAGAAAGCCAGTTGCATGGAGGTGCCATGAAGCTGCCGAGAGGTACGCACACCCTGCTGGAGGGCTTCTGTCGATTAGATGCATCTGGAGAGCAAATCAGCAACATATTTTTAAAGCTCCAAACATGTTTATACAATTGTCATTCATCCCAAAACATGATATAAAATGCTGCCAAAACCCTTTGCCCAATACTTTGGTTGAAATAGTATGTGTAATAGAGGTAAATTGAAAATAGCCTAAATATTCAATAACGAAGTCCCAGTTAGGAAGTTGTGCTGTGCTTACAGTAACACATGACACCAAATACATGAAAAAGATTTTCTTGAGCACTTTTTTTTTCTCCACAGACAAGATTTTTAATTGAGGTATAATTGACATATAACATCAAGCTTGTTTCAGATGTTTTTAAAGGATTTTAAAACTTGTTTAAATAGGAGGTACTATAATATAACTTAAATCACAGCTCCCCCTTCTGCTCTGGGGCAGGATTCCAATCCCCATCACTGTTACCTCGGTGATGTTGGATGGGTGGGTACTTCCCCTCCCTGTGCCTCAGGTTCCTTTTCTGTAAAATGAGGAACTGGGGTTGTTGTGAGCAATGAATGCAATATTGCAGATAAAGTGATCACAGCATGCCTCATACAAAACTCAGTCAATAATATTAGCTTTTATTATCATTTGTGTAAAATTTGGATACCTAATCTATGTGTGATATAAACGTACTTAGATACAAGACATATGATTTGCACTAGTATGTTAAAAGTAGTTATCTTTTAATGGCAAGGTTTTTATTTTGTTGTCATATGACTTTTGCTAGATTTTCTGCACTTTTACACACTACTTTCTTTTACTGAGAAAAAGGTTAATTTTAAATTATAATTTAAGTTAAAAAATAAATATCTCTGAAAACTTTTGTAGACAATCTCTACTTCTAAATCAGCAGCTTCATGTCACCAGAAAGATATCAACTGTATTGCTTGATCCCAAATTAAAGCTATAGATTATATCAATGGTAATTTGTTAGATGCTAATATATTTCCAAAAGAAATGATAGAGACACAGTGTAATAGTCTGATACCTTCTCAATGAGCTCAATAGATATATCTCTTTCTCTCTGACTAAAAATGTACAATATCTATATGGCTAGTCATATATTATTCTATTTGCCATTATTCAAGGGCTACATTGGGGTGGGGTGGGAGCCAGGTGGGGAGGAGTAATGGGAGAAAATGAGGAACATCTGTAATACTCTCAATCAAACTCTAAATATATAAAGATAAATTTAAAAAACAAGCAAATAAATAAATTAGAGTTACCTGGAGCCACACAAAAACAAAACAAAACAGAGAGACAAACAAACAAAAATATAAAATAAAACAAAGACTACATTTCCAAACTAATTGGCACAAATGGAGGAGGAATTTAAATATAAAGTGACTTGCTCCATGGCATATGTCTATATCATAACATGCCCTCTGCTATTCTATTTGTCAATGAGTTTCTTCTTTCTTGATCTTTGTCATTTTATAGTTATTTCTGGTATCGTTCTGAGAGTCTTAACCTCAACTTGCATTTGGGTGCCCTGCTTAATTGGCCCACAGCAAGACCGTTTCCTGCGATTACCCTGGCCAGCGTCAATAAGGAATCATTATAATTTCAGCATCAATGGCAACTTTAATAGGCAGGAGAAAAAAGGTTTATAATAACATTTAATTTTCAGAATGCTGAGTTGTAAAGAAGTGGTTTCACAGAGAGAAAGCAATCACATATATTATATTAGTAGGCTATTTTCTTTTTATTTTAATCCTTGCTTACTTGGTGTGGTATTAACAGGGTTCGACTGATATAATGATTCTCAGTTCTACACACACACACACACACACAGCACAGTGCTGCTAAGAACTCGAATGCGTGGAAGTCGTAGGTCCTGGAAGCCACACGGCGTGGGAAGCCCAGTACGGAGACGTGTTTGCTCCAGGGGTGCAGCCTCTGTCACTAGACCCGGTCCTGTGCACTGCAGGACACTCGCCTGCCCTGATGGAACATCTTTTAAAACTGAGGACTGTCTGTTATGATAAATAAAGAACAAAATTTACTGTTTATGTACCTGCTTCCCCGTGTGAGCCTGTTTGGGGATAAATTTGGTCAGATTGATGTTTAGCCCTAAGGATCCTCATTTACCTCTCTTCTGCATGCGACTGTCCACACTGTTGAAGTACATTCTCGGCGTATTCTGGGATAGAAAAAACATGGACAGAGAGAAGCTGTGAATAAAACCAGGCCAAACGTCAAGGCAAACCCGGGTGACTGACTGGAATTCAGCGGATGTCATGTGGAAGTTCACGACGACACAGAGCACGGAGCCCAGACCGGTGACACACAAGCCGCCCTGCAGAGATCCGCTGGCCCTTGGCAGAGCAGCTGAGCAGGAGCCACGAGCCACTGGGCTGGATGGCAACGGACCACACGGCAGCAGGAACATTAAGAGAATGGTACAAATTAAAAAGTTAAAAACAAATGCAAACGGTGGTGTTATGAGCAAGAAGGTAGGGTAATCATGTAAGAAAATAAACTGAAGCATAAGAAGCTCAGGAAAGTAATCTGAACATTCATGTGTGTACCAGCAGGAAAGAATACTTTGTTTCTTAGTCAAGCTTTTAACCCAACCAAGGATTTTCTAATACAATATTGGCTGGAGTAAAAATTAATCCAAAATTTAGACAATTGAAAGTCTTAAGGCAGGAGTGAAAATTAACCACATCTAAAGGGTGATAGTGGGAAGTCCGCTGAGATTATGCCCATGTGTGTACTGTCAAAGGGCATGACCTTCCAAGGCGAACATCCATTCTCACTAGACCGTTTGCCCCTGGTGACTACGGCGCATCACTTCTTTGGACTGGAACTCAGTTTTTTCCCTCCAAATGAGGGAAAAAAATTCTACTTCATATATTATTAGAAGACTGAAGACAGTATTCAAAGTCCTTGGCACATAGAAGATTCTTCATAAGTGATAGTTATTTTTATTAATATTAAGTTAAAAGATAATTCTAACCTACATAATTTAAGCAGTAATCTATTGCTTTAAAAATTATGCAATTTTACTTTTTCTTTCATTTTAGCCTTCTTGTAATGATATATCATTGGGATCTGATTCTTTTCTTCTTGGTTCTATACTTGACTTGCCAACTGTCTACCTAGATTTCTCAGAAAGTTCACGTTTCTCCACTGACCTTCGAAGACCCTCCTGCCACAAATGAACTTTTGTGTGTACGGGTTTGTTTCTTGGTACTACATTTTATTCCATTGATTGATTTGTTTATTCCTGCACTAATACCACAATGTCTTAATATCTCCTGCTCTACAATGTCTTAAAATATGATAGAGAAGTTCCTAAATTTTTTCCTAAGATAATTCTGGCTGCTCTGTTTTTTGTTGTTGTTGTTGTTCTTTTTTCAATTTGTAGCACAAATAAACCAGTGGTTTCAACCAAAGGGCATCTTGTTTCCCAGAGGACATTTGGCCATTTTTTGTCACTATTAGAAGGTTATTACTGGAATTTAGGAGGCAAAGGCCAGGGATGCTGCTACGTCCTACAATGCATGGGACAGCCCCAGATGACAACAAATCATCTGGTCTGATACCGGCAAAGCTGCTATTAATTCTTGTACACAACTAGACGAAATCTGGTTAACAACTCATACATCCACCAACAAGTAAATGGATAAGTAAAGATGGTCTATCCATACAATTGAATACTATCCAGCAATATAAAGGAATGAATGATTAAATATGCCACAACACGTATAGTTTTCAAAATAATTATGCTGAGTGAAAGATACAAACGAAAAAGAGCACACATTCTAAGATTCCTTTTATATAACATTCCAGGACATGCACCTTGACCAACAGTGAAGCTTATCAGTGGTTGCATGTGAAATGAAGGGGAATGAATGGTGGTATGAACAGATTATAGAGGTTCATGATAAAAACTTTGGGAGTGAGAAGTATTTCATGATCTTATTTGTGGTGATGGTGTCATGGGTATAATTTATGTCAAAAATTATTAAACTGTACTCTTCAAATATTTGTAGTTTAGTGCAAATTACTTGTTTCTAAATAGAGCTATTTTTTAAAAACAATCTGAAAACACATACAATATAGCAGTATTTTATACTAGTTCTATTGGAAAAAAATAAAAACATAGACAATTTCACAATAACCGAAGCTTTCACATGCTGCTGTTGGGCAATGGGATGTGAGCGCCAGCAAAGGGGTGGACAGTGTTTGTTTTGTTCACTGACTTACCCCTAGGTCTGAGAATAAGGCTTAATGAATATTAATTTAACACTTGAATAAATTAATGGGGCAGATATCAGTACATTTTGAGATTATATTGTGCAGATGACAGTACTGATTTCACAGGAGCCAGTCACTTCCTGAATCTCACACTTGCACAAACGCTCCAGGGCACAACTGCAAAAACATTGATCAGCAGTATTGTAACAATAAAAACTTCAAAAGATACAAATGCCAACTGTAGGTAAATGCCAACTTGACAACATATTCATGCAATGGGCCGTAATTTGCTCTGCGGGCCAGGGATCTGTGTAAATAGAAAACAGACCATCCTCTACCCAGGTCTTTAACGAATCCCTTGTATCCACCCTCTGCTGGAGCTCCAACAGGCAGAATTCCCTCAGTCGACATGGCACTGTTTCTGATTCTCTCTCTCGAAGGCTGTAATTTTCTCTCCTCTGTTTTCCATCATTCACACTCTTTTCCCTAACTCTTACTTCTCACAATTTAATGAAACTTTATTTCTTTTGATATCTCTACTCCCCTGACTTTATACGACATCCTTAAAAATTCATATTCTATGTAGTTAAGAGAATCTCAGAGGGAGAAACAGTTAACACAGATGCACAGGCTGCTATCTTGAACAGGACTTCTATCATTATTTTCCACTGTTTATATACACACACAAAAGAAAAAAAAAAAAATTCAAACAGACATGATTTGTTTTTTTTATCCTTACCTAAGGACTACTTTGCATTTATCTTCAGATAGAGCGGGAGGGAAAAAGGGAGGAAGAGAGAGAGAGAAACATTGACATAAAAGAGACACATCGAGTGATTGCCACCCACAAGGCCCCGGATCGGGGCGGGGACAAACTGCAACCGAGGTATGTGCCCTTAGTGGGAACTGAACCCAGGACTCTCCAGTCCGTGGGCCGACACTCTAACTGCTGAGCCAAACCGGCCAGGGCCAGACATGATGTTTCGGATAACTAACTCTTTAGAGCTATTGTGTTTTCCTCTTCACCAGGCTAGTGGAGAATGCTTACAGCCTCTGTCTGGGTTTTTTAGAATGCTGGTTCTTGGGCTGTTCCCTCACAACCTGCTGGCTCTTCTGTGAGAAACACAGGCCACACAGAGTGGTGACATGGAGGTGACCTGGTCCCCAGCATTTCCTGAGCAACCAGCTGACCGCTGGAGGCCCCTGCAGCCACGTGAGGGAGCCACGTGGACGTCCTGCCAGGTCTGGGTGGGAGATGACTCTGGTCTCTATTCGACCGAGACTGCGTGAAAAATCGCCACTGAGAACGAGCACCAAACTGTGAGAGCTGATGACTGACTTTTGTTTTAAACTAGCACATTTCGAATAACCTAAACATCCTCAAGGGTGTTATAAGCAAGTGAGGAAGATACACAAACAGATTCTAATAATCAAATGTAGCAAATATATAACGATAAAAGTGTGCACAAGATGTTATGGAAAAAAAAGAAAAACTGAGAAGAGAAACCTTGAGAAAGGGAACTGGGAGTCCCAGGAAAAAATTTCTAGAGAAGATGACATTAAAATGAAATTTAAAGGCAGAATAAAAATTGTCCAGGAAAGCCCTGGCCAGTTTGGCTCAGCAGTTGGAGCATCGGCCTGTGGACCAGAGAGTCCCGGGATCGGTTCCCACTAGGGTCACGTACCAAAATAAATAAATAAATAAATAAATAATTAAAATTAAAATAAAAATAAAAATTGTCCAGGCAAGAGAAAAGCTAGTCATGACAAAGGAGAATGGTGTTAAGGGAACTACAAATATTAAAATTTTACTGGATTCCAATTTTTGGGAGACAATGGTTAGAAATGAGTCAGAAGAGGTCTATCATTCAGGGCCTCAGGTAAGCCAGGGTGAGGGTTCCACACTTGATCATGTAGAAGAGAGGGAGACACTGAGGTCTTCAGCCTGAGGAGAAACATGGCCAAATTAGTCTTTAAATTGAAGGCTGGAAGCAGAAGTAAAAGAAAAACGGTGGTCAGGCCAGGGTTGGGGGGACAGAAAAAACCCACACATTGTAATAATTCAGAGGATGTAAAAGGAGGTTCTGATCTAGGAATACCTGGAGAAGTGGACAAATCTAGAGTTATTATAGAGAAACAATCAACAGAATTTTTGATGGATTGAATGCAGGGGTATAGATGAGGGTATATACTGTGACTTTCATGCTTCTTGCTTAACAATGGAGAAAAAAAATTGTGCTACAAACTAATATGATTGAGGAAAATATATTGATTTTAAATATTGAGTTTGAGGTGCCTGTAAGAAATTGAGTGACATCCAGCAAACCTTGGGTATATAAATATCATGCATGAAGGAATTGGGGTTGGAAATTCACTCATTCACTCATTCATTAAATCATTATTGATTAAATGACTGCCAGGTGCCAGACACTACTCTGGGTGATTAGATTACAGCAGAGGCAGCAAACAGACAAAGAGCCTTCCTCATGGAGAATATATTCTAATAAAGGAGACAGACAGAAAATAACCAACCCAATTAAAATAATAAATAAACAGAGAATGAGAGGGTGTTATTTTAGACATGGTAGTTTGGAGAGGCGGGGGGGGGGGGGTCTCGTTGGGCATGGCTTAAAAGCAAGCAAGGGAGAAAAATAATCTCAAGAACTAAAGAGAGGGAAAAAGTGTGGCAATACTCTGACAGGTCAAGGATATTAGAAAATAAGTCAGAGACTATTCTTACTTATACAACAAAAGGTGAAAATTCACTCAAGGGTTTATATAACCTGCTGGATCATCTTTTTTCCCCTCAAATAACTAAGTCCATCAGTGTTAAAAGATGGATAAAAATCAAAATGAGTAACAGATTTTTTTTTACCATAATGAAACATCCCTGGAATTTTGGTGCAGTATGACATGTGTCAAAAGAAGACTAACACACACAACAGTCAGCTAAAATATAATTCATTATTTAACTAAGAATGTACTTTTGTAATACTGGGCATGAATGTTTAATACATTACATTCTTTGTACTAGGGGTTTTTGTATATGCACACCATCTCATATAAGCTTATTTTTATGTATGTCTCCATAGATAGCACTGGCTAAAATTTGTGCAGTACTTTATAAATCTCAAAGCAATTTTGTACCCATTGTAGGCATAGAAGGCTAGTTTTAATTAGCTACATAAATATCAAATATTTTCTCATGCATGTATTGGAAAATCTAATGTTTCTAAATCTATGCTATGCATCACTTTTTTTCCCCATTTTGTTCTAAGTTCCAGTCACCACTTTAAGTTACAGTAACCTATATGAAGTGACTGTGAAAACCAAAGTAGACATACCACATCCTTTCTATAATAGAATTCTTTGGAATAGCCAATATAGGACACAAGCTACAAAGAGCTTCATGGACTTTCTTCCAAGGAGAAATGTTGTGTAAGTTGCTATGAATAGATAAGATATACTGTGACCCACAATATCATCATGTTGATTGTATGCAAATATAAGAGAGCTGTACTACAAACCAAATGACTAACTACAAACACTGTCAGAATTATGTTTCAGAAAAACTGTGAAATTTTATTTTATTTTTTAAAGACAAATAAAGTATTAAGGTATCGGTGAATGTATGTTGTTTAGTTACAGCTTCTGTTTTTCAGTGGCACAGAGGAGTTTATATTTTATTACTAAACTTTACTGCTCTCTACAAATGATTAAGCTTCTCTTAGGGCAAGTATGTGGCAGTATTCTAAGATCATCTGTTTTCGTTCACAACATAATTACCATACATTGCTTATTTCAGTATTTAAGTATGATCACCTATCACATTTATCTGGCCAAGTTTCATAAAATTTGTCCTCTTATTAATTCACACATATAATATCAAGATAAAATAAATGCAATCTGATGAAAATCCCTGGTAGGTATAACTTTCAAAAGTATTTGAATCCTAATTGAGATTTCTTGTATTATAAAATATGAAGTTTTCATTAAAAGACTGGTAGAGATTTTAGACACAGTATGTGTCTCATATCTCAAACAAGGTGTCATCTTTTTAATGTGGAAGCAATGTTTATAGCTCCATTGCATATATTTGAATCCATAGAAAATACTATTTCTAGGAAAATCAACAGAAGACATAACTCAAAAAGTATTAAAGACATAACTGTATGAGAGGGAGGCTTCAAGGTGGCTGCCGCTCCTCCCCACGTTTTTATCTTACAGAACACTTATGTTTTCCAGCTTCAAAAAAACGAAGTTTCTTGAGAACAGTTAAATGATGGCAGGGTGTAAGAAAAGTCATTTACTCCTTTTCTGCTCTTAGAAGGCTGCTATTCTGCCTCTTTTCTTGAGCTCTAGAAAACAGAAGTATTTGGAAGCTTAGGATAATCACTTTTCCCATCTCACTGTCCATCCATCATTGAAATCTTCCTAGGGCATAAACAGGAGTTAAATTGACAAGGAAATTGTATTTCTGGGTATCACTGTGTGTGTGGGGAGTCACTAATGGAATATCTCATTTGTAAGAGAAAAGAAAGCTTCTTCATTTATTTATGCATAATATTTTCAGATGCTCAAAAGCCCTAGGTAGATAAATACACATTAAGACTAACCAAATAGATTATTTCAATGGGCTATTCATAAATGACAGTGCATATATGCATTTATAGCAGCTACAGACTTTGTGCCTTGGACAGAAAATGCACATTGATAGTCTGCACTACAAACTTTGTTTAAAGCAATAAATATGATATCAAGTCCTTTGTCAATGATAGCAGAAGGTTCCAGGCACTGTTTGTTTCATAACCCTGCACCTAGCTGACTCTACTTCTCTACAGCTCAAGTTGCCAACAAAGACTGAACTGGAGCTGGAGAGTCGATCCTTGTTTGGTTAACAAATCCCCCGCAAAATATCCCCCGAGCCCCCAGGAGCTGTAGTGATGTCATATCCGTTGTCCAGGTCTCCACACCTCTCTCGGCGCTCACTCCCTTTATCTTTTTCTTGAGTTAAAACTTTTGAGGTGCACTGGCTACATAGCAGAAGGAGCGAGGGTGGACTGGGGCGCGCAGGTTGGAGGCGCTTCAGCACCGCGGTCAGCGCCCGCTGCAGCCCACCCGGCTGTGAGCTCGCGGACTCCCAGCTCTGAGATGCCTGCGGAATGATCGCCCCCCAGGGCGGCTGCCGCTGCTGCTGCTGCTGCTGCTGCCGCCGCCGCCGCCGCTGCTGCCCCCGCTCCTGCCACCGCCTCTGTCTCCACTCTGCTCTGACTGGCAGGCAGAAAGTGCAACTGGAGGGGAAGGTCTCTGCAGTGACACTGGAGTGGCTACACAAAAGAGAGTAAAGAGGGGGCACAAACCCAGATCAGAATGCAGGCGACGTCCAATCTACTCAATCTGCTGCTGCTGTCTCTGCTTGCTGGATTAGATCCTTCCAAGGTATGGGCAATATTTTAACTCTTCTTGGAAATAAATGTGCAATATGAAACAAACCGACCAAAAATGCAAATATATACCCCCACCCCCACCCCCCAAAACGGCACGAAAGACAGCTGCCCTGGCTGTCTTATGATGCCTGGCGTATTCCCACTGCTCGGCAGATAACAAGGTGAACTACCAGAGGAATAGCTCCTCAAGGTAGAGTCCTGGAAGGGGGGAGGGACCAGGAGCGAATATGATGCGTGGGGGCAGCGGGCAATGCGGCTCTTCGGGTACGGGGGCTCCTTCTGTGTCCAAGCTCTTAATGTGCTCTTCTGAAGTCGCTCGAATAATGCAAAGGAGTTAGCAGGGAAACAATGCAATTTGTAAACGTGGATTAGGAGACAGTTCACCATCTCTTTGTTGAAAGCAGAAAAGCGGGTTTGGTTTTTTCCAGCGGATCCTGGTCGGGAATGCTCCCATGGCAGACGTTCTGCGGTTTGTGTCCAAAAACATTGGCGATGCTGCTTGTAACGCGCAGGGCAGGGAGGCAGAGCCGCTTGGTGAAAGGGGCTTGTGTTTCTCTGCTTCTTTCTTTTCATGAAGGAAATCAGGGGCACTGAGGAAGTTCTGATTAGCAGTGATAAGAAACAGGAAGTGAGAACCCTATCAAACTAGGAGGGCCATAGGAAGGACAAGGCGTCTCATAGCTGTTGAACTCTGAAAATTATCCAGCTCTGGCAATTAATGTGAACACTCAGCTCTTTTCATAAAAAGGCAGGAAAAGGAGGAGAAATATTTTCAGCGGTGTATAGCAAAAGTCTTGATGATAAAATGAGATCATTTGAGAGCTTCAGCATAAGAAAATCTTAATTATCCAGAAGAAGAAATAAGATGTCTGGTAAAAAGAGTTAAGAGTTACAATATTTAAAATTATATTACTTATTTAACTGGCCCAGAGCAATTTGACACAACAGGACACACGATGCCATGCTACAAAACCATTTAAAGCTGTAGTCTGGAATATTGTAGTTATTTATTTAAAGCTTTACATCCTCTTTGCGGTGGAGAGAAATTAAGTATCTTTTCATAATTCAATAGAACTAATTAAGATATAACCAAGCATAATCTAATACTGTGGTTGACAATATTTCTAGGCCTACTATCGTAGATAGTGAAAACTTAGAGTCATGTCATTTATACTCATAATTATTTCAGTGCACTTTTTCATGTTTAGAATGACCTGATGAGAATAAAATCATTTTATTTTAAAGCTGCGGTTGTGCTGATATTGTCACTGAAATCTTCAATGTGCATTCCATCTTACTGATCTTAGTGGAATGTTTTACGTACTGAGACAGCTTTAAAGTATTGTACATCTAGATAAAAAGTGTTAATTTTATTTTTATATTTTCTAAGTCTTATTTTTCTTCTTGCCTCTGGGTCTGCAGTGACACATTCCACTGCCCCGTCACTATGTCATGTTGGTTAACACTTTTAAACACATTCCATTATGTACATCATTTGAAATGTTCTTGGTAAAACATCTCTTAACACCGAACTTCATCACTGAGTTATTGCAGAAAAAAATCACTTGACTTAAAGTGAGTTTTGTCATTTTTTAAAAATGAATTCATATGTGATTTCTCTGATATCTTTAATGCATAAATATCTTTACTTCTTGCACTCTGTTCTTTCCCAAATTAAATAATATAAATTAAAAAAAAAAAAGAGCTTCTGTTAAATAGAGAGATACATCCTCCAAATAAATGACCCATTTTTAGTCAATACGACCTTTTCTTGTATGGATAAGTTTATTTCTGCGTATTCAACAATATAAACCTTTTGTTAGATTTAACTGTGGCTGTTTGGTACAACTACGTGAGAAATTCAGGGGAGAAAGGCACACACATTAACTTTTCAAACTGTCCTTTTTCAGCTTCTAGATACTGCCACACAGTGTGCAAAGAAGAGAAGACGGTCATTTCTTCTCTGCCACATATGACATTACAGAGAATATTCAAATGTTCATAACAAATGATTTTAATGTTGTACAACGTTTTTGGACCAGAAGAGAAAACTACTGCTTAAAAAGTGAATAAAATCTACTTTTGTATATTTTATCAAACTATTTTTGATCACCAAACTCCATCACCCCACATCCCAATCACAAATGACACCATTTAATTCTCAAGTTAATTGTCAGTCAGGTTATAAACTAGAAATATTCTCAAATCTTATTTATTATTGTGCTAACTTCTTAAGGGTTTACTTAAGTAGTTAGCGTTCATAATGCAAATTATGTTTAATAAAATTGAAATGAATAATACCACATAAGACCACAGTTCTGGGACAAATAAGTAATAATTAAGTGATGACACTTGAATGTACAGTAATTTTAAACAAGCTGGTTTATTAATACTAAATATTAGGACTGATAGATTTCATAGTAACACTTTAAAATTAATTTATTTATTTAATGTATATGTATAATCACATATGGATACACTGGCAAAACAGGAGACTTCTTAAAATTGAATAGATTTATTTTTAGGTATAATATTGCCCACATATACCAAATATTGGCAATATTATCTTAGAGAGTGTATGTTGTACATTAATTTACCTGGAAACAAAAAGGCTTTCTAACAATAGTACCAACTCATTTTGTAGGACATTATATTATGTTTATGTTTATAATCATTTTTCCTGAGATTGAAACTTACAGGTCGTATATGACATTTTATAAAGTGCTTAAGTCTCACCATCTTATGGCAAAATGAGTTACTTGAAACTCAATGCTATCTTTAAATTGTAAAAAAAAAAAAAAAAAAAAAAAAAAAAGCCCAAACTTCTATATTGATAGGATGAACTTACTTTCAGCACATACTTATGACTTTCTTTGCTCTCATTTAATACATCAGAAAATTAGCAAGATCAGTATTTTCTTTTGACAAAGGAAGGCAATTCACCATGAACTAATTATTTGTATTTTTATATAGACATATTATCAATTTTCTCTCAGGAAAATTATGAGAATTATGTTTTTTATTAATTAAAATCTTATTAACGAGTTTCCAGTTCCATTTAGAACTCATGGGTATAGCACTTTGCCTATTTTAAGAGATATTAATTAATTGTACTTGTAATAGAGTGTCTGAAATATAGGCAATATGCCAAATCATTATTCATTCCATAAGTTTTTTAAAAACTGAAAGCTTGTCGGAATTCAATTACCGCTCAGTTTTAGAGAGAAAGGACCATTCCGTGCAGGAAATTCCTGAGGGTGGCTGCTAGATGGCATCTCTGTGCTTTTAAACGGAAGGAGATGAGTTCAGTAATGACCTTGATAGTATGAAAGTGAACCTTTTTCTTTCACAAGGTTGTTAGCAGACCATTATTTGAATGCAATAACAAAATAGTAATTTCTATGAATCAGAACCATGAGTTCCCCTGCTCTGCATGGCTGAATTCAGAGGAAAGGAACATATAAACCAGGCCATGCAAGTTTCTAGGAGAACATTGCCACCTGAGTCAGATACTTGAGTAGCAGTTAAAAAGAGGTGGCGTGGTCACCGTCACACATGGCAGTGACTGAACTTGAAGGCGGTCATACTTGCATGATAAAGATACTGCAAAATGCCCTAGCTTAGACTGAAGAAGCATTCATTATCTTCCTGCCTGGAAATATATTGAAGAACTTACCACCACGGTCCTTGCTCACACTACAGACCTGAACTGTAACAATGACTCAGCAATAATCTGCAACACCAAGCTATTCTTTCTGTCCAAAAGAACCCAGCCTCTTAGAACTCCCCTTACATGAGACAGTTGCTTTAAAGCCATATAAACATGATGGGAACTAAGAGACTTTCAATACTTATACTGTTAAAGGCTTCCTAACATAATAGACCAAGTCTAAGTGCCTTTGCGCTTTAGTACTACGAGAGAAAATCATCAAAGACTTAAATTGTCTAGAGGCGGCTTTTGTACATAAACTGGTTGAAGTTCTTACAATGTTTTTCTTTCAAATATATTCAGTTCTTTTTTTTTTTTTTCTTTATTGATTTTTTTATAGAGAGAGAGGAAGGGAGAGGGAGAGATAGAAATATCAATGAGAGAGAACATCGATTGTCATGCCCCCCACTGGGGATCGGCTCACAACCTGGGCATGTGTCCTGACCAGGAATCAAACTGGCGACCTCTTGGTGCATGGGTCAATGCTCAACTACTGAGCCACACCAGCCAGACAGTTCTTACAATTTTTAAATGAAATTGATAAAAAACAAACAAACAAAACAAAAAAACAGCAAGAGAAATAAGCTGAGATCAATCAATATCAACTGTTAAAACACACCTGAAATAATCTCTCTTCCCTGTAACTACTGTGTGCCAGAGAGATCCTCTGTACAGCAGAATCAGCTCGAATCAGAACAGCAAACATGGACGGAAGGCATGTGGCAAGGGCCTGGAATTACACACAAACCGGCTATGGCAGAGAGTGAAAACTTCAGTGCAGCTCACCCTTGTTTTCAAAGAGCAAATGACTTTTCTACTTGCATTTTATCCCATCCCCCTTGAGGCTATCAAACTTTTACCTTACAGAAAGTTCACTCTTTCTCTTGGCAATGGGAAAAGGTTCAAATTGTACTGCTTTCCTTTATTTTTAAAAATTACAATTCCCTGTATTTTGCAACTATTCTCTTAAAAACATTTTTAAAAAAGGTTTTTGTGACAATAGATTGATGCTCTGTTGAGAGAAAAAGCAGGACAAGAGAAATAGGGTGCAGGATTCAGGGTGTCTCATTTCTCATCCCTACTTTGCCACCGATATGATATATCAATGGCCGACTTTGGGGAAGGCATGCTCTCTCTCAGTGACCTCAGCTATAAAATGAGGGGTCTACATGTCCTTAGAAGTTTTTTGTTAAACTTGGGAATGACTGACTCTGTGCTATGGTCTGCATGTTTGCACCCACAATCATATGTTGACCTAGTGTTCAAGGTGGTGGTATTAAGTTATAAGACCTTTGGGATGACTGGGTCCTGAGGATGGAGCCCTCATGAACGGGATTAGTGCCGGTATAGAAGAGGCCCCAGAGACCTAGCTCACTCTTTCACCATGTGAAGATATAAGGGAAGTCTGAGACCTGGAAGGGGGCCTCACCGAACCATACAAACACCCTGACCTTGAGCTTCGAGTCTCCAGAATTGTGAGAAATGCACAAGCCACCCACTGGCGTTTTGTTATAGCAGCCTGCACAGACTAAGATACTCTTTTTAATGTTTGGTCACTTGTCAAATATTTGAAAATTCTTTTGTGGGCTATAGCTTGTAAGATGATGAACTTTGTGAGATGTGGAGTCAGCCTGCTCAGGTAATATCATAAAGTTTTCATCTCCTTCCTCACTCATCATTTATGATTCATATACCAAGCTTCTATCTATTCACCCATCAAACCTTGCTCCCTGACAGGATTGCTTCTCAATCAAGATCTGAAAACCAACATGTTTCTTGTTTCAGAGGTTAAGTCTTTTATTTGATGGAAAATCTCTAGTGAAAACTTATTTTTCATATAAAAAGAATTGCTGGTGTACAGAAGAGATGAAAGGTATTTCGGAGGGCTACTTATAAAAGGCCCTGCATGTTCACTGATGACTCTTCCAAGCAGAAACTTCCTTAAGGATGTTAGACTGGCAATTATTAGAAAAATCTCATTTTTTGTACTAAATATATTTATATTTAGTATACACACACACACACACAATATATATATATAAAGAAAAAAACGAAAGTGGATGAAACTGCAACTTAGGAGATAAGACATGGCATTTGATTTACTTAAATATTAATTATTCACCTTTTTAATTTAAAACAACCCTAGCAATTATGAAATTAAGAAAGGAAATACAAAACTAGACAGCTATCTGGGTGGGCTAGGTGAGACTTGGGATTATTTGTGCATTTGTGTTAAGGTGTGTGTATGCATATATGTGAACAAATTACTTCACAGTGGCATTATGAATATGAAGGTAACACTGAAAGTTATTTAAAAACTTGCTACTTGGAACCTAGGTTTAAATCTAAAATATGATGTTGAAACTGGTCAACCATCTACTCAGTCTGTGCCATATCTCAATTAAAAACCTTAAAGAATGTTTTTATGAAGCTAACATTAACATGATAATTTTCAAATATTTTCAACAATAAAGATAACAAAATAAAAAAAAATTTTTTTTATCCTCACCCAAGGACACTTTTGCATTCATCTTCAGATAGAGCAAGAGGGAGAGAGGGAGGAAGAGAGAGAGAGAAACATCGATGTGAGAGAGACACATTGACTGTTGCCACCCACACAACCCTAACTGGGCCCAGGGAAAAACTGCAACAGAGGTATGTGCCCTTAGTGGGCACCAAACCCAGGATTCTCTGGTCCGCGGGTTGACACTAACCTCTGAGCCAAACCGGCCAGGGCAACAAAATAAAAATAAAATTATATTCCAAACTAATGGCAATGAAAAAGAGGGAGATGGACCTGAAACCATAGGAATTGGTAACTCCTAACTGTGCAACTTTGCAGTAAGACCATCTCTCTGAATTGCATTTTATATTAACTATGGAATAGATGTAATAGTAATGAAATTTATACAGTTATTGATGATATTAATATATATGTAAATTTATTATTTATTTATTTATTTATTTATTTATTTATTTATTTTTGCCATAGAATAAAATGTGGATCTATTTTAAAGCATAAAGTTCAATGCAAATATTCTAACATCACTCAACCTATAATCAAGTCAAGAGTCTGTTGTGTACCATATATTAAGGTAATAATATCTTGCTGTTGCTTCTTCTGAGAGTTCAGAAAAGTGAGTGTCCTATAAAAACTTCAGCAGGGCTTCTCAGAACCAGCCCATCCCTTGGTCAGAGCTCCGATTTCAACATGGCACCTCAAAAATTTACATCGTACCGATATCCAGAAAGACGCCCCTCTTCCACATTTGTTAGGGGAAAAGTACAAGATATGAAGACCAGTTTCATTAATATTGAAGCCAAATCATATCAAGAAAAGAGATTTTAAATTAATGACAAGCAGATCACAGATAGGATGGATCTATTTGAATGAAGAATCTATCAATGGATGAAACTGTTTTTTTTGACCAGCATGCACAGTGTGGGCTTTTTGTGTCTTTCCAAAGGATATCTATGATAACATGCTTTAAATCCTCCCTCAGATTTAAAAATATTAAAGAAAGAAGTCTTAAAATGGGATTTTCTCAAATTAATCTAAAAGTATTCAGGGCAGAGGGTCATTGTCTTAGTTCTTTCAGATTAGGTGGTTTATTAATAACAAATATTTATTGATTACAGCTCTGGAGTCTGGGAGGTCCAAGATCAAGGTACCAGTACGGTCAGGTTTTGGTGAGGGCCCTCTTCCTGGCTTATAGATGGCACCTGCTCGCTGTGTCTTCAGAGTGGTAGGAGCCAGCAAGCTCGGTGGGATCTCTTTGATAAGGGCCCTAATCCGACTCCTGAGCGCTCTGCCCTCAGGACTCAATCCCCTCCCAAAGGCTTCACCTTCCAAAACCATCATAAAGGGTGAGGGAGGGACACGCATCTTTGGACCACAGCAATCACAGAGAAATGACCGCTCTGTGAACATAATTTCTCTTGGATTGCTTTCTCAGTCCCTCCTTTGTACAGAGCCTTTCCTGCGTTCCTCGCTCAAGGTTTCTGCAAAGTGCTTGAAAACATCTGACCCTTAGCCACTTAGTAACAGTTTCCCCTGATGTCCCTGTTCCAAGAGCATGTCTACCTAGACTACTTAGATGTATAAAAGAAGGAAATCTTACCACATGCAACAGCATGGATGGACCTAGAGTGTATTATGCTCAGTGAAATGAGCCAGTCAGAGGAAAGAAAACAAATATACGATTTCACTTATATGTGGAATCTAATGAACAAAATAAACTGACAAACAAAATAGAAGCAGACTCACAGATACAGAGAACAGACTGGTGGCTATCAGAGAAGGGGTGTGGGTGGCTGGGTGAAGAAGGGGAAGGGATTAAGGGAATAAAACACATCGTAGACAGACAACAGTATGGTGATGACCAGAGGAGAGGGGCTGAGGGGAGGCGAAGAGCATGATGGGATAAATGGTGATGGAAGGAGACTTGACTTGGGGTGGTGAGCACACAGCAGTGTACAGATGATGTATTATAGGATTGTATACCTAAAACCTATATAATTTTATTCACCAATGTCCTCCAATACATTCAATAAAAAATAAAATAAAGTAAAAAAAAAAAAAAAAAAAGCAATGTCCACCTGAGTAACTCATGAATTGATTCTTTTCTGAGGTCAACCCATGTAGCTAATATGAAGGGTAAAATTGATGAGAGCAACTATATAATATCTAGGAAATACTCTACCCATGAATAAATAATATTTAAGAAATGTATTATTTCAAAAGTACTTGCTATACTATAATATACTTTATTTTGTTACTCACTAAAATTTGGGAAGGAGGTGCCTAAGATACAGGACCAGCTTAAAGATCATCTCAACTGATAATGCCAATAATTTAGCTAATAAAAACACTCAAAAATGTTGTTGGAACTATTAAAAATAGAGCTTCCTAGGAACATTTCTCTTTTGTGCTTTAGAAACAAGGCACTATGAAGCATACACCACAAAGCTATGCCTTCTGTCATTCTCATCGCAAGCTTTCAGAAGAATAAAAATAAGTTCAGAAAGAGGATCACAGATGCTGCGTGTTCATGCTTTTGCCCTCCCTGGAAAGCTCCTTCCCTCTTCTCCATATGTCATCCTTTTACCTAAGTTTTAAGATGAAACTTAAATGTCACTTCTTCCATACACCCTTCCCTGGTGCTCCTCGCACCCCAAGGGGTGCCCTGAGGAACTAGCACCTCGGGGGGAGCCAGTGTCCACAGCACATTCAGCAGCAGCCCCGGCACCGTCTGACTCGGAAAGGTTTGCAGTGAGCTCAGAGTGCCCCCCCCAGGTTGCAAATACTCTATTTCTAATCACTCTTACTATACTTGTCCCTTTCTTACTTTTAACTGGATATTTATTGTATTGTGTCTCCCCTGCTAAATTATAATGTAGTTGAGGATAGACTGTGCCTTGATCATCATCATATTCTTTCCTACCTAGCCACTGGCAGAGTTTCCAGTCAGGTAAGAGTTTCAACCAGTAATGTTGAATGGACAATGGACAGATGAACGGATGAAGAAGAAAAAATAAGTCAAGGAACACCTAAAACACTTAAAATCTTGTGTTAAATGATTATATGATGCATGCATATAATCTGTTTTTGGTCCACGCTCCCATCAAAAAAAAATAACCAGGGAAGGGGAAGTCAGAAGGCTGAGTTTCAGAATCTTGGTTTCAAGGGCTTCAAATGTTTATATCAGGACGTTTATCTTGAAGAATGTTGCAAGATTATGTCATTTTAAATTTTTTTATTAATTTCCTGTCTTACCTCACCACCCTTAGGGCTGTTGTTGATACCTGATAACCCTCTGGGATGCTAGAACCTTAGTACTCTTGTAAATTAGTTGTTGTATTTCATGACACCATGGAAAAGTTAGTATATCCTCTTATTCCTTGCTGTATGTATGTGTCCATATTATTTGCATATTTTATTAATGTGTACTTATTTTTTTACAACCTTTATTTGATGTCCTGTCTGGCTTTATTTGAAAAATTAGTACAGTATCTGTATGTATCTTTTTTTAGGGACTGAGTTATTTTCTAAGGATGTAAAGTATTCTGCTGAAATTATTCTCATACTATCTATTCTTATATTAGTACCATATAAAAAGTAACATTTGTTCTATAATTGTACTACATTAATATATGAATACACTACTGCCTTACAGAGTGACATCCAACCATTAAAGGCAAATATAGGGCCCTGGCCAGTTTGGCTCAGCGGTTGGAGCGTTGGCCTGTGGTCCAGAGAGATCCGGGTTCGGTTCTCGCTAAGGGCACGTACCTTGGTTGCAGTTTGTCCCGGGCCCTGGTTGGTCGTGCGGGTGGCAGCCACTCGATGTGTCCCTTTCACATCGATGTTTCTCTCTCTCTCTTTTCCTCTCTCTCTCCCACTCTATCTGAACAAAAAATGAAAAAAATGTCCTCGAGTGAGGATGATAAAAAAAGCAAATATAGGTACAGTGGAGTTAGATATATCTGAATTATAATTTCTAAATACAGTCAGAAATTCAAATATTTTATAATTAACTTTGTAGCATAAAATGCTCTGAAAAGAAATGTGAGCAATAAAAGTGTTTCAACAGCCCAAGCAAACCACAATTGAGATAACCCCAAAGAGAGGGCATAAATTGAATAGACAGTCCCTTTTATTTTGCAAACTAAGTTGAAGGTGATTAAGACACATTATCCCGTGATGATTAAATAGCACTGCTAGAGGGAACAACCCAGATGTCAGGGAAGCTTCACACAGATCAGCAGTGTTGGAAATGCCGGCTCACTGGCACCAAGAGTCACTGATGAAATATTGCTTTAAAAAGACGCCATCACTTCTGGGAAGGATCTCCATGTATGGCTGCTTGGGGAATCGTTTATCTGAATGAGCCCAATGGGGAGTATTCCTACACCTACAAGTACTTTGTGGCATGATGACTATGTCTTAGTGCATATCACAATAGTACTAAACCAACTAAAAGACTGTGTGGCTCGAGACCTACTAGAAACTTTTTATTAGACTTATCATTTATAATTTATATCATGCTACAGATATACTCTACTCTTGAGAACAAGTTGAGTGCTAGGCAGTCAGAGAGTAAAATGACTGTACTTTGATTGCCATCTACCCCATCTGGGGTGAGGCAGGAGGAAATGTATGGTGAGTTAGAAGCTCATGCCAAAGAGGAAGCTATTGTCATGTAATGACACGAAACTGGGCGTGAGATATTTGAGAGAAAGGAATCAAGGGGATGGGATGGATTTCCTCAGAGTGTCTCTAATTGGCAGCATAACATCATGAGCCCCCTGTCAGTCAAAGCAAGAAAAGATTCCGTGTCCAAATATTTGTCCTAAAATAAAAGTGGAATAATATTTGAAGAAGTGATGGAATTATAAATGAGCTTATGTATACAGTGTCATGAAGGTGAACACATTCAAATAGAGTTAAAAAGAAAGTAAGGGTTGAGGGGAGATAATTCTTTGTTTACACATTGGGGGTGGATTGAAGATCTTAGAGCTGGGGCACACATTTGGCAATGTGTATTTAAGCCTCTCAAGTGAAGTTTACTCTCCCTACCAACACCACACACCCACACCCCTACACAACTGTATTCATTGATCTGTGGCCTGGTTACCCTTCTATGACTAACTGTTCACATTCACTTTTAAAACAAGGTTTCTAATTTAGTTCAACTAATCTTCAATGTCTCTTAGTAAGAAGCACTAGAAGGAAGGAAAGGGCATAAAAGCTTCAATAAGCTTCTTTTTCTTTCTTTATTTGCATCTTGATTTTACATATGGAGAGGCTCTAGAAACCTGATTGCATTCTGTCTATTAATATGTCATCATTGTTTTTGGAAAAGATACTGACTGCTCAAGGGACTCAACCTAATTAATATTCACTTAACATGTAAAATGAAGATAAAGAAAAAGAGAAGCCATACCAAATCAGAGGAAATTTATAGTAACGGGAACTGAAAAGTTCAGTGCTGTGGACAGAGTACTAAATTAGGAGTCAAAAAAGCTGGGCCTTATATCAGCTCTTCCGCTTTGGGCGACTCATTAAATTCTTCCTTGATTTCCCTCTCCGTATGTCCAAAATGAGGATGGTAAACTAAATGCTTTTTTCCTTTTTTTACTGGTAGGTCACCCTAAAATGGGGCACCTCTATACATGTAATTCACCACTCTTCATCCGTCTTCCTTCTGCTCAGAGGCCCCCGAGAGGTCCATCGTAAATGGGAACCCTTCTGTGGGAGCAAGTAGAAGACGACAGTGTGCGCACCGATGCGGTGGTGGTTAGACAGGGGTGCGAGCAGTGAGCATGGGCTGTTGGTAGAGAAAAGGAAAGAATACGGTCCTAAAAACTGCAATCGGGGCGAAGAGGCCAGCTTTGCCCCTGCCGGGCTTAGGGACGGAGGGCAGCGGGCTTCAGAGTGTGGAGAGGCAGCCGCGTCCCCAGGGGAGATTTTAATAAAAGTAAAAAGGTGGAAGAAATTTTCAGAGAAGCAGTGGACACGAGGGAATGTCCTGATGATGGATTGTGAGTGTGTCACACGTTGCTATCTGCATTACATTGATAATGAATCTTTCACGTACATTGAAAGACGAGTCTGAGGTTTTTCCAGGAATTAGTTATTTTTTCACTGACTCTGCAAAAGTCTAGTCAGCCCAAATCTCTCCTGATATGAAAAATATACAAAGCGATGAACTAGTTGGAGGGCATTCAACACAGATTATAATAGACAGTGGAAAATGTATCACTCTCCTCCCCCTCAGTCTGGGCCCCATTTACCTAAAATGTCGCATAATACTCAAGGAAGGGCTCATCTGTTGAGTCTGGGAAGTCGGCGGTATATAACGAGGAAAGAAGGGCAGAGATGACAGCCAGTGGGATTGTATATTTTAACCATATTAGGTCAAAATTGTACCTTGAAAATTCCCTGGGAATTTCAAAGCGATGTAAGAAAGCTGTGTGCTGAGTGGTTACCGGCTCCAAAACGCCTCTTCCCACCGCAAGTGGTGTGACCGTTTCAGCCCCAGCAAACACGTGTAGGGAAACTGGGCTCGTGTTTGTTGTTTTCATAATACTGAGACCAAAATAAAATCTTACTTCAATATGCTGTATTAATGAAAAGAGATTTGTAGTTTTTTTTTCTATTTAACAATTTGTGTGTGTCTAAAGTATGCCTAAGAACACACGGCTCACATATGGCCCTTAGTTATTATATGAGGTCATTTTAATCATAGAACAGATATCAAAGAAGAAAATGTTAAGTTTAGTTTTATGTCACTACAGCTAGAAAAGGGTGATCTGTGTGACTCACGTTCCTCTCATGTCCTTGCTCTGGGATGACGTTAGAACAGAGTAAAAGGAATGTGTGAGGTGTTCTGACATGGGCATTGAACTAAGAATCTGGAAATAGAAATATTGAAGTGTGTGCCTCTGTGTGTGTGTGCCTCTGTGTGTGTGTGTGTGTGTGTGTGTGTAAAGGGGAAAGTTTCATCTGAAAGCTACTAGAGTAAACCTCCACTTTCGAGACTCATTATGTCTATAGAAGTGAACAACATGAGCTACAAAATATCTTTAAATGCAGCTTATTTCCCAATCACATAATAAGCTGAGTTAGTCCTACTAATTTATTTGAAATGTGAAACCTAATAAAGATTCTTAAACTCATTGTAGAAATAGATGGGATGACTTTCAAATTGTCCCGTCGATTAAATGAACATGGGTGATTTAAATTTCCCATGAAAATTCAGTTTACGTGCAGAGAGCCTGTTTCCTTCTTTGCTTTCTTCCTTTTTGGTTTTTTTGGCAAAGAAAGGGTCATCTTTGACCTCTGTCATAATTAGATTATAGTCCAAATGACAAAATAATTGCAATAAATAACATTTCTTGATTGAAATTGTCCTAAATTACTTGTCTTGCCTAAGATATGTTACTTCCATCGAAAATCATACAGTTTTCAGTAATATAATGGGAAAAATAAGACCTCTCTCATGGGTCTAGGCAAAGTCTAAATAAGAGAACATTTTGAAGGACCAAGTTTACTGCCTGGTATCTAGTAAGTGCTAAATAAATGGCAACTTATTTTTCAGTAAATTAGTGTTCGAAATATATTGCATGTGTTATACACCCGACTTCTAATGAATGTGCTAATTCTGTAACCTGACCTCACTCATTCCATTCATCTTTTCCAATTTCACGTGACTCCCAGGACGCCTATGACAAAAGAAAAGACGTATTCCTTTCAGAACTCTACCTGCTCCTCACTCCCTCCTCATAAAGTTTTATGTGTTTTTTTTTTTTTTTTATTGTCTTTTGAATAGTGATATGCAAGCATTTATATTTAGGAAACAAAAAAAAAAAAAAAAAAGAAAGCAACAAGGACTTCAAAACAGAAAAGATATCTGTGGAAATAAACCGAGAGCACAACTATCTTTTCTTAAAAGAAGAAAACCACTGATTTACCATGAGGGTTTATGAGTGAGGATGGAAGGAGGCACTTTTGTATGTTCTGCCTTTACTCACTGACAGATCATCTCTGATCTCTTGAACATGGCGGGTTGGTGTTGAAAAGTCTTTGACATCAAGTAGAATTGAATTGAACTCACAAAAGACCCCGAAAGTCCCTTCCAATTCAGAGAAGTTTTTCAGTTCAACAGATCTTTAAGCACATGGTCAGTTCAGGTCCCCCAGATGCTGTGATTTTAGTGTGTCCCAATTCTATGTGCTTTTTTGTAATCATGTCCCATTTGGTATTTATCCGGAATCACAGAGAGTGTTCAAGGAAAAGAGAAATACAAAAAAATCTATATTTCAGTTGACCTGTGGTCCAGCTCTTTAGCAAACTAGGATATCTCCAAAAACTTATGAGTCATTAAATATGCCACAATAGAATAAAATTAGTCAATTAGCAAATGTGTACAATTGCTAATACACATAGTTTGTATAACCACCACTGAGATTTCCAGAAAGTAAAATTTCTAATTTATGTTACCCACTTTTTGTTGAAAGCATTGTTGAGAGTAAATAACTCAAGAAAGTTTGCTTAAATATATCAATATGTCAAATCAGATTTTCCAGGAGGTAGGGATATACACTGCAATAGTTAATTTCTACAAGCCTCACTTTACTTATACATAAATTCAGGATAAAATGAAACAAGACTTTTGTGGGAAGCATATGAGACCATATTTTCGGAGAGTATCTGGAACACAGGAAGAAAGGGTTATCAGTACAGACAATAACACTAGTTATAGCCTGACAGCTAACCTATTGTTGGCATTAGTATTTCTGTCCATGTGTGATTGTCTCTTTTTAGGTCACCACTTAAATGAGCCCTATCCATTTGGGCTTTGTACAAGATGGGAAAGGCGTGGGTGAGCTTAAAATCAGAGAGTCCGCCCAGTCCTGGGCATCTGTCCAGTGACCAGATGGCTCCTAGGGTGCACCTGGAGGCAGGTAACTCTCCTGCAAATAACACCAGGTCAGAGTTCTTTGTGTGGGATTTAACCACGAGCAGAGTCTTGTGCAATTATCCAATTATATATTAGATAAGTTTATTTTAAAAGGCTAATGAGCCCTGGCCAGTTTGGCTCAGCAGTTAGAGCGTCATCCTGTGGTCCAGAGAGATCTGGGTTCAGTTCCCGCTAAGGACATATACCTCAGTTGCAGTTTGTCCTGGGCCCTGGTTGGGTTGTGCGGGTGGCAACCACTCGATGTGTCCCTTTCACGTCGATGTTTCTCTCTCTCCCTCCCACTCTATCTGAACAAAAAATGGAAAAATGTCCTCGGGTGAGGATAAAAATAAATAACTGATGAAAAGTGAAACACAAATCACTAATCACACATCAACTCTAGTGCATCCTGTTGTTTGGGGGGACTTCTGTCTCAATCTTAAGCTCTTTCATGTCCTCTCCTTATTAAATCTTCAAAGACCTCAAAATGCCCCATTGGAATTTTATCATGTCCACTAAACTACAACTAAGCTGTTGTTGACTTGCAGCAAATTCTTAAAGCTTGCTTCTCATTCCTCCAGCACTTTCCTTCCACAGTGATTTTCTGATGCTCCTTCTGTCATTTTTATATATTGTGTTCCCTCCATTCCAACTCTCTGTATTTGTACACTGCACCGTTTCTATGGTCCACAATGAGCTGTGTCTGCTGTCTTTGATGCGTTGGTCTCTCTTCTTGATGATGTCCATCTCTATGTAAATGGCAATTTCTTATCAAATGTTGTGTTACTTTCTGTTTTTGCAAATATTAATAATAAGCTGTCTGCATTTTCTGTGCCAATGGTCACCTGCTGTTCCAAAAGACATTTTTGTAGCTGAAATGAGCTATTTTTATCCTCATGAAACCTTGATATTTGGGGGTTGGGCGAGGGTGGCTGTAAGTCAGAAAGCCACCAGACAAAAGCAAACTGTTTCAGATACCTTGTGAATTCCTCCATCTACAGCAAAAATGACATATTTCAAAATATAGAAATGCTTTAAAAATATTTTTACTAATAATTCTTTAATATCCAGAGGATATTGCTTGTGGTTCCATATAGACAAAAACATCAGTGCACAGATAATAAGTTCAAATTCATTTTAAAGATGAAAACTATATGTGTGGTCATTACTTTCTAGCCATGGGACTGTGGAGGTGTGCTGTGTCACTTTAAATATTCATCTAAACGTTATCTGACAATATCCACACTACTATCCCCGAACAGCAACTGTTCGCCTGGGAGAAACCTGGATATGGAATTAATTTAGATCATTGAAATGATCTGCTTCCTATGGAGCAGGGAGAACTACACGCTTTACTTTGTTCTGTAAAGCACATCCTTCCACGGAGCACTGGTTGATAACCTCACATTGGCTTCCCGTTCATGGGGTCAAAATCTAATCAATTCATTAGACAAGTTCCAAAATGTCTGAGCAAGAGCTTTCCTAATGTCATCAACAGTGGCATCAACCACATGATCAAAAACATGAAGTTTTATTATGGAATGTGCTCTTTTGTGAAAGGGAGAGGGAGGGACCCTGGAGAACAAACAGCTGTTGCTCATTCCGTATTTGTCCTACACGCGTCCAAGGAACATGCACGAAGAGCAGGGCAGGACAGTCCCAGCTCCGTGGGCTTAGACTCCAGCTGTGGGCTGAGTTGAATCCCAGATAAGAAAGTAGCAGGTCAATGAAGCATTTGCAAATTGTCTGTCAAGAGACTGGTTCAGAGCACAAGCATGAGGAGATAGGAGGGCTGTGTAGCATTAGTCAACCCCATAAGTGTTAGATTAAAGTAGCTCCTTGTATCAAAAACAAAAAACAAAAAAACAGAAGCACAGTATTAAACTGACAGCTCATTATAGGTCCTGCTCACCTGGATAAGAGGATAGTTATTACATCTCCACAGTGGCGTAAAGATGAAGTTGGGAGAGAAGAACCACTGTTGCAATGCCCCAAACTAAGGACTGTGTGGGGTCACAGGTTCGTCTGAGGTGTCCAAACCTTATGCACTCTCTCTGCAACCCCAGAATTAGAGAAGGGGGGATGCTACCCAATATTTACAGTCTAGTTACAGCTCCTAGAAATACTTAGCTACGGGAAGGCTGATGTTAACCTACTTTGTGTGGGAACACTCAAAGCCCTAGAGGACTCGTTTATCCATCCACTCATTTAACAAAGAGTGCAGAGGTCAAGGGAACCAAAAGATCGTACATTGCCTTGGAGCTAGTAACTGAAGCAGGCAACTACTCCCCAAGCCTAAAGGAAGAAGGGGTGTTAGCAGTTACCTGAACTAGAGAGAGACACACCCATGGGAGAGGTTCGCCCAAAATAAACGAATATGGGCAGAGAGTCAGAGGAACAAACATATTGAATGGGTTTTCCTCCTGCCTTTTGATGTCTTACCAGTACCTTCCATTGACCGAATTCAACCAGAAGCTACGTATCAGCTCTCCTCCTCCAAACACCTTGCAGGAGGAGGGGACAGAGCGTGGACCTGGAAGAGCACATTTAAAAAGAGTGCATCTCCTGGTCGGATGGCTCTGTTGCTTGGAGCATTGCCCCATATACCAGAAGGTTGTGCGTTTGCTTCCCAGTCAGGGCATGTTCCAAGGATGTGGGTTGGATCCCAGGTCGGGGAGCATACAGGATGTGACTGATCGGCATTTCTCTCTCACATCAATGTTTCTCTCTCCCCCCACTCCCTTCCACTCTCTCTAAAAATAAATGGAAAATATATTTTTGGGTGGGGATTAACAAAAATAAAATTTCAGTGAACATATCCTCAAGTAAGGATTAAAAACAAAACAAAACCGGTGCCTCTACAGTGTATGAGGATTTGGGTGAGTGTAGGGTAGTCTAAATAAAGATGTGTTATTTGAACTAATGAAAAAGTAGACTAAACTGAAGCTATCAACCCTATCTCAGCTTTGCTCCAGAATGAGATATCTATGGGATTTGGTGTGACACCCAGGGACGCGAAACTCTGCATGACACACGCAGGACAGCTGGGCGTGCGCGTCTGCAGACGGCGCGGGCGCGCAGACCCGGAGCTAACGCTGCCCACTAACCGCTTCTAACAGGAGTTCCGCGCTGAAACCTCTGACATCTGACATGTTCTCCCAGGACCTGCACCGCCAAGTCGGGCTGTAAGAATTGTGCCCGATTTAATAGCTAATGCTCCAGAAATATCTTTTTTTTTTTTTTTTTTTCCCCGCTTCCCTTCAAAATCTCTGCCCTGTTTAGCAGCTCACACTTTAATTCTACAACCCTCATCCTTCTTGCTCCTTCTCTGCCCCGGAGGGGTAGTTCCTGTCACAATTATACTGTGCACGCGCTTGGGAGGTTGGAAGATTCTTTTTGCCACAAATAACAAGAGCTGTTTCCTGAGTTCTGAGGAAATCCCCAGGACGCCTTGTATTTTCCAGTGCCCCTCCCACGGCCTTCAGGCACATGTCACTTTCCCCCTAAAAGAGCTGTTGTCTGGGCAATTTTCTCAGCTTCTTAAACTCATCACAACTGGACCTGGTTATGGACCACCGCCCCTTCCGCCAGGACAGATCCGGTTTCTCGTGTGTCTAACTCGCTCCTCCGAGGGGCTGCCCCACGCGGTCCCCACGCGGCAGGCACACCCTCTGCAGCTGCCAGGCGCGGGCCCAGGCCAGTCTCCGGCTCCTGCCTTCCCTCTCGCCCAGTTTCTATCCCTCGCCCTGGTTTCACCAAGTTCTCGAAGCTAACATGCAGTTCTGCGCACTGACAGGCTGATGTCCGTGCACTGAATCCCATTTCCCTTCACTCAGGATTAAACCAGGTTTGGGGAAAGGATCCGCTTCCAAGGAGTGAAGAGCAAAGTTCCCAGGGCCCCCTTCCTGATGATTGGGTGACAACAGCAAAATGTCTATATTTTAAGTAAGCATTTCATTATTTCCCCCTAAAACTGAAGGTCAGAAAGTTACATATGCTTGAGAATGGTGGAGGTCTGTTCAAGGTTTTACACATCTAACCAACAGAAACACAGGCTTCACTAATGAATGTTCCCAAGACAGAGTGCACTTTTTTTTTTCATTCTATACATGTTTATTTTATTTTATTTATTGGGGGGATATTGGTTAATGGCATTACATAGTTTTCAGGAGTATAATTCTGTAATATATCATCTATATATTGTATTGTATCTTCACCACCCCAAGTAGCACTTTCAATAACTGAATTGTCTGCTTCATTTATAAATTGATGAACGTATATTGTACACTCAATTAACATATTTCCCACCTATAATTCTTCAAAAAATCCTCATTATCCTAACAATAAAATGCAAATTCTTCAAAGTGGCAAATACACCCCCAGACTCTTATCTGATCTCACCCCAACTCTCTCGTTCTGCCCCACACTCCGGCAGTATCTGAGGGCCCAGCCCTGTCCCTCCTCCCACACCCATGTTTGGTGCCTGCTGCTCTCTCAGCCTGAACTGCAAACCGTGCTCCTCTGGAACCGCTTCCCGGTGCACTGACCACCAGCACCTACCGTCCGCGTCGAGACTGACTGAGCAGTCCCTCTAGAGAGCATGGTCAGTGTTCGCTCATCAACAACCAATGATCGCTTACATCAGTGACAGTGATAACCATCCAACCTGGCCATACATTTTGTTTTTACTATTAATTTTTAAATATCCACACATTTAAGGCATAGTGCTGGCTGGTAATATAAACAGGAAGATCCCATGCCCTCTGGGCCATGGTTACGCTGGGTGGAATAAACTCATGTATAAATCAATATTTACAGTGCAGTTAATAACTACTATGTTGAGAGTTTATAAGAGTCTACAATGAATCTCTTTCTTTCCTGTTTGAACTAAGAAACTAGTAAGACAGATGACAAGGTAAATTTCCAACCCCATATGAGGAGTTTAGGGAAGAGATGAAATAAAATATTTTCCCATCTCTTGGTCTCCTCATCAAAATCAAGGATATAAAAAGAATATAAAAGAACTGATGAACAGGGGAGAAAAAAACAAACAAACAAACCCTGCTCCCATCGCGTAGACTTCTCATTAAGTACAAGACTATAAGAGGTGTCTGAGAGAGGAAATGAAGAATCAGAGACAGTAACAAAAGCCAAAGCTGATGGAGAGATTTCTTCTGAGACACCTCCTAACAGGAGCCTCAGGGAAGGCGCTTCGAAGGGGCCACCGCAAAGCTCTGAGATGGACTCTGCAGTTAGACTCCGAAGCCCGACTGCAGGCCCAGTGGAAGGGACTTTCCAGTGGATGAGAGCAAAGCCGGCCAGTTTGGCTCAACAGTAGTGTCAGCTCGCAGACCAATCAGTCGCGGGTTCGATTCCGGCCAAGGGCACGGACCTTGGTTGTGGTTCGTCCCCCAGCTCTGGTCGGGGTCATGTGGGAGGCAACCAGTCGATGTGTCCCTCTCACGTCAATGTTTCTCTTTTCTCCCTTCTTCTCCCTCTCACTCTATTTGAAGATAAATAGAAAAATATCCTCAGGTGAGGATTAAAAGAAAAAAAAAAGCAAAGCTAACATCTGCTTTGGAAGCAGACCAAGGAGAATGATCATGAAGTTTTCCTGTGCTCCTAGAACTTGTCAGGAAAAAAGATTCATGAAAAATTTCCAAACACTCTGTGGCAAAGGGAAAGACATTATGAGACTGTTGGGTCCTGCCCAGCAGGTGGCCCACAGCACGAGGAAAAAGAGTCTGAAGTTGTACCGCCGGCTTGTCCAAGGAGGAGAAAGGACCTCCACTCTGAACATGGAGCATCTACTGATGTCAACTAAACTGAAGGAGGAGAGCCCACCAGGAGCCCGGGAAGATCCCACAAGTCACACAGTGAGACCAGCTGGAATCCACTGCGTCCCCACATGGGGAGCCCAACTTAACCAGCAGCCCAGCGAGCTCAAAGACATCAAGCTAAGTAGGAGCTGGCTTATCCAGGACCAATGCTCCCTCTCTCTGCTCCCCCCAACTTTGACGGGGGCAGGGAGTTAACTAGCCCAGAAGGGTGAAGACAGACAAGTTGAAAGGGTGAAGAAGAGCTACTAACCATGCTGTCGGTTTCCAGTCTGAAGCCAGCTCAAGATGGTGGAGAGAAGAATATTAACACAGAGACACTCCTGTTCTTTAGTCATGACAAAGGACATGCTAATTTCAGAGTCAAGACTGTAGCTGTCTCTTCCTCTTTTCAAAATGTAAAAGCCCTGGAACCTGCTATAACTTTTATTCTGAAACAGAGATGTCCCCTGTATTGAATAAAGTATGGAGGATGAATAAAAGTTAAGGAGAAGGTTGCATTTGATCATAATCCGCGCATCCTTTATGCTCAACAAGCCAGTGAGAGAATGTAGCACAGTTTATTCTCCAAATATCATTGTGGGCGATATTTTTTCTTTTGTTTCATGTTTCTGTGTTAAAAACTAAAAAGTGAAAGCAAACAATGCAGCTGACTATGCTAATTATAACTTCCTTTAATTAATCATTTGTCTAGCAAAGGTGTTTTGCTACATACTGAAAATTGACAAAAAGGTGGGGGAGACAGGTGTATACTATCTAATCAAAAGAGAGGGGAGGGCCCGGGCTGGTTTGGCTCAGCAGTTAGAGCGTTGGCCCACAGATCGTAGAGACCCGGGTTCAGTTCCCGCTAAGGGCACGTACCTCAGTTGCAGTTTGTCCCCAGCCCCAGTTGGGGTTGTGTAACTGGGGCTATGTGGGTGGCAGCCAATCAATGTGTCTCTTTCACATCGATGTTTCTCTCTCTCTCTTCCTCCCTCTCTTTCTCTCACTCTATCTGAAGACAAATGTAAAAATGTCCTCAGGTGAGGATTGAAAAAAAGAGGATAGGGGCAGGTGCATATTATCTAATCAAAATCCTATACATGTTTATGGCACTGAATTCTGAATCTCTACAAACTCTGGAATCCCCATATTTCTTTTTTTTTTTTTTTTAATCCTCACCTGAGGACATTTTTTGCATTTATCCTCAGATAGAGCAAGAGGAAGAGAGGGGGGAAGAAAGAGAGAGAAACATCGATGTGAGAGAGACACGTCAACTGGCTGCCACCCACACAACCCCAACCAGGGCCGGGGATGAGCTGCAACCAAAGTACGTGCCCTTAGTGGGAACCACACCCAGGACTCTCTGGTCCATGGGCCGATGCTCTAACCATTGAGCCAAACTGGCCAGAGCTGGAATCCCTGTATTTCTAGCCCCTCCTTCCTCTTCCAACACTGACCCCCCAAAACAAACAAAAAGACTGTGCTCTGATGAAAAGTGACTTACAGTAAACTGTTTAACTTCATAAAACACTTTTACACCTATTATGTAGCAAGAAGAAGAAGAAATGAGTAATTAGATGGTCATGGGGAAGAAATGAAAAAAATTGACAGGTATTAATTGATGAAAGTGAGGCTATCATGAGTGTTAAGATGAAGCAAGAAGGGGCAAAAGGAAGCTGAGCAGCTGAACCCATGGTCTTCCCAGAACTTCCCTCCTCCTCAGTGAATATGTTGCTGTAGTTTCCTTTGAAATGTTTTGTAATTTACTAGCTCTGAAGCTGAGCTCTCTTGTGACGTGTTATGCCCAGTTTCCTGGATCATTTAATAAGTCTGTCTTTCAGTCATGAAAATATATTCATTCTATACCCTCTAGCCTATTACAGAAATTTGCTTTTTACCAATGTGTAGTCTCCCCTCAATGTCTGCAGTAAATCTTTACCTCCTCTTTTATGACACACTGGTAGATTATAAACCATAACAACAATATGAACAACTTGTCATTATATAGTCCTTTAGTCTGTCAGGGGCCAGTGTCATCAAGAATTTGTAAACCTCTCAAGCAGTTAGTGATAATTTTTTAAAAAGAGAACCCAAAAGACAAACTAAATTTTATTACATTTAATTTTGCAAATATTTTTGTAAGTAGAGAAATTTAAGTTGACTCACCCACATGAACTAAGTCCTTTGTCAGTTACATATTTAAGATGAATACTTTATTTAGTAATCTATTAAATTTTGCATTCAACGCTTGATTCCTGGACCCATGGGTCAAGCCTACTTTGTTAGTCAAAAAGAGAAGAGCCATAAGTAGTCATTTTTAACATTAGACAACATCTTTGCTAAAAAAGAAATCCTGTTAAAATGTGTCAGCCTAGTAAATAAAACCAAGTTAGAGAGAGAAGAAAACACCTACAGAAACGTGTTGCTTTAAAAATGATATTTTTTCTAGGCATGTGAAGCTAGAATCACGAGCATAGAATGAGAATAAGTCCCTGTCCCTAGGTCACCTTCCCAGCGTCGCTCTGGGCTTGTGGCAGGTTGCACTTGCCACAGACTCGGCTACAGAGCAGCCACGTGACCCTGGCCTGCCAGTCAACATGCACACTCAGTAGCTTTTGGCATTTATAGGAATTCATGATGCAAATCCCAGCCACTGTGAGCTGCCTCCCCGAGTTACTCATGTAGTCTTTCATGGTACTAATTATTATTTTTCTTAGTGCTTTACATACACAATTACATAGGTTTGGGATGGTTTGTTTCAACAAAATTTTCCCCATAAGCATTGTTATTTTTAGTACGTAGTTTTGAAGAACATAGGTTTTTTTCAAGAATCCAAGGATCATGTTACAACAGAAACACCTCTGGTTAACCTCTGCAGAGAGACTTACAGGTGCACACACTGAGTATTTGAATTAGTGACTAAGTCTTCTTGCTTTGATTTCTTTTGCTTGAAGCAACTTTTGATCATTTCTGGTCAGTCCCATGCAACTACCCAATCCACTTGTCACCTTTTTCATTGGAAATCTTTTTTAAAAATATGTTTTTATTGATTTTTGAGAGAGAGAGGAAGGGAGAGAGAGAGGAAAAAAAACACATCGATATAAGAAGGAAGCACCAATTGGCTGCCTCCTGCACATTCTCTCTCCTGGGGATCGAACCTGAAACCTGGTCATGTGCCTTGACTGGAAATTGAACCAGGACCTCTCAGTCCACAGGACAGTGCTCAACCCACTGACCTACACTGGCCGGTCTCTCATGGGAAATTATAAATTTGCATTTTTGTTATATATGTTAATCTCTTGTGAATTTGGTTAACTTACCTCAGCAAACAACAGTTCAGTCCATTCTAAGCACTAACAAGATGGGGGTTCTAAGCTTAAAAAACTGAAGACCAGAGTCTGAACTCCAAGGAAATAGCAGAGATTAAGACTATCCTTAGCATCTTGACTCAGCAGATCTAGCCTCATCCAAGGCTGATCTGCTAGTTCTATCTTGCTGGACAACCTTTTTAAGTGTCTAGTTTCTGTATTGAAACTGATCTCCACTTAACCCCCCAACTCTGGACAAATCGGTTAACCTAAGTCTCATTTTCTGCACAAAGAAATGATGATATTTATGTACCCATTACAGGGTTGCTGCGGATGTTTAGTAAGCTTAGCACAGTGCTTGGAGTGTAGACATGCTGGATAAAGTGCACCCATTAGTAAAATTCATGGTGAGCAATGCATCCCATTTGTGCCGGTCTTTTCTGACCATTATGCGTCCAAATCCAACAGAGCTGTAAAAGGTAAAAGGGGAAGAACGAAGGGCGGGGAAGGAAGATTGCATCGCTAATTTAGAAGTATGTGGTTTTGACGTCTCAGACCCATCTAGTTCAGCTTCATTTTATATTTCTAGCTTCTGGCATATTTAACAGTAAATAAAATGTATTTCTCTAGTATTGCTGAAAAGCTAAGCAGTATAAATATGTCTGTATACACTGCAGCCTCAGGGAGTTCTTAGGAAGTCCAAAGCACCTCTTGGGGCTATTATATTGGTAGAAAACTTTATAACTATCTTATTTAAAACTGCATTCTCAAGTTAATTAAAAGACTATGCATGCTCTATTCAAGACTTTAAAAAATTGCTTTTATTCAAGAATCCACTCCACATACATTTTAACGAGGAATCTCCCTGTCTTCGCCCAGTCCAATCTTCATTGCCTGCTCAGAGAGCAAATATGGCCACATTAGAAACTTAGGAGGATAAAACACTTACGTCCTGAGACAAACTTAAGATGCATCTAATGTTTATGCTCTTCTGACCCCCAAATCTATAATGAAGCATTGTAAAAGGACTCTGAAATAGTAGAATCATCTTGCTATTAACACTAATAAATTGCCTGAGTTTGGAAAACCAGTAGACCTGTCGGAGCCCGTTTTCTCTGAGTGATGAGACCAGCAGCATCAGCCAGGCAGACCGCTTCGTGGTGTGGTCAGGAACTACCGTGACAAACGTGATCCATCATGACGGGCTACGGGAATGAACGAGTGTTATCACTGATCTAAAACTGTAATGATTTTTTAATGTAAAATTCAATAAAAAATTCAAGCCAATAAAAAGAGTACAGAAAATTAAGATGTAATTCAAATTGTCAATATTAGATAGAGCATAAAGGCTGTTTTTCCCATCATGCTGTTTTGAAAGCTTCCACATTTCAGGGAAACCAGGTTAGCTACTGCAGACTCAAACATCTGAAGCAGAACAGGTCATCGAAACCGTTTGGCCACCCCTGCCGTCTCCTGAATGCAACCACACCTCTAGAGTTCATTCATTTAGCCACATAGACCACTACTTAATGCCACAGTCGCTCTGTCCCTTCCTGCTGTCCCTCCCTTTTGATCTGGTTGTTGGTTATATGCAAGCATTTTGTGCCCATCTCTCCTCTCCCCTGGGACAGTTTCTGAATTTAACACAGTTAAGAAGAAAGTGTTCTCTAAAGTTACTCAAATTTCCATTCTCACTTCTTTACCATTCCTTGATATATGATGCTTAGAACTGGTGATTTGTCCATTTTAATAGTCTCTAGCCCTTTAAGAACCCACAATGTTACCCTTTCCCTCCTTAATTATTCAGCATCTTCCCAGAGAGACCTCATTTATATAACATCTAGCCTTTATAACTTTCTTACATATCAAAGGGGAAAAGAGAGAGTACGTATAACCTCAGTACTGACTGCTCTTTAATTTCGGTGACCCTTCTTTGGTGCCATAGGTAGTCATCCACATCATCTCGGCCACACAGGGCAATAAAATTAGGAGCAATTTGATTTTTCTAGGTTATGCTTTAACAGAAGATTGGGTTGGAGTTTTACATCTTTAACCTCTGAATTCCTGTGTGGTTTACTGAGAAGATGAAGATGATTTTCACTTGCATTCAGTGCTCTGTGTTGCTCTCATACTGTCCCTTTGGTGTTTCTTAATCTCCTTGCCTCTGGTCAGCACTGTTTCTGGTGCTCGGATGAAGTACATCAGATGAGCATTCAGTCTGAGTGCTCTTCAAACATCTTCCACTTTTCAGCAATCAAAACACCAAGTAAAAGGCTTTACTTACTGCACTTGGAGTAGAAACTCCAAGTCTGAAACAACAGCTTTATAAAATATATGGACTGTGTTTGAGAAAAATCTGTCCAATTGCAATCACATGCTCTTTTTACTAAATGACCAAAACAAATCATGGAAGAATGACGGAGAGCCATTCAGAATATCTGGGCTTTCCATTAATATTAGTTAGTCGAGGTAAAATAAAGAACCTACCACCTTCAGACTCAAAGTCTTGTAAGCCAAATTTATATCTGATGTTGGGTTCCCTAGACCAAAGAAGGTAGAGTTCTGGAAGGGTAGAGCTTTGTTTGAATATTGGAAGGCATACAGACGTCTCCTAAGAAGAGAAGGCAAGGGTACATAGAGTGTTACCAGCAAGAGAACAATATAGAAAAAATATGGGGGTTAAAAACAAGTGATGTTTGAGGACCCAGTGGAAAATGGGGTGTAACTGGAACTAAAGACAAATGGTCCTGTGGAGTGAATGATAAGAGATCAGACTGGACCAACTCAGTAGGTCCAAACCAGACTGTAAAGCCATAGTAGGGAGTTTTAACTTCATCTGGTGATCAAAGAGCTAAAAGAGGATTTTAAGATTTTGGTTTACCAGGATTCCCTGGTAGTTTAGACTGGAATAGAAAAGGACTGGTAACAGAACATTCCAAGAAAAATCCTAGAAAGCATTTTGTAAAACTCTGGTTGTGTTGCATTGAGTGACAAAAGATGTAAGAAAGAACCATGAAGTAAAATTAACACAACTTGGTGACTAGTATGAGAAATAGAAAAGCTTAATAACAGTGTGATCTGTACCTTGATGGGGTTAGTGGTGCCCTTAACTGAGATACAGAGTACAAGAATAGGCCCTGGCCAGTGTTGCTCAGCTGGTTGGGCATCATCGCAGGCTCGATCCACTGTGGGGTGTGCAGAAGGTAACCGGTGAATGTTTCACTCTCACATCAATATTTCTCTCTCTCTTCCTCTCTTCTTCTCTCTTTAAAAACCAATTAAAAAAATCTGTAAAAAAATTAATAAATAAAGAATACAAGAATAGAATTAAACTTGTCTGGCCAGTGTGGCTCAGTGGTTGAGCATGGACCCATACACCAAGAGGTTGCCAGTTCGATTCCCAGTCAGGACACATGCTCAGGTTGTGGGCCTGATCCCCAGTAGGGGGAGTGCAGGAGGCAGCCAATCAATGTTCTCTCTCATCGATGTTTCTATCTCTCTCTCCCTCTCCCTTCTTCTCTCTCTAAAATCAATAAAGAAAAAAAAAGAACTTGGAGGTGGTGATAATAAGAAATAGTGAAAGTTCAAATTGTTATGACAAATTGTATATTCCAGAAGTAATTTGATGTGTGTACATAAAGAGTTGAGGACTGAAGACATAGATTTGAGAGACATCAACACATTACAAGTAGTTGAAAAAGCTGAGTGAACGAGATCATCCTGACATACATATATAGTTAACAGTGACATGTAAAGGACCAACCCTGTGAAACTGCCCAGGTAAAGAGAAGCTTCCAGGGAGGGAAGCACTAAAGGTCAGAGAGCTAGGGAAAGAATCAGAAGGGAGTGTTGATTTAGATACCAAGTGAAACCATTTAAATAAGGAGAGACTAGTCAACAGCAGTAAACACTGTGTAAAGAAGTCAAGTTGACGCCCTGGCCAGTTTAGCTCAGCGGTTAGAGCATCGACCTGTGGTCCCGAGAGGCCCGAGTTCGGTTCCCGCTAAGGGCATGTACCTCGGTTGCAGTTTGTCCCCGGCCCTGGTTGGTCATGCGGGTGACAGCCACTCGATGTGTCCCTTTCACATCGATGTTTCTCTCTCTCTTTCTCTCTGTTCCTGTCTCTCCCTCCCACTCACTCTACCAGAACAAAAAAGGAAAAATGTCCTCAGATGAGGATAAAAAAAAAAAAAAAAAGTTAAGTTGTGCTGACAAGTTATCAAAGATGGTGGTGATGAGTTTGTTAGAAACTTCAGTGTTTCTAAAAAGCAACAGAGGCTGGTTAAATAAAGAACAGATGTCAAGTAGACAATTCAATAGAATCTTGTGCAAGGAATGAGAAATAGAGTGTCACAACTTGAGTAAGAAATAGCCCAGGCTGATGGTGTTGGGATTAGAGACCATTTTTATAAACTGGGTTAATCTCCTTTTCCCAGTTCTAGATAGTGGAGGTGACATCATGGTAGTCCGCAACCCTTGGGATGTCTGAACCCTGCCTTGCTCCAACCATTTCTTTTTCCCTTTGAACCTACAGTGGGGATGTAGGTAGTAGCATGGTAGCAAAACAACATTTTCCTTACAAACTTAGAACTTTAGAATGCTAGCATGCCAAATGAACCATATGGAGAGCTTTGCTTACGTAAGACGTGGTGGACTTACACACCTCACCACGACTGCAGAGCCCGCTCAGCCCCCTCAACTCTCCCACCTCCAGCCCTCAGACAGAGCCTGGTACGCAGCAAGGGCCAGGTCCCCACGCTGGGTATTCTGACCCAAAACATCACTGGCAGAGGGCCACTGCCGTCAAGGAATTACGTTGGAAACAGGCTTAGCTGTCTGAGATGCCTGACAACGCCAGTATTAGCACAGTACCTGCAACATGTATGAATTTCGACTAATCCAGGTCAGCATTTCTCCTGAGGGTGGAATGAAAGAGGGTGGGCTCCCTCACTGCAGAGTCTCACTGTCTACTGCTAAACTTCAGCAATGCTCTGATTTCCCTTGTGTTTTGTTTTTCACGTGAAGTGACACACCCCATTTGAAATGTTTCAAGTCGAGTTGCTGCTTTTAGGCAGAAGCCATTATTGATGCTCAAGGTAAGAGCTCATCTTAGGAAAGCATTGAAATTACTGAGAGCTATTTTCATCTTAAATGAAAACATCTTAGGGTGCCTGCTCTTTATAAGAAAGAAACAATATTTCATGGCTTTAGAAATGGAATGGAATTCACTGATTTCACAATAGTCATCTGTACCCATCTATATACTATCGATTTTTTTACATTTATTCATGTTATTTCTAAACAAAAATTACAGGTGGGAGAAATTACACATTTCTACATCTAAATTTAAAGTCTTTTTACACTGAAAGTGGACAAGTTAATTTATTTCATTGTGTAACACAAAATAGAAAACAATTTTCTTGTCTGCCAAAATTCTATTCCAGTGGGTAGACAATTTGGTCAGTTCTTAATTATAAAGGAAATGATGGTATTACCAAAATAATTTCAAATGGATAATGTGAAGGTCACTTTAAATTTGTATTAGAATGTATATTTTACTACTTATACTATATATAAATGTATCTTAGGAATAAACCCCAGTTTAAATAAAATATTAACACTATAATTCATAAAGATCACAGGAAGAAGGAGACAGCTGAACTAGTTGGCCAACCTTCTTATTGCTCAACCAATCCCTCCTCTCTCCTCAAAGGCTCTCCCCCAGTAGCTAGAGTCTGAGCTGGGTGTTTCCTGCCGTATGTGTGTGTATTTGTTGCTCTCTGACTTGTCTTTCTTGCCCAGGAACTAACACAGGGCTAAATGTGTTGGACACAGGTCACAGGGTCTGCTAGGCCCAGCATTCTGTTCTGCTGGCTCACAGGTGTCTGTGAAGGTCAAGAATATTAGGCTGAGTTTCGCCGTGGGTTAGCCTTTCATTGGACTGAACTGAGTATCTGATCTATAAGTTGGATGAAAAGGCCAAAGATGTTCTGACCAAACAGGATCAACTGCAATGGGATAAAGCAAAAGTCTGTTTTCTGCTAGAGTTTAAGGTAGAAACACTTGGGGGTTGACTGATTCATAGCAAGAGAAGGCAGTCCCACACGAGGAGAGCAGAGACACCACAGAAGGGCAGCCATCTCGAGCAGGCGTCTGACGTGGTTTCTGTAAAGAGCCGGAGGGTAAGATTCTAGGTGGTGCAGGCCGGAGGTATCTGTCGCAACCAGTTGACTCCGCATTGTATCAAGAAAGCAGGCATGAACAGACGTGTAAGCAGATGAATGAGGCCGGTTTTGATATTATTTACAACAACAGGTGATGTTCTGAATTTGGCCCCTAAGCCAGTTTGGCCACCCAAACCCCCTTTCGAGAGCACCGCGGTCCAGCAGAAAGATAATGTGTGCCACAGATGTCATTAAACATCTCCTAGTAGCCACATTCAAAAGTTAAAACAAACAGGTGAAATCCATTTCATTAATATATTTTATTTAACATGATCTGTCCAAAACGCTATCATTGAGAAATTGTCCATCTCTCCTAACGTGAAGTCTAGGACACCCTGTACGCATTTACACTCACCGCACCTTATTGAGCTGAGGCATTTCCACCAGAAGAGACTCCCTCTGGTTTGAGTACATGGGTTTCAGGTGCTGAAAAGCCCCCACTGACCAGTGGCTGTCATACTGGGCTTTGTAGCTCTTGACCATGAAAGAGATTAGGAGAGTAGCCAGTTTCCTGTGAGGCCCAGAGTCCTTATGATTTTCATCCGCAGCATTTTTCTAAAAATAGCTTGGGAAGATCTTGTTATTGGCTTCAAAGAACGTAACCTAAAGTGTGAATAAATGAATGAATCAGTGAACGATGGGAAGATACACGAACTGTTTTGTGCCTGGAACATCCCCGCCTACGTGTATTTTACTGTTTAGTGTTCCCATGATTTTCTAACTGCAAGTTTTTTGAGAAAGGAGGGTTTGTTCTGCAAATGTTTACGACTCAGCAGTTCTCCCACACTCTGTCCTTTCTTTCCCTGCTGATGCTCAATATTTGTTTTTGAGTAAGCGTTGAACTTGATAGTCGTTATGTTTACCATTTATGCTCATACATGTCTGTGTTGCTTTAAAATAAGTTATTGAGCCCCAATACAGAACTGTATTAAGTACTAGGTAACTAAAACAAGAAAGTTGAAATGTACCAAGGATTCTATAAATTAGCTAAGATATGTTAAAAGTCAGCTCAATAACAGAGAAAGGAAGGAGTCGGAGAGGCAGTCTTCACTGGGCTGTAACCCACAAGCAGGTGTTTCCTAGGCACATCTGCTGCTTATGGTGGTAACCAGCATAGCCAGAGGACTGTTTGAATAATTGTCTAAAATCAAGAGATCCAAGGAGAAAGTTAAACAGACAAAAAAGAAAAAAAGAAAAATAACTATGAATGAGCTAAATGTTGGGTATTTAAAATTGTAGGCCATTTGAATATATTTAAATATCTATATATTTTAGTTTTATTTCAAAGAAACAGTCCCTATCAATACCTCTCATATTATAAGCTGCCTTCTCTAAAAGAATAGAAAAATGAGAAACTATTGTCCCCATAAAATTTAGATATCTGCTTCAGCAAAGACAATCTTTTTATTACTAAGGACAAAGAAGGCTGAGTTAGAATGATTTTGCTGACTTGAAAGATTGGAAGATCTTGTAATTTACAATTCTGAATGAACACTTTATAGATGCAGAATATTTCTACCTTTGTCAAGAATAGAGCATGTGTGCTAAGGAAATGGCACCTTCAAAGTTTTGAATCTGGCTGACCTTTCCACTTGGCTTATCCAAGATAAATGACCACAGAAAATGATGTAAGTGTTTGGGAAAATAAAACAGAAAGAAGCTAAGACCCTCCAGAATCTGAGGCTCTTACGAAGCGTGGATCACTTCCTTCCAGTGCAGGACCCCTGCCAATGTCTGATCACTCGATGATTAGTTAAAACTAATCATGAATGATGCATTAAATCACTCTCTAGTTTATTGTGAGGTCTGCAAACACCTGGAATACTGAGATAGGAAAGAAGCCATTGTGTTTCATTTTAAATAAAATGTTGCCAGAAATGTAGATTAATACCTCTATTTTCTCTGTGTATCCTACTGCAAGGATAAACAAACTGGTGAAAATAAATTATAAATTCTCCCGGAGCAATTACTAATTCAAAATTTACTCTCTTGTCTTGCTTGATCTTCCAAAATATGTGTGTAGAGGTTGTTATTTTTATCATTCTAAGCAACTTAGAACAGGAAAAATAAGGTGCTAGAGAGCTATGCTAATCCACGTATTTCCTAACCACACTGTCATAGCAATATAACTCATTCATCAAGACTTCCTAGATGCCTAACTAGCCCCATATCATAGACAGACCTAAAAAGAGCCTGCAAGTTAGATTTTCTATCTTGTTGTTTGGCAAATAAAGAAACTGGAACATAGAGTTTTTACATAACTTAACCAAGTTGCAGCAAGTGGCAGATCTATAATTTATTTATTTGTTCAGTCAGTAACTATCCATTGAGTTCCTTTTCTGACCTTGACCTTGTTCTGAGGGACAGAGCAATGAACAGCCCAGACCAAGCCTTGTTCTTATGGAGGACACTCTAGGAGACACAGGCAGTCGATTAAAAAAGAAATACAATTACACAGTATCATAGCAATAGGGGGTGACAACGTGAGAAATTCATCTGGGGGAAGATAAAGGGTGAAGGGTTCAGCTCATGCTGAGTCTTTCTGTCAAAATGACATTTAGCAGAAATATAAAGGAAACAAGAAAGTGCATGTTCCAAGACAAAGAACAACAAAGGGGCCTGGCAGTGAGTCTCATTGGTGTGCTCAAGGAGCAGCAAAAAGACCCGCATGCCTGGGGAGCACGGAGAGCCGTGCAGAGGGTATTAGAAAGGTCATTGGGACAAGGTCCCAAAGGGTCTTAAGTATAGTAAGCAGAATTTAGGTTGAATTCTCAGTAAAATTTCAGCCCTCCCAGGCTTTCAACAAAGGAGTGATTCAATCTAAACTTTTATTCTAAAAGGATTACTCTTTCTACTTTGCAGAAAATAGAATATGAAGAGGGTGTAGGGGTCAAAAACCATAAATGTGTGTGAATATCAATTTGTCTAGAAGGATAGCAGTCAGAATGTGAGAAAAATACTGGTTTTAAAAAGATTTGGAAAGTAGAGCCAATGCTGCAACTAAGGATATAGAACTATCTGAGTGAAAGATTGGCACTTCCAACCTTTACAACTTTGCCTTTCAAATTAAGCTACTTTAACAATATAGGTGGAATGAATAAAGTAATTTCAAAAGGAAATTTTATTATTATTACTTTCTTGATTGTTTATTTAAAGGTAAGGCACCAAATGAAGTCCTAACATGAATGACTTGTTTAACACCGTTGCAAACCACTTTTGTTATGGAAGTTACGTCCCTTTGCTTCTGGGATTTTTAGAAAAACGTACATCTTTCTTACATTCACTGCATTCACCAAATTCTCTCTCTGCAACATACATTAATTTGAAGAAAGAATCACATCTGTTCTTATTCTCCCTCCTCCTCCTCCTCCTCCTCCTCCTCCTCCTCCTCCTCCTCCTCCTCCTCTTCTTTCTTCTTTTTCTTTGGAAGACAGCTGGAGGCTCAGAATAACAAAACTGACTGACCCGTGTACATCAGAAATAAAAAAACCACAATAATGAAGAACAATGAATATGGATGTGGACTGAGTTCCATTCCCAGCAAAATGTTTATCTTAGTCAGAAGCTTAAGGTGCTAGTATGATGGAAATGAATTTAATTTGATACAGTGTCATTAAATCTACCAGTGTGCACTAGCAGTGATTCTACTGTGGGTCCCTAGGCAGTGCATGCTGAGGGGTAGTAAATATATATATGGATCTATAATAGGTAATATACAGGTATATAGATATACAGATATAGATATGTAATCTATATATTTTATACTTATATTTAAGAAAATAGTAAAACTAAGACTGATAATAATATATTTGCAAATTAAATGAGAATAATAGAAAGCAGTATACCCACAATAGTATCTTTCTTTTTTTTTTTTTTTGGTACGTGCCCCTAGCGGGAACCAAACCTGGGACTCTCTGGTCTGCAGGCCGACACTCCAACCGCTGAGCCAAACTGGCCAGGGCAGTTTTGTTTATTCGTTTGTTTGTTTTTTTCACAGTGATATCTTTTTGATCCAGACTCATTCAATGTTCTGAAAACTATGAGGGAATTATGTTCCCCTCTAACCTGGGATCACTCCTGATGCTGAGTTTGTGTGTTTCCTGAGGGCTAAGACATTACCTGAAGCCACTGATCTACTTCAATTGATATTTGTGTGGATGGTCCAGTGTTAGTCCATATCCCACTGGAGAAAGCAGAAGCAGTAGGCGGTAGGTAAGAGATTCATTGTGAAGCGTTGTCTTACACAGTCGAGGAGCAGGTCTGACATGTGCGGGACAGGCCGGCAGGGGGGACAGGCCGGCAGGAGGGACGGGCCGGCAGGAGGGACGGGCTGGTGCTCCCAGCACAGGCTGGAGCTGCTACCCCAGGTGGAAGGTCTTCTCTCAGGTGAACCTCAGCTCTCCTGCTAAGGAAGGTCTTCCACACTGATTGATTTGAACCCACTCAGATGATCTGGAATAACCTCTCTTATTTAACATCAGTGAGTGTGAGCTCTAATCGCATCTACCAAATATCGTCACAGCCACATCTAGACCCGCGTCTGATTGAAAAACCAGGGACTGCAGCCTCGCTGAGCTCACACGCCTGTAGACCACCAAGTGATCTAGTGTCCCGTTAGGAGACATGGGACAGACAGACTTGCCGTGTGCATGTTTCTGAGCTCAGGCATCCCTAGGTCACGCCCGTCCTACGGTGCTGTGTAAGAACCAAAGTTCTAAACAGTGGTTTGCAGCGGTCACTGCTATAAACCAAAGAGGAAATTATGGCCTAATTGCTCAGGCACAAAAAGTCACTCAATTTTTCTTTCGTTCTGTTTTTCTAAGAACAAGCACGGGTGGTACCGTGGCTTCTTTTAACGCAGTGCTACTCCTCAAAGATCACTCTCCAGTAATTTATTCATTAGCTGTGGGAGGAAAATAATTTGAGTCCTCATATTATACCACATTCATCAAAGAACAGTTCACCCTGTAGCTACCAATTATGACAGGTAATTGTCTGGTTGTAATTGGAAAAGTCATAGCAGGTCCATAAAATAACGAACTGGAAAGGGCTGTTCCGTGCAGTGAGCATGCAGCTTACTGCCACCGGAGCAGACAAGATGGAGCTTGTCCTGGGGCATGCAGAGGAAACAGAACCACTCAGAAACCCCTGCCGCAGTGTGAACACAGAAACTACATCAGAAGGAAACACTCCGTACTATCCCCCTGGAGCTCAAGATCTAAGACCTGATTTGTAAAATTATGTCTTGATTTTTTTAAAAAATTTTATTGATTGATTTTTTAAAATTGTGTATGAGTGTTTATTCCAATAATGACAGCAGTATGGGAGATTCAGAGAGATTCAGAGAGAGAGAGAGAGAGAGAGAGAGAGAGAGAGAGAGAGAGAGAGAGAGAAAGAGAGTGCGCGCGCGCGCCCTGGTCAGTTTGGCTCAGCAGTCAGAATATCAGTCCACAGACCAAAGAGTCATGGGGTCGATTCTGGTCAAGGGCAACTTTGGTTGCAGTTGGTTCCCTGGCCCTGGATGAGGTCATGCAGGAGGCAACCAATCTATGTGTCTCTTTCAGATAGATGTTTCTCTCTCTCTCTCCCTCCCTCCCACTCTGAAAAATCAATGGAAAAATATTCTTGAGTAAGGATTAAAAAAAAAGAGAGAGGAGGGGGAGAGAAAGGAAAACATTCATGTGAGAGTGTAACATTGATTGGCCGCCTCCTGCACGCCCCCTACTAGGGATCGCGCCGGCACCCCAGGCATGTGCCCTGACTGGGAATCGAACTGGCAACCTTTCGGTGCACAGGACAACGCCCAAGCAACTGAGCCACACCAGCCAGGGCTACGTGCCTTAATTTTAATCCAGATATGGGAGAATGAATACAGGTGGGGAAGGGTTTAAATCTTTTTGGGGGGGTTGTTCTGCTTTTTCACAGTCTCCACTTACTAAAGCCAACTGCTACAGCACCTCAACACATCACTCACTCTTAGTCCGCATGTTACCCTGGGTTCTAGGTATTTAAGGTATCCCTACAAGTGTTTCAGAAAGAACATTCCAACTCTGCGTATGTGCCTGTCTGTGTAGTTTTCTGGGGAGAGGGTTTACCATTTTCTTTAGCTTCCAAAATACACTATCACCCTAAAATGATTAAGGTGCACTGTGGGCATCCGCCCCCACTCGTAGCTCGGCAGGTGTAACTGAAAACCAAACACTTCAGTTCAAACTCCCTGTGACAGAAATATTTTCCCGTCGGTCCCACCGGCCCCTCCTCAGCTTCGCCTCCCCATGCAACCCAGGCGAGGGCACCCCTTCGCCCAGGCCGCCTTCCGAACACGAAGATTCTGTGCCTCCTGAGGTTTGGCTTCCCTCGAGTGTTCCCCAAGGCCCTGCCGGACCGTCACCTCCATGGCGACCCCCAGGTGTCAGTGAGGTTTGCTGGTGTGAGGTCCGTGCACATCTCCGCGGGGAGGCTGGGGCGCCGCTCACCCGTCTCTGCAGGCCCAACCTGTCTGCTCGCAGAACAGCAACAAGCACATGCTGGATGAACAAGGAAATGAAACTACTTTCAGAATATCCTTCTCAGATATAAATTACCTCGAACCACTTACTTCCCTATAGAAAATGATTCCTTCATCCAATTTTAGTTTCCAAAGAGGCCTATAATCAAATGAAGAAACAAACAAGTAAACCAGCTTTGGGGGTAGAAACTCGGAGACCTCGCTCTGAGCGCCCGTCTCTCCATCTGGCTGTAGTGGCGAAGGCGTCTGGGCCCGTCTGGAACCGTCGCTCTCCAAAGATCTGGGTTTGTTTTAAAGCATCGCCGGGATTTTACCAACAAGGCCCACGGTGGCATTATAGTTTATAAGAAATACTAACATTAGCGCAGAAAGAGCCAGCCTCTCCCAGCACTGGTCTCCCTCCGAGGCCTGCGTGGGTGGAAGTTCCCCCCAGAGAGGCGGAGACGAGGCCTCAGAGTTCTCCTTGCAAATCTGTTGATTCCCAGCGTGGGAGGGTGATTCGGGTGAGCCCTTGCTGGGGACACCCCTTCTCTGCGGCCTCGGGAGCCTGTCGCAACGCCTGGAGAGGGGCAGTGTGAGTCCGGCCTGATCAGACCGCGCCCCAGGGAGCAGTATGAGAAACAGTGACGGGGAAGCCAGCAAGGACCCCGCAGCCTTTAGCACAAGGGGCCAAGGCTTCTCCCCCTTTTCAGCAAAGGCAGCAGGTGCTGTGACGGGTAGAGCTGACGCCTTTGACGGGACAGCACCTGAGTCACCCTCGGCGGCCAGGTAAAGGCTGAGCACAGAGCCGGCCGGCGGGAACAGGGCAGATAGAAAATGAAGACAGGTGTGGGAAACGGGTGTGTGAAGGAAGTATATGAAATTATAAACATGAATTCCATAATCTGATTTACTGAGTTCAAATCATCATCTACTTAGGTAATCAGAGAAACCAGAACAATATATTTAAATATTTATAATGAGGACTAACCAGGAAATTCAGGTGCATAGGGTCAGCATATTTGCAAACTATATATTTATTATATTTATATAGAACTTAAAATACTCACATCTATTTTCTCATTTAAAGGAATGTAATATGGTAAATACAAGCTCCAAATTGGGAGTGTGGCTGTGGGTTTGGAATCTAGCTTGCCACTCGAGTTGTATGACGTCAGAAGAATGAATTAACCTCTGTGTGTCTCACTCTTCATCAGTGTAACGGGTATGTTAATAGTGCTCACCTCAGAGGGCTGTGACGGAGGTAGGGACATGCAGCAGGTCCTCACCAAATGTTAGCTAGGATGACTCCAGTGTTCTTGGATTTGCTCAACAACACTGTGAGACAAAGGGTGAATGTTATTCCAACTTCATAGGTAAGTTTTGCCCAGGGACACGCAGCTCAGAGGCAGCGATGCTTGAGGTCGAATCTGCGTCTTGTGACTCCCGACACCGCTTTAACCATGCAGACCCCCGAAACTCAGAACAGCCCTGGTGAGTCAGCACAGACGGTGGGCCCACCAATCTCATTTCACATGATTCCAGCAGGCTCTCACCTCAGGAAGGGTTGGAAACCACAGCAACTGGTCAACGTGGAGAATACAGGATTTCCACAAAAGAAACATGAAAAATTAACTTTCCCTTTTGAAAGCTTTCTAGCAGGAATAAAACGTCCTTCTCTCCACCTTTTACGCTAGAGTGAGCCGTGCAGCCCCCACGCTCTAACCCCTCCCCCCTCTGCACAACCACTCCACTACTGCAGGTTGCTCTTAGCCGACCAAGTGCAGACAAGATGATGAGCTTGTCCCCAGGTGACAAGCTGCCCTGTTGCTTTTCGGCAAAGATAAATGGCCATAAGTATTTTGAATCTGTTTCTCTGGCTGCCCACAGAGCTTCTTGAGCCTGCTTTCCCGAGACAGACTGAACTCAGGTTACCCAGTGGATGGCCAGTTATTATTGGGAGATGTTGTTAATGAGCTCCCCCAAGCGATATTAGGGGCACAGGTGAAAACACCTGTGGTTCTGGCAAGCCTGAGCACCCTTTGCCCTTTCCCCACTTCTCAGTGAGACCAGGAATCCGCCGGATGTGGCTGCAGGCACCCTGGCCTGGTTTCCTCGGTGAGCTCCAGCTCTGGGTTATTGTGTTCTCCCTGCAAGGGCTGCTGCACTGATCCTGGAGACATCACTAAGCTGACCACGGAGCAAAGGAGGGAGACAAGGAAGGAGGCGCCCCCTGGGGGACAGTCTTCAGGACTGTGTGAGAGCCTGGGAAAGGGAAGAGACAGAGGAAGGTGCGGAAAGGTAGATTTCTCCCCCCGGGAGCGTTGATTTGTATAAAGGTCCTAAGCAATAGAGAAAAAAAAATTGTGTGTGTGTGTGGGGGGGGGTAGCCTTAGGTATCTTTATAAAAGCCTAATGCCTTAGAATGGGATAAAAATGTGAGTTTGGTAAGGGTCATGAAGAGCTTATTATTGAAATACAGAGACGATTGATTTCATGTGTACTGATGTGGTTTGGAGACCAGACAAAAACTCCTTGAAAGTAACCGGAAATAAGAAGACTTCTTAAATATGTACTAGTTAAAAGCCTACTTTGCTCGGCAGCTATTTGAGTTAGTAAGGTTCACCATTGATTAGAAAAAGTAACTACAAGTGAAATGTCATGTATCTGAAATCCTCTGAGATACTGCAATGCACACATTCCCATAGATAGATAGATAGATAGATAGATAGATAGATAGATAGATGCTTCCTATAAATCTCGTGGCTTTTGTGATCCCTTTCTAAGCTACATAGAAGTGACTGCTTCATGTAAAAATGCTAAGCCCTGGCTCCTACATCAGCCATTCACTAACTATACACTCTTGAGACTACCACATGCCCCAAGCTTTCTTTTTCTCATCTGCAGATAAGGATTGTCATGGCAGCCTCCTCTGGAGCGTTTCTGTGTCTCCTTTTTGTGAACTGACCACACTTTCCATCAGAACACCTACCATGCTTTCTGCCCCCAAATCTGCACTCTGCATTGTGCAGCCAGACACACTGAACACGTGGTACATACTTTTGTATGGAAAGTCTTGCACACAACACTTGCGAAGCACATCCTGTTACCGTCCTCTTGCAGAACAAGAAGCTGAGCCTACAGAAGGTTCAATAAGCTGCCTGGGATCCAGAATTAGAAGGTGGAAAAGCCAGGATTTTTTCTATCTTCTCCCTCTCCCATGCAGATTTCAGCATGATTTGGTTTGCATTCCGAAAGCTCACAGAACGTTTATGCTTTGCCCATGGCCACAATTATAGTCGTCCTTGCCCTGTGTGGTGCCAATCTGGCCTCAGCCGTGAACTCAATTCAAGATTCCATTAGGACAAAATCTCACACTACCGATCTTTGTATTTATTCATAATGCCTAGTTTAATAAATATTTGTGGAATTGAGAGATTCCGCTTTCTAAAGAGATTTCAGCAATCCTTCTGGTTGGTTTGACTGTGGTTCTATCAGCAACAAAGGAAAGGATTTAATGATTTTCAGCAGTAGGGGTTATGACGCCTCTTTTGCAGCAAATTGAAGGGCCGTCCCATTCTCTTACATCCATCACAAAATTGTATGTGGTTTCTGCACAAATACCACCCTTCCTCTCCATAATTTGCATATTCCATATTGTCTCATAATTTTTAAAGAATGATTATAAACTATGAAATAATTTCTCATAAATTTATCCTCTGCTGAGGTCTTTTCCACATGTACCTTATACTTGTAAACAACCTTGACCTATGATCTCAGTGCAGTTAGAAAAAAACAAGCAATAAATCATTATTAGGATTATTTTTTTTTTTCAAAAGACACATATATACAAAAATATATTCTCTCTGACTTTCTCATAATTTTGGGATATTCCAGATGAATTTCAAATAAACTTTATTTCTTCTGCGGGGCAGAAAATTTGAACTGTATTATTATGACCCCTCCATGTAGCAGTTTAAATTTGATTTCAGAGTCCTAAATGGTTTCCTAAGTTATTTTTAATTCATTGGAATTACCTGAACTGGAGGTCCATTAACTTTCATTAGACTGTCTCGGGAGCTGACTGCTGGCAAAGTGCCAAACTCCTGGAGCCCGAGGGACAGAGACAGACGAGGGACAGAGGCAGACGAGGGGCCGCCAGCGTGCACAGGCCAGAACCACAGGCCAACGCAGGAGCCGCGCCCGCGTCCTCTTCTGCCCTCATATGAACAGGACTCGTACTTGGCGGCATCAAATCATTAGGATCCAGGAAAACTCAATGCAATGTGAGGGATCCATTTCCCAAGGTGCCTCTGCGTTTGGACTCAAAGCTTCCTGACTCTGCTCACCCAATGTAGCAAAGACACGAAAAGATGATTACACTGGGAGCGCTGATGACATTTCACAGTGCCAGGATGATGGAGTATCTGCTTGGTTAAGAAGTTTCACCTGCACAGTTGCTGCTGCTAAGAATCCATCACTAATGAGTTCAGGCCCATGTATCATAGCTAGGGAGCATGTGACAGGTCTGAGTACAGTCCAAGCCCTGGCGTTTCAAGATTGTACTGTAACTTTCACCCGAATATCTCAGGGTGTGCGCGATGCTTCCGGAGAAGGGCAGTTGGCAAGCTTTGAAGACATAAGGACAGTGGATTATCATGAGCATGTAAAACCAAACAACAACAAAAGCAATATCTTTGGATCTAGACCTATCAGAACGAGAACCACAGGCCTTGTGGGTGAATTTGATGTCTCTGGGCCTCAGTTTTACCATTTAAAAATGGGTACAGTCATATCCACGTTTAGGGGGCTTTTAGAAAAGCTAAATGAGAAAATGAACATAGAGACAAGCATAGAATGGGTCTTCAGAACATAGGACTTGCTGCTGCCTCTGTGGTTAAGATACATCTAAGCCATTAGCCTGAGTCCTGAGCCAGAGGACACCACCAGGAATGACTGAATTCTAAGACTCAGCGGATTCTCTCAAGTGCTCTCTGTCAGAAAGTGGAAAAGTGCTTATGAATTTAAGTAAAAGGAAGTGCATATCCTGTGCAAACGTTACTGGGTAGATTTGCCAGGGAAACATCCTCCCGGGAAAGGAAGGTGCCGCAGACAAGGAGGAGCAGGGATCTGGTCCTCTCGTTCCGTTGATCCTGCCGAGTTCAGTGTGTGTTGCGTCATGCACAATAAACCCCTATTATTCTGCAAAAAGAGCCGTTCTAGCAAACATAATGAACACGCTTTTCGTTGTTTCTTCCCCACTGAATGACTGCATTTCCAAAGGCTTGCACCTGTACGTATTTTGCATATGCTGTTTCCCAGGGCGAAGGCTGCAGATGTGTTATTCCAGTCTAACAATGCAAATGTTCCCCTCTGAGAAAAGGCTTCATGTGGTCTCTAAAGGCAGCCTCGAAATGGGTTGTGGCAGCTTCCTTAAATGTTTTTATTTACACATCAGGAAATATTTACTAAGTGCTTTCTGTGAGGCAGGCGTCGTGAGAAAACAGTGAACGAGAAACACCTACGTTTGGGGTCTGATACCTTCTCCTTCTGATATCTACCCCACTCTACTTAGATTGGCTTATGAGTAATTTTTTAATGACATCTTTCCTAATTGCAGAAAACAATTATAATCTCATACAAAATTCTAAGGATATAGACTAGAACAAAAACGTTATCATCCCATTCTCCACAAAATTCTCCTCCGAAGCCCGATGTGTCTTTCTACTTTGTCTGATTTCTCTCTATATATTCATAGGTCATTACTTTTTAAAAATGGTATTATATTATACAATCTGTAATATTTAGCATAATGAGTAAGTCACAATAGTCATTCACTATATTTCCTTTTAATAAAGTTTGTAGGATCTAAATTAACTTTAAAACAAAGGGGGTTGGGAACAAGACTTTAAGCTTTAAATAAGTCACACTGTCTTTGTCGAGTCATGAAAGGAAATTTTATGGAGAGCTGCCCGCTTTAACCTGATTATCCTCTTACCGGACCGTCGTCATTCCCCAAATCTCAGAAGAGGAACGGACCTGCTCAGACAGGGCTGCTTCCGGAGAATGCTCAGTGGTGTAATCAATCTTCCTCCATCTGGCCAAGAAACGTTTGAATGGATTATTTTTCAAAGACAGATTTTTTAAAAAACCCATTCTAGATTCATTTCTTTCTGTTTCATTCAAAGAAAGTTGAAAGATAAGACAAAATCACTTTAGAAAGGAATGCCATCTTGTATCTAGCCATTTCAGGCAGTTTTACTTCTCACAATTTCTCTCTGGGCTTTTACAGAGCCGGGTTAGCACGGAGGGCTGTCATTTTCGGTCCTTCTGTCTCTTTCTATACAAAATGAAAGTGGTTATGTGTAAAAAATGAAAGCCATCTTTCCTTAGAAATAAGGCTACATAATTTTAAAAGGATTCCAAGCTAAGTGTGCCTCTCAAATGCTTTTCAACCCCAGGGATGGCCAGGGCCTTCGCTCATCCACAGGCGAGTGTGATTCCAGCATGTGTCCAAGTCTCTCATTGACGCTGGTGCCATTTTGCAGAAGGCAAAGCTGCAGTTAAAGGCCTTGCTTTTCAATGTGCAATAAAAGCAATGGAGTTCCTTTGACTCCAAAGTTAGGAAACTTTCTTCAGCTTTTTTTTTTTTTTTTTTTTTTATGGTCTACCATATTTGAGAGATAAATGTCTATCATAAGTGAAATATAAACAGCTAGTTTTAAAACCCATCTTTACAGACTCAGACTCATAAAGACTCCAAAATGGGCACAAGGAATTCTCAAGTTTAAGTGAGGGAAGAAGCTCAGGGAGGTGACCCACTTGGAGACTGAGGTGCTTTACCTATTTTACCTCCTTCAAATCTGATAAACAACTTGAAACAGGTGGCTTTAGGCCCAGTTTATGATGACTTGTCCCCAGTCGCCAAGTAACTTAACTGTGGAGCCGAGACCTTTGCTGGAGACTTCTATCTTAAAATGGAGCTCTTCCTGCCACTCAGGCCTCTGTGTCACTGACTGGTTGACATGAATACAGGTGGAGCAAAGCAGGTTCACGGCTGTTCCTACGGGAAATAATACGGTAACTAGTAAACAGTAATACAAGAATAAACTCTGTGTTTTGTGTACTCACCATTGTAAACCTACTTTTGCCCCACCCTGCATAGGACAACTGGAAAAGAAACGATTTGGGGAACTGAATCATACCGTCAGAAATAAGAGACTTAAGAGGAGATACTATGCACAGGGTTTTGTCTGATGGAGACTGCCCTTTTAGTCTAATATCTCCTACGTCTCTAATACAGATTAGAAATCATCTCTGCATTAGTACCATCTTATTGCCATTGAGGAAGGTTTATGACTGGAAAGTTCAGTATGGCTGAATATATGGTGTAATTGGCTTAAGCCAGTAGCTAGAAAATTCTAACATTTTTATGGAGTGGTTCAATGGAACTAGCCTAAGGCTTTAAATATTGAGCTATTTATTTGGAGCAAGAGTATAGTGTATTTGAAACCCTCAGTTATAAAATAATCACTCAGGTTCAAATAAAGACTTTGCCACTTACTTGACTATCATCTCCCTCAATTCTCTGCATCTTTGACACTTGGTTCAGAGTTTTAACCCTGGAGAATAGGATTAAATATAGTCACCAAATACTTACTAAGCATCATGGGCTAAGCCAAGTGTTAAGATGAACTGAAAGAAAAGCTAGAAGAATTGTGAATTCCTCTTTGATTTTTAATTTTTTTTTTCTTGGGCCCTGGACGGTTTGGCTCAGCAGTTGGAGCATCGGCCTGTGGACAAGACAGTCCCGGGTTCAGTTCCTGCTAGGGGTACATACCAAAAAAAAAAAATTTTTTCTTCGGGAATGGAAAAATGGTGGCAGAGTGAATGGAAGCTACACAGATGATCTCCCAGGACCACATGGGAATTACAACTAAAACAAAAACAAATTTTCAGAAAAAAACAACAAAAAAGCAGCGGGACAGGACCATATAACCAGAGACACCAGTAGGATCTGCGGAGGCAAAGAGGGTGGTGGGCTGGGAGCCCACAGACAGCAGCAGTCTTAGCTGTGAGCAGTGCCCTTGGGGAATAAAGACCAAGCCTGCTCCACATCACAAAGGGCCCGAATAGAGCATTGGTTGGCTACAGCCTCTCACCTGGGGTTCTGGCAAAAGGAGGGCAGAATAAACTGGAACTCTGTGGGGACACCTGGGATTTGGAGGGCACTCAGAGTTTTTGCTGAGTCACGGCCACAAAGGACAGTGGCCAGTGTGCTCCTTCCCAGAGCTGTGGGGAAAAGCAGCAGCCCTCCCCCCTCCGAGATTCAGCCTTTCCCAGGTGAGACAAAGAAATGGAAATTGAGGCTCATTGACAACTAGCATCTATCCCACTCTCTGGAAATTCTCTTATGCACAACACCAGGGCTACATTCCAAGGCCCTGAGTAACTGAGACTACTAGCCACCAGGAAAAAGCTAAAGGATAACTGAACCTTTCCTGGGCTTGCAAATCTACCCAGGAAAGTAAGACTTGACAGTGGTGTTTAACATGAGCCCACCCAGGCTCATCCAAACCCAGTAGATGGAGCCACAAACAGCAGAACACCAACACCCAGAGGGAAAATTTGGCAGGCTCCAAAACCCACTGAGATAGCCAAAATAGTGAAACAAATCCCAAATGAAAGAACATAAAAACTCTACCAAAGATGAGATAAATGGCCCTGGCCGGTTTGGCTCAGCGGTGAGAGCGTCCGCCTGCGGTCCGGAGAGACCCGGGTTCGGTTCCCGCTAAGGGCATATACCTCGGTTGCAGTTTGTCCCCGGCCCTGGTTGGTCGTGCGGGTGGCAGCCAATTGATGTGTCCCTTTCACATCGATGTTTCCCTCTCTCTCTCTTCCTCTCTCTCCCTCCCACTCTGTCTGTACAAAAAAATGGAAAAATGTCCTCAGATGAGGATTAAAAAAAAAAAAAGATGAGATAAATGAAATGCAGTTAAGCAAATGATCAGAGGTAGAGTTCAGAACCATGATCTTGAGGAAGCTCAACAGCATGAGTAAGGACATCAGCACCATGAGTAAAGATATAGAAACACTGAAAACCAACCAACTGGAAATAAAAAATGGCATAGCAGAAATTAAGAACACATTGGAAGTACTAAACAACAGAGTAAAGGAAGCTGAGGACTGGATCAGTGAATTAGAAGACAGGGTACAAAAAAATCAACCAATCAGAAAATCAAAAGGAAAAAACAATTATAAAACAGAAAGATAGCTTAAGAGAACTGTGGGACAACTGGAAAAGTAATGACATTTGCATCATAGGAGTTCCCAAACAGGAAGAAAATGGACAAGGGTTAGAGAATATATTTGAAGAAATGGTGACAGAAAACTCCAAACTTGATGAAGGAAGAAGGCATTCAAGTTCAAGAAGCACAGAGAGCCCCAAGTAAGAAGAACTCAAACAGGCTCACACCAAGACACATATTAATTAAAATGCCAAAAATTAAAGACAAAGAGAGAATCCTAAAGGCAGCAAGAGATAAGCAACAGGTTACCTCCAAAGAAACCCCATAAGGCGTTCAGCTGACTTCTCAACAGAAACACTATAGGTCAGAAGGAAATGGCATGAAGTAAGCAAGGTCATAAAAAACAAGGATCTGAATCCAAGACTATTCTATCCAGCAAGGCTATCATTCAAAATAGAAGGTCAAATAAAAAGCTTCCCAGAAAAGAAAAAAGATAGAAGAATATATTAGCACCAAACCAGCACTGCAAGATATGCTAAAAGGACTGCTATAATTAGTAGAAGAAATGGGAAGAAAAATATAATGACAATAAATAAGTACATATCAATAATCACTTCAAATGTAAATGATTTGAATGCCTGATAAAAAGACACAGAGTAGCTGACTGGATAAGAAAGCACGACTCACATATATGTTGTTTACAAGAGACCCACCTTGCAACAAAAGAGTCACATAGGTTGAAAGTGAAGGGATAAAAAAAAACAAAAACAAAACAAAACTCTTTCAAGCAAACAGAAAGGAAAAAAAGCTGGCATAGCCATACTCATATCTGATAAATTAGATTTCAAAATGAAGGCCATAACTAGAGACAAAGAAGGCCACTACATAATATTGAAAGGATCGATCCAACAAAAAGATATAACCATGGTAAACATATATGCACCCAACATAGAAGCACCAAAATATATTAAAAATCTTCTGGAGGACTTCAAAGGAGAAATCAACAGCAACACAATCATAGCAGGGGACTTTAACACCCCGCTGACACCACTGGTAAATCATTTAGACAAAAAATTAACAAGGAAACATAAACTCTGAACAAAGTGCTAGATCAGATGGATTTCATAGATATCTACAGAGAATTACACTCCCAAACTGCAGAATTCACATTCTGCTCAAGTGCACATGGGACATTCACAAAGACAGACCACATGTTAGGGCACAAACTTCGTCTCTACAAGTTCTGAAGATTGATAACATATCAAACATCTTCTCAGATCACAATGGCATGAAACTAGAAATCAATCGCAATAAGAACATGCAAACACATTTCAAAACTTGGAGGCTAAATAACATGTTATTGAACAATGAATGGGTTACCATGGAGATTAAGGAATAAATTGCCCTGGCCAGGTTGGTTCAGCGGTTAGAGCATCGGCCTGCGGTCTGGAGAGACACGGGTTCGGTTCCCGCTAAGGGCACGTACTTCGGTTGCAGTTTGTCCCTGGCCCTGGTTGGTCGAGCGGGTGGCAGCCACTCGATGTGTCCCTTCACGTCGATGTTTCTCTCTCTCTCTCTCACTTCCTCTCTCTCCCTCCCACTTTATCTGTACAAAAAAATGGAAAAATATCCTCGGGTGAGGATAAAAAAAAAAAAAAGGAAGAAATTAAAAACTTCTTGAAAATGAACACTCGACAACACAAAAATCTATGAAATGCAGCAAAAGCAGTTCTGAGAGGGAAGTTCATAGCACTACAGGCCTACCTCAAGAAACAAGAAAATTTTCTAATACACTATCTAACCTCACAACTTAAATAACTAGAAAGCAAACAAAACGAAAGCCCTAGAGCAAGTAGAAGGAAGGAAATAGTAAAGATCAGAACAGAAATAAATGACATAGAGACCACAAAAACAATTCCAAGATCAATGAAACAAAGAGATGCTTCTTTGAAAAGATAAACAATATTGATGGACCCTTAGCTAGACTCACCAAGAAACAGAGAACCCAAATACACATAATCAGAAATGATAGAGGAGACATAATAACTGACACCACAGAAATACAAAGGATTGTAAACAAATATTATGAACAATTATACAGCAACAAATTAGACAATCTCACTCAAATGGACAAATTTCTAGAAACACATAGTCTCCCAAAACTGAACCGGGAAGAGATAGAAAACTTGAATAGATCAATAACAACAAAGGAAATTGAAGATGTAATCAGGAAACTCCCAGCAAACAAAAGCCCAGGCCTGGCGGCTTCACAGGGGAGTTTTACTGAACATTCAAAGAAGAACTAACACCCATTCTTCTCAAAGTATTTCAAAAAGTTCAAGAAGAAGGAAGACTTCCAAACTTGTTTTATGAAGCCAGCATAATTCTAATTCCAAAACCAGAAAAAGACACTACAAAGAAAAAAAACTACAGGCCAATATCCCTGATGAACATAGATGTCAAAATCCTGAACAAAATACTAGCAAATCGAATCCAGAAATACATCAAAAAAATTATTCACCATGACCAAGTGGGATTCATCCCAGGGATGCAAGGCTGGTACAATATTCACAAATCAATAAATGTGATACACCACATAAACAAAATGAAAGTTAAAAACCATATGATTCTATCAATAGATGCTGAAAAAGCATTTGACAAAATTCAGCACCCATTTCTGATAAAAACATTCAAGCAATGTGGGAATAGAGGGATCATATTTCGACATAATAAAGGCCATATATGAAAGACCTACAGCCAATATCATAGTCAGTGGGCAAAAATTAAAAGCATTTCCCTTAAGAACAGGAACAAGACAAGAATGCCCACTTTTGCCACTCTTATTTAACAGAGTACTGGAAGTCTTAGCCACAGCAATCAGACATGAAGAAAAAAATAAAAGGGATCTAAATGGGAAAGGAGGAAGTGAAACTGTCATTATTCGCAGACGACATGATACTATACATAGAAAACCCCAAAGACTCCATCAAAAATCTACTAGACTTAATAAATGAATTTGGCAAAGTAGAAGAATACAAAATTAATGTCAAGAAATCGACAGCATTCTTATACACCAATGATGAAATCACAGAAAGAGAAACTAAAAAAACAATCCCATTTACCATCACAGCAAAAAAATTAAGATACCTAGGAATAAACTTAACCAAAGTAATAAAGGACCTGGTCGCAGAAAACTATAGGACATTGAAAAAAGAAATAGAAGAAGATATAAAAAAATGGAAGCACATACTTTGTTCATGGATTGGAAGAATTAACATCCTTAAAATGTCCATATTACCCAAAGCAATCCATAGATTCAATGGAATCCCATCAAAATACCAATGACATACTTCACAGAACTAGAAAAAATACTTCAAAAGTTCATATGGAACCAAAAAAGACCCCAAATAGCCACAGCAATCTTGAAAAGAAAGTACAAAGTAGGCGGGATCACCATACTGGATATCAGGTTATACTACAAAGCTACTGTAATCAAAACAGCCTGCTACTGGCACAAGAACAGGACCATAGATCAATGAAATAGAACTGAGAACCCAGAAATGGACCCAAAACATTATGCTCAATTAATATTTGACAAAAGTGGCAAGAACATACAATGGAGTAAAGACAGCCTCTTTAATAAATGGTGTTGGGAAAATTGGATAGCTACATGAAAAAAAAAAAACAAAAAACTAAACCATCAACTTACACCATACACAAGAATAAACTCAAAATGGATAAAAGACTTAAATGTGACTCATGAATCCATAAAAATCCTAGAAGAAAATGTAGGCAACAAAATTTCAGATATCATCTGCAGCAGAATGTTCACTGATACATCACCTAAGGCCACAGAAACAAAGGAGAAAATGAGCACATGGGACTACATCAAACTAAAAAGCTTCTGCACAGCAAAAGAAATAACCACCAAAATGGAAAGGCAATTCACTGTATGGGAGAACATAATTGCCAATGATACATCAGATAAGGGGTTAATTTCCAAAATATATAGAGTGCTCATACAGCTCAACAAACGGAAGACAAAGAACCAAATTAAAAAATGGGCTAAGGAACTAAATAGACACCTCTCCAAACAGGACGTACATATGAAGAAATACTCAACATCACTAATCATCAGAGAGAGGCAAATTAAAACAATAATGAGGTATCACCTCACACCTGTCAGAATGGCCACCATCAACAAATCATCAAACAACAAGTGCTGGCAAGGGTATGGAGAAAAAGGGGACTCTAGTACACTGTTGGTGGGAATGCAGACTGTTGCAGCCACTATGGAAAACACTATGGTGTTACCTCAAAAAATTAAAAATTGAACTTCCATTTGACCCAGTGATCCCACTTCTAGGAATATACCCTAAGAAGCCTGAAACACCAATGAGAAAGAATATATGTACCCCCATGTTCATAGCTGCACTATTTATAATAGCTAAGATCTAGGAACAGCCCAAATGTCTATCTGTAGATGAAAGGGAAAAAAAAGCTGTGGTATATATACACAGTGGAGTACTATGCAGCTGTAAGAAAGAAAGATCTCTTATCAGTTGAGATGACATGGAGGGACCTGGAAAGTATTATCCTAAGTGAAACAAGCCAAGCAGAGAAAGACAAGTATCATATGATCTCGCTTATTTGTGAAATATAATTAACATAACAATCTGAAGAACAAGGTAGTCTCAGAGACGTGGAAGTGGGGTACAGACTGACAATCCCCAGAAGAGGGTGATGGTGGTAGAGATAAATCACAGAACTTATATGCATGTATGCATGACCAATGGACATGGACAACAAAGCTGGGGACCGGGCAGGGAGGGAGGGGAGGAGGGTATCAATGGGGGAAAAGGAGAAACATCTGTAACAAAAATAAATAAATAAGTAAAATTATAAAAAAATACAATAAAACAAAACAAACTCACCCCCCCCCCCAAAATAAAAATGTTTTTTCTTTATTTTTATTAGAGAGAGAGAGGAAGGAAGAAGGAGAGAGATAGAAACATTGATGAGAGAGAACATCTTCTGGCCACCTCCTGCATGCCCCCTATTGGGGATCAGGCCCACAACCTGGGCATGTGCCCTGATCAGGAACTGAATGGCAACCTCTTAGTGCAAGGGTTGACACTCAACCACTGAGCCACATCGGCCAGGCTTCTCTTTGATTTTGAGTCAACTTTGGCTGAAAAGTCAATTCGGGTACTTGGTATCCACTACTGTGCAGAGAGTTCACTACAAACATTTTGATGATCAATGCAAAAGCAATAGATACCTGTCCATTATGTTGAACTTTAATAAAGCTGGTTGACTTTCTAAGGTATGTATGTGCAATAAAAAACATCTCATCCAACATTATGTTTTACTTCTGTTATATTTCTTAAGTCATGGAAGAAATTGTCAGCTTCAGACATCTGTTTACTGAACCTGGGACAATACTCCCACCTCACTGGGAGTGTTAACATTAAAGGTACTAAGTGGGAAATTTTGACTCTCAATAAATTAACCTCAACCAGTATTTTTCAAAATATCTATTATTAGTTTTATCTTTAGGTTATGAAAAGAAAGGAACAAATTTGTAGATTTTTTAGTATGTATGAAAATTTTGAGAGAGAGAATACTTTAGTGTATAACAGGCAGGGGCACAGTGCCAGCCTCACAGGGTGCAAACGGAAGCATAGTAACTCTAGCTGCTGCGTGCTGTACTCAGGTGCATAACCAAGGCAGCCAGCAGGAGAGTTATACACAGAGAAGATCCAGGTAATTATGTAAAGAACTTTTACTGTCTTAGATCTTTTTGAAAATTGACTCAATTTTTCTCTTTCTTTTTTATAAATAATTTAAAAACACATACATTTCTTTTGTTTGACTGAAATAGGACTTTCCCCCCAAGCTTTGCTAATTACATAAACTTTAAACAGATCTTAGCCATACTTTAATTACTTTGCTCATAAAATGAGGCCAAGAATATATTTCAGACGTCCTGTTGCCAGTTTGTTCAGAACTCAGAAATGCTGAAATTCCCCTGCAGAATTTATTGAAAAAATACAAGGTAAAAATCAGTAATTAGATTGAGATTATAAACGCACAGATTGAAAAGGACATGGCCAGAGGAGAATTCTAAAATATTTATAAATTCCATCAAATCTCCGTATATGATATTCAGGAGCAAATACTCAAAAGCAATGGCATGATCATATAGGAAGGAGTAGATCCCTGTGTAAATTTTAAAATTAGCATTCATTGGCGGCAATCAGGTTAAAGTCAGTCATTCTACAGAAATATGCTGAAGAAATAAAGGGGATTGTGTGATGCATAAGACTCCCTGGCACTCGAAAAGGCCAGGACAGAATCCACTGAGGTCCATGGCCAAGCACAGGGCTCTGGAGTCAGACTGCCCGGCTAATGTGCAGGCTTTATGACTTTACTACTTTGGGCCAGTTACTTCCAGAGCTGCGATGTTCTCAATGTAAAGTGGGTGAAATTATAGCAACTATTTTTTAGGGTTTGTGAGAGGACTAAATGAGTTATTGAATGTCACCTACTTGGAATGGTGCCTCCCAAATCATAAACTAAATATGTTAGCTATTGTTTTCATTTTATTTCCAAATTACTCTTCATATTTTCACAGGTCTGGATTTAAAAGATGGCTTTCATATCCACAGGCACACTGGACATCTCTGAGGGGAAAATATGCCAGGGAACAACCGATCGTAGGTCAGGTGGGACTTTCACTACAATAATTGTAGTACCTCTTACTTCAGAGAAGGCAAGCACACAAGGGTCCTGACAGATGTTCATGGGGATGATCAGTTCTAAATGGCTCCAGGACCACCCAGAAAAAGATGAAGAAATGAGAGTAAAGACAAGCATATCCTTAAGTCAAGCAAAGCCTACCCTGCCAGCTTGAACCTCCACCAGCCCTGTGTCGCTAGAAGCAGGGCGACACTGTTCTTGAAGGTCAACCCACCCCATTCCTCCTCAATCCCAATAATGAGAGGTCACCCAGGAGCCCTATGCATGTCGTTTATGAGCTGGACAGGGCCAGAGGAGCCTGATCCTAACTCTGCTGCATAATAAATTAAGAGCCACTATGTATTAAGCACTCACTAAGACTCAAGCACTTTACAGGTATTAACTCATTGAATCCTAATGAGAACTATTAGCATTATAAAAGTATTAGCATTAAGATAAAGCAATGAGGACTTTCCCAGGAGCACACCTGGTGGGAAGTGGAGTGGAGACCACGCCCTCTCTCACAGCACCATTTCGGGCAGGTTTCTTAAACTCTGAGTGTCAGCTTCTTCACCAGTTCATGCAGACTTCTTGCAGAGACAAATTAGATATCTTCAGTGCTTTATCATCCCAACAAACTATGTTGTTTATCATTATTCCATACAACAGATTGCCCACTGTGATCAGATGGGAGAAGTCGCAGGCTTGTTGACTCACTGATCCCTAAGAAAGGAGGCCCAGGTGTCCTCTGCTCCAAGTCTCTGGGATTCTAGCATCACTCCGCTGGGCAAGGGGCCACGTGGGAGCCTCTTCTCAGAGACGCCAGTTTTAACCTCACTTTCCTGGGTCCCTCTCTCTCCAGCCCAGTGAAGCTTTGCATTGAAAAGAGACAAAGACACTTCCAACAGCCTGTTTTTCCAAATATATTTTCTTTGTATCTGGAACTTAGATTTTTATATCGCAGAGTCAATCATCTTTTAGTTTCATTCTGCTATAAGAGATTGGCTCTAGCCCAGCTGGTGTGGCTCAGTGGTTGAGCGTCGTCCCATGGACTGAGCGGTCTGGTTCCATTTCCCGTCAGGGCACATGCCCGGGTTGCAGGCTTGATCCCGGTAGGGGGTGTGCAGGAGGCGGCAGATGGATGGTTCTCTCTCCTATCAATGTATCTCTCTCTTTTCTTCTGTCTCTCAAAAATTAATAAAAACATGTTTAAAAAGAAACTGGCTCTAAATCAGGGGATCCTCAGGCAACCAGCCTTGCAGGAGCTGATGGATTTAAAAAGTACTGATATTTATAGATATTTAACTTACTGCCCTGGCCGGTTTGGCTTAGCAGTTAGAGCATTGGCCCACTGACCAAAGAGTCATGAGTTTGATTCCAGTCAAGAGCACATACCTCGGTTGCAGTTCAGTCCCCAGTCCTGGTTGGGGTCATGGGGGAGGCAACCGGTTGATGTGTCTCTCTCACATTGATGTTTCTCTCTTTCTCTCCCTCCCACTCTATCTGAAGATACATGGAAGAAAAATATCGAGTGAGGATTTAAAAAAAAGTTTAACTTACTAAGAATAGATCATTAACAGTTATTTATGTGATATTTTAATGATCTCATGTCTAATTTAGGGGGTTACCAGACATTTTATTGCCATGTGTTATTATCAACTATTATTTTGTACTTTCCATTCCACACTGGGTGTCTCTCCAGCACCGAGTGTGGCGATGGGCGAAGAGCAACAGGGCATTTCTAGGGGGCAAGCGGAGAATCCCCGAGGGGCCCAGGAAGGCACACAGACGGACAACTTGATGAAGAGACTACTGTGCAGATAACAGCAGAAGTAACGGAAACACAAAGAAGAAAACACAGTTTTGAGGAAAACAAAGAAACTGTAGTGGTTTTAGATGTTTCAGAAATTAAATTCACACAGAGAGCGCACAAACAAAACAGGACCCGCGTGGTTGCTGTAGGCAACAACCAGACCAACGGCTGGAGGAGCAGACGGTGGGGGTCTCTGGCGGTTACTAAGGCACAGGGCAGGGCAGCTCTGACACTTGACCCTGCACCTCCATCACCTGGTAAGGAGACCCTGAGTCTACTTACTGCCTCCCTGATGCCCAGACTGGGAATTCCTTTGAGTCGGATGCTAAACACAGCCAGAAATAAATAAACATCTGCCTGTTTGCTTTCATTAGATGTTCTAGAGTGAGAAGTACACATGAAAAAATATTGGGCTCTCCAATCATAAACAATACAAGTAGCTAAAAATAAAACTGTCTAGATGATTATTTTATATTTAACAAAGAGTGTAAATCTACTGAAATGCCTTTGTTGGGATACCTTCAGCTATATTATTCAATACTCAATTGTTCTAAGCTCAGTGAAGCATTTTTCCTCATATTAAACTTAATGCATTAAAGGTGTCATTTGATCTTCAGAATTCTGGAATGCCTTTGCTATTGTGAAATGTAGTTTATGTGTTTACTTTGTTCATGTGTTTCCTTTCCTATAGGTATACTCAATATACACTCAGTAGATAGGTATACTCAGTATATACCCAGTAGTTAGGCATACTCAGTATATATCCAGCAGTTAGGCATACTCAGTATATATCCAGCAGTTAGGCATACTTACTATACACTCAGTAGATGGGTATACTCCTTATATACTCAATAGATAGGTGTACTCAGCATCTAGTTTAATATCTGGCTCACAGCAGGTGCATAATAATAAACCAGTTACTCAGATTACTCAGTCATAAAAAGTCTTTAACATTAATGATTTATTTTTAAAACCAACCTTCAGTCATATGTGACAGTCAGTATCGGATCAAGCCAATTTGCTCTCTTTCATATCTATACAAAAATTATGCAAAGTATAAATAAAAGAAACAGTCCTTAGGAATTGAAAGGTAATCATCATCAACAAAAACCCTAGTTGCTCTCAATATGTTATATTTAGTAAAGTAGAAGATTTAGCTATATATTTTTAAAATATTGTCAACAAACACGAAAACCAGAAATTCAGTCAGCCAGACTACCAATTCCCCAACCAATCTCTCCCTTTGATGTTAACTCTCTGAGATCATCTCCAGATTATAAGAAGAGAGGTGTGCTACACCTACCTCAGAGAAATAGAGAGAGAATTAAATGAAATAATATCTCAGAGGGAAGCACTTGAACTTGGGGGTCAGACTTGAAAACCATGATGTCACCTCTCTGCATCTTTACTGGGACCAGGACGGCAATATCTGCCTTTGAAATGAGTTTGCAGGTTCAAAGTATGTCAAAGTGTCTGAAACAAGGTAAACACACAGTAGCCAAAAATTATTATCAGAAGGTGACAGTAACTGCCCCAAACAAATGTTTAATAATTATTTCCATCACTTTTTAAATTAGAACTAGTCTTGACCTAGGAATCACAGTTTCCAGTGGTGTGCCTGCCTAAGTCAATTCAGTCTCTATAACTCTGTTTCCCACATATACAAGGAGGACGATAATAAGCAGTCCTTTGTAACCCTCAGAGTTGCTGAAAAATCAAATGAGGCAATACAGATCAAAGCCCTTAGAAAACTACCAAGGGGTGTTGTTATTAATAGCTGTGCTAATATTCATAATAATTTTAATACCACAGATAAATCTGGCGTCAATTCACAACAATGGGCTGTTTCACTGAGGACATCACAATGACCCATTTTCAGGGTAGAAAGTTCCCACTGAACTGGCAGGTATGTGGAAACAGACTCTGAAAGGCAGCCAAAGCCTGGCTCCTGGCAGCCTCCAGCCATGGGAAGGCAAGCCGAATGGTAGAATTACCTTGCAAAAATGATCGTTATTTTAACATCCATCAACTTCTTCATGTTCTGAATATTTGCCAACTTATATTCTTGGCGGGGTTTTGAGCTGTTTCTAAGAGAAGAGGTTTATTGTATTTTTAGCTCTATCAAATGATTATAATTATTATCATTAAGTTCTTCAAGAATAGAGGATCAAGCTTTAAAGAATAAGCATACATTTTAAGATAAAGGGCTTCACTGTTTCAATGGCACACCTTATTGACGTCAAGATAACAGCCCTCTTTGTCAGTGTCTCTTACTTGTTTTATTCATTTTTTTAATCCTCGTCCAAAGACATGCTTAGAGAGAAGAAGGGAGGGAGGGAGGAAAAGAGAGGGAGAGAGAGATGGGGAGGGAGAGAGAGAGAGAAACATGAATATGACAGAGAAACATCTATTGGTTGCCTCTAGATGTACCCCCATTGGGGATCGAACCTGCAACCCAGGTATGTGTCCTGCCTGAAATGGAACCAGCAGCCTTTCGGAGCACGGGACCACACTCAACCAACTGAGCCACTCCGGCCGGGCTCTCTCACTTGTTTTAAAGATACTTTCTTTCAGACAGTTCAAATCCTAAGAGAATTACAGTATAAAATTATTCAAAACAAAATTTAAAAAGCTAATTTAGACATTATTTTTAACAGATAATGGTTTTAGGTATTTAAATGAAGGACACCAAAGCAAACAAACAAACAAACAAACAAAAAAAACAAGTATTTTCTGTATCCTGATAACATACTGGCCCAGTTATATATAAAATATTGACATTAACTTATATTTCTTGCCACTTAAGATCCAGTTAACTTTATTTTAAGCAACTGTGTGCTTTGTATTCTGACGATTCTACTACCTCATCAGAACACATGTGCACACAGCGCACTACGGACTAGGTCGTGCAATGTCGGTATGTGCAGAATATTTGGAGCTCTTAAAATTGTTAATGTTTACTGACCTTACTTGAAATATATATACTTTAGTAGACCAAGTCAGTAATAAAATAAGATGAAAAAGAGGTGTCTTCACTGATGACACAGTGATAAATAATACAAACTGCCAAACACTTAAGTTACTGTTCCGCAAGGAAATTTCCCAATCTCTTCTTTCTGTCAAAATGTGTTTTTATATCTGGACTCCATGAGTATATATGTATATAATTTCAGTGCTTTAGCTTTGGATCGTTTGAAAACTCTTTTATTGCTCCGACTACCACAGTACATTAAAGGTCGGAAGGAGCCCACGCAGGCGTTCACCCTTTAGCTATCCACGCAGGGTGAACCCTGTCCCTGACGCCTGCTGCAGCACACTCTCCCCCCTGGGCCATTCCTGGCCCCCTAACATCATTAGACGTGACACCTGTGGAGGCACAGGTCACTGGAACATCACTCCAAAGCAATGAGCTAACCCACTTTTTTCAAAATAGTATTCTGAAAACTGGGTGGTCGGGTTAAACCCTGGCTGCATGACTCAGCCGTCTAGTAAGTATTGTGGGATCCAGACTGCCATCCAACAAACTAGACTGAGATGGCGTAGGGAACAGGTCATTACCCTCAGTTATGTGCCCAGTGTGCTGGAGGAGACTGACTTTAAAAAGACAATGTCAAACAACGTGGTAGGTCCTCAGACACTGAGTGCGGGCGCTCTGGGTGTGAGAGGTGGAAGCCCAGTCTGGAAGGGGCAGCACGAATGTCTCCGCACTGGTGCCGCGGTGGGGCAGGCAGACAGCGCCCAGAGGTCCGCTCGCCACGATGCACAATAAGTATTTGACTGTATTATGTATGTATATCCTTTATTTTTCTGCAAAGAAAATGATATAGGTAATATACAGCATACTCAGGAAATACTGACAAAAAGTAATTGGAATTCTTTATGAGAGTGTATTGTAAATATTTCGTTTTATATGTTTGCTTTTCAGTTTGGCGCCTCCAGTGTAGCATTAATTAACTCGACACACAGGGACTGTATCTGGAGTTTCACAATGAGTCCTGCGAGCAAAGTCTAGACTTAGTAATCTCTTGACCTTTCCTAGTCCCTTTCATTTTATATTTATTTACCCAGTTCATCTCCTCTCCTAAACAATCTCAATCCTTTTATTCTGGTGATAAATTTCCAGATGATCTCCAATCCTAATGATTATGAAAATTATTGTTTCCTCTGCTGCCTAACGGTCTGGGGTATGCATATTTTTGACAGTGGACTAGTGGGTATTGATTTTTTTTTTCCTGTAGGATTTGTAGGATTAAGGATTGAACTCTTAACCTCTGGATGCCAGTAGCTACTACATGATGGTCACACCATCATCTCCTTCACCTGAGTACCCCAGATGTCAGTGTCAGTGTCAGTGTCGATGAAAAAAAAGTGGCAGCTGTAAAGTGGCGGTAGGTAGGGTCTTTTGCAGCCTATGTCACAGTCAATCAGCCAAGCGACAGTGCCAGGATATCCCATTCGAAGGCAACGTTACACAAAGTTCGTGCCTTTTACTCTGTCCAGGCTTTAAATACCTTCTCCTGGTTGGTAACAGCAGAAGTGAAGCTGTTCTTACACAATTCCTGGCCTCCTGTCCGTTGAGGGGCGTTGAAGTCCCAAACTATTTAATGCAAAATTTGTAACCTCGACCTTTGCTGATCCAGCTTCCTCTTCACCTTTCAATGAAAGTGTCTGATGTGGAAAACCGGTGGCTGCCGTCACAGGATCTGCAGCGTCACCCGCAGCCCTGCGATCTCTCCTTCACCTCCGTGGGAGCCAGCGCGCTGCAGGGGCCGCACCACCGCGCTGTGCCAGACGCGCCCAGACCCTTCGAGCGCACGGCTTTCCTGCTGATGCTCTGCAGAGCGGCCTCACACTGTGTCACCAGCGGACTCTGCTCGGAAATGTCTTTCCCCTATAGTTACCGGCTGAACCAACCTTGACGGAAACACAGGAAAATGAATCTGACTTTGTAGCTTCTCCCTTTCCTTCCGTTCCAGTCCGTGCACGCTCTGACGCCCGGGCACCATTCTCTGAGGATTTGGCCCACTCGAAGCCATTGCTCTCAGAGAGCTGACAGCCAGCTCTTCCTAGAGTTCCATTTGTAACGACTTCCCAAAAGGTACCTGCATTTTAATGGATCTTGAAGATCAGATCAATATTTAATGGAGGAAGTATGTGTTCTCATGGAAGGTGGCAGATGAGAGATTGTGGGTAGAAGGAAACACCTGATTTTCTTCTAATTATACCCACCTGGCAGATGTAAGACAAAGTGCCCAGAGCTCTCTCCCTGTAGGCTCCCAAGGCGTCTCGACTCCTGCTCTAAATCCTTCAGCCAAACAATTCAGCCCCACTGCATTGCTTCCGTGAATAAATGTTTCCTGTGAACTCAGAGAGCAGTGGGTTTGAATCCCAGGTGCTCCATTAAGAAATTCTGACTTTGAGCATTTTGCTTTATATCTCTAAACTTCAGTTTCCTCATGTTTAAAGCAGGGATAGTAGTACAACTTCATAGGATTGTTGTAAAGAGTAAATGGGTGGCAATTGGGGTTTCAACTTGCTGGAGCCCCTGAGAAGCCATGTTGAATGCACCCCAGAAGCTTACGCAAGAGAGGAGAGAGGAAGACCTCTCCGTGGCTCAGGTCCCCACCGGTTTGGATTTGCACATACGTGAGTGTGAATGTCCGGGAGGGTCCCGTAGGCATGCCAAAGGATAGGAACAGAGACGCCCCAGTGCAGAGAAACCACCAAGTCATGTGATACAGCCAGGAAAGGGTGCTGTCAGGTTCTGCCTGCACAGCTCACTGCCAGAGTAACACTTAGAATAAACACGTGGGCCAAGAGACTGTCAGGCAGAACAAAGAGGTGTCTGATGATCCCTCTTCCCCTCCTGTGTGCCTCATTGCCAAAACGTCAACACTCGTGATATTTTTTAATATTAACAACTTACGCCTTCAACATTAAATAACAATGCACTTGGAACTTTTAAAACATCTTTTGAAATTACCTAGTTAAGCAAGGGTAGAAAGTCAAAATATGGGAGAGAGTTCAAGGAAGCAATTTTAAATCCTACAATTTTAGGGTAGAGTGTGGACTCAGAAAAACTCTAGACATTAATTAAATCTCTCGGCGAGTCACTGATGGGCGGTTTTTGCCGCCTCCTTACTCTGACCTGGACTGTGTTGCCTCCTCGTTGAGAACGGGGCACTTCCTTTCTTTGCTGCAGTAGCTCCTCAAACAGTCATCCTGTCTGCAGCTCATTACTGTCTCTTCACAGTAAGTGCCCAGTTAGTATTGGATGTCCCCTTGACAACCTTGGAGGACTGTTGTGCGTTTAAATTGGGTCCTAAGTATACAAGTGAAAACCCAGAGCATACTCATTCCACTTGCTTTCCTTTCACTGTGTCACAGCGAGGTCAGCAGATGTGACAGCCAAGCCCTCCAGGCGAGCGATGTCACTCCTCTGAGCTTGCCGTGGGGCCTTGACTCTGTTTCAGCTTTCAGACTTGCTCTTCTGATATCGACTATCTTGGTTTCTAAAATTAATTTTCTTTGTTCATATTAAAAATGCCATTCTCGCCCTGGGCAGTTTGGCTCAGCGGTTGGAGCATCGGCCTGTGGACCAGAGTCCTGGGTTCGGTTCCCACTAGGGGCACGTGCCAAAAAAAGAGAAAAAAAGGCCATTCTAATGCCCTACCACCCTTTCTCCCCATCTTCTTTTGCCACTTACCAAATATAGCCTTATTTATTTTATTTTATTTCTTCATTGATTTTAGAGAGAGAGGAAGGAGAGGGAGAGATAGAAACATCGATGAGAGAGAACATTGATTGGCCACCTCCTGCATGCCACCCACTGGGGATCTGGCCCACAGCCTGGGCATGTGCCCTGACTAGGAATCAAACCCTCAACCTCTTGGTGCATGGGCAACACTCAACCACTGAGCCACACCGGCCGGGCTAACCTTATTTATTTTAAGTTGCGGGAGATTATGTCTTTGACCTGGCAGATAGGTGCTTCCAAGATTCCCCCTGAGGTGCCTAGAAAATCATTGACTAGATTTATAATGCCTCTACTCCCAGGGCACTACACATGAAACAATAACGGGACTGGCACAACATTGCCGTTAGGAGGCGCTGTGCCGTTGCACTGCGCTCCTTTCTAGTATTTTAACGCGACAATGCCAACCATTCTGCAGGCTGAATGCCCTCCTCAGTGATGACTGAAGGAAACATTGCTCCCTGGAATTCTAAGCTCCCCAAGGTGTTACTGCATCTTGTTTTTTACTAATTGCTCATTTCAGAAGCTTTAAATATAGCAGTTATGTAATTTGGAAATAGCGGTGATTTCTATCAGGGATTTAAGCACAATTTCACTCCTTCATCAAAAATAATTTTAAAGTACTAATTCTGCATTGTGCTATTTCAGGGTTTGTACACAGAGAATTATTTAAATATGGTCCCGAGCCCTCAGGACTCCACATTCTAAGAAACACGGGCAAGAAAAAACATAAAACGACATGTAAAACATTAACCAGAGAGGAAAGGCCGGAAAGTGGTACAAATGACCGTGAATTTGGTCTAGTTTATGTATATATGTTTCAGTTCATGTTGTTGATACATTTTCGAGGACAGAAGGTTGAACTTTTGTTAGATTGGCAAAAAAATTTTTGGTGTGCCGCGAAATTTTAGTAGTTTGTTTATGTGAGCCATGAGATGAAACAGGTAGAAAATTGCTGCTATAGTCTATTCAGAATGTATTTTTAGATGGTAGGTACTCAACAGACATCTAGTGATAATAAAGAAGATTATTTAATTGTAGAGGTGAAGCTTCTTTGGAACAAAGGATAAGGAGAAAAACAAAATCTTACTGATATACATTGAGATGAGACATGATCTAGTCTTCTTCCAAAAGTGCCGGCTTCTGTGGTACAAAGAACCTTGCTGGATTTTACCTGGACATCAACTCTGCCTTTAAAATCATCTCTCTGGCTCAGGATCTTAACATTTTCTGAACCAATATACACCCTTTTTAGTAGAAACATTTTTTAATGCCCCAAAGTGTATTCTTTGAAAAACATAACCTATCAACCTACACACAAAATAACATAACCTAGTGACACTGGAATTTAAAAACTCAGTATAATGACCTATCTTATAATTGAGATATATGACTAGTAATGATAATGGAATAGATCTTTCAATCTTTTTTTTAAAATATGTTTTCATTGATTTTTTTTAGAGAGAGACGACAGAAGAGAGAGATAGAAACATCAATGTGAGAGAGAAACATCGATCAGCTGCCTCCTACACACCCCCGACTGGGTATCAAGCCCACAATCCAGGCATGTGCCCTGACCAGGAATCGAACCGGAACCTCTCAGTCCATGGGATGAAGCTCAGTCCACTGAGCCACACTAGCTAAGCAGGTCTTTCAATATTAAAAGACATAATTAAGTAACCAAATGCTTGCTCCTCTAGGTATAATATTTCTAAGTATGAAAATTACAAATTACAGGAGTTTTTGCCTACATTGATGACTTTTTAAATGACTTAAGGGATGCACAAAACTTTTAAAAATTATCTGGACTGTCCTTCGATCTGCAAGACCTGTGGCCTGTCTCCTAGGCAGCCACCTGAAGCCATCAGAACGATGAATGGGTCCCACCAGCAGTGGCCAGGAAACCCCAGGGCAGAGAGAGATGTATTGCGCAGCTGAATGGAGGCAGCAAAACTACCCAGACAGCTGCAAAAATGCGAAAAGAGGTCAGCAAAGTAGAAATGGGACACAGAAACTGCCTCACACACTCCTACATCGGCTTCCAGTGATTGCTGTCCCACATTCCCTCAACCTTGGTGGCTGAACGTAACAGAAATGCGTTCTCTCACAGTTCTGGAAGCTGAAAGTCTGAAACCAAGGTGTCAGCTGGGCCAGCTCCCTTTGAGGCCTCCAGGGGAAACTTCAGCTTCCAGTGGCTCTGGGCAGTGTGTGGCTGCGGCTGCTTTGCTCCAGGCTGTGCTTCCGCAGTCACCGGGCCTCCTCCTCTTCTCTGGTCTGTGTCCTTCTGTGTGTCTCTTATAAGGACACTTGCCATTGGACTTAGGGTCCACATGGATAACCCAGAATGATCTCATCTAAGATCCATACTTCACTTAATTATATTTAGAAAGATCCTTTTTCCAAATAAGGTAACATTAACAGATTCCAGGGTTTAGGCCATGAACCTATCTTTGGTGGAATCACTGTTCAATTCACTACAACCTCCTTCCATTCGACAGTGGATCTGTCAGGTCTCATTGTGTCAACCAGAACCACCTCTACGGGTATCCAACAATGTATCCATGTTAGCAGTACCCCCATTAGCAACCACACAGCCTAGCCAGCTTTTCTGTCCATATCTTCTTCCCATCAAAGGTGCAAAACTACTCAAGAACTCTGAGCACACATCATTCACTCTCTCATTTCTAGGGATCCCAAGGACCTTCCTCCTTTTCCCAAAAAAATAAATAAATAAGAACCTTCTGAGCTGCAAATAGATAACCACAAAATGTCTCAGATTGATCACAGGGTTTTCCCCCCTTTTTATTAGAATTTAGCCTTAGAGACAATGATAAAAGTCCCAAAAAAGCTTTGACGTTACAGTAATGTCAATGACATGTGATGTTAAAAAAAAAAACAAAAAACAAAAAACCTTTAAAATGAATATTTATAAGTGTGTTGTTTGGAACCCATCTGGAGACCCCCTTTTGCTAGCCCTGCTGAGTAGGCTGGGCCCCTCCTGCAATTCTGCTAATTAAAACCACAGAAAAAACTCTCAAAGTCATAGTGACCTGGGTTATTTATCTCTAGAGTCTGCACAGATAAGATCAAAGAAGGTCAAGCAGTTAGCAGAAGGAAGGAAAACTTTGAAACCAACATTCCCCTGTGTGCGTAATACTACCTGAGCAGAGAAGGCATTGTCATTATGATGCTTTTGCATTTTGTACATAGAAATATTTCTAATACTTGAAATGTGACTGGTATGTTTGTATGTGAACAGGTGTATTTTAATAATATTCTTTGCAGAGATAAAAAACTTAAAATCCCTTTGACATTTCCCCTTTCACTATATTTAAGTTATTGTCTAAATACCTCAGCTTATGATTTCATCTGGATCCCATGGCAAAATTTAAAAGAAAACTAAAAGCTTTAATTTGTATTATACTTGTATCAAGCTCAATGTCAGCAACATTTACTCTTTTAGCTCAATTTTAATCCTTTTTGTCACCAAAAAAATGCTTGGAACACTAAACATTTTTGTTTCAAAATGAAGAGCTTAAAATATGAAAAAATGAAATGTAAGAAAAATAACAATACCCCCAATCAAAGGCCTGTAGTAGTTTAGTTTAAAAACAAAATGTACATGCATATGCATGCAATATATATTAATATATATCATATTTTAATTTCACGTGTACATATGAGATGTGTATGTGTGTGTGTGTGTATGTATATATATATATATACACACACACACACACACTCCATATGTGTATGTATATATATATACATATACATATATATATGTATATGTATATATATATATATACATACACACACACACACACACTCCATATTCAAAGATTCAAAGTCTGGTCACTAATGCTGGTGAAGATCATTGGAAGTCAAGTCAGTGAGTCTAGCTGTGACATGGCCAAGTGATTGAAGTAGATATTTATTTCTTCTGTCAAAAGCTTGGCTTTTGTCAAGAATACTGTGTAACCTGTCATTGCTTAGCGTGAGAGATTTATTCTTGCTTTAGTTTTGTGGGACCTGGAAAATGAGATTTTTTTTCCACGGTTTTATTGATTGGTTATAAATATGGCAGGAGCCACTTATAATTATGGAAAAATTATTAGGCTAGAATCAAAGGACCCTATCTCCTAAACCCTGTTTTCCACTTGTTATCTTTTTCATCATAGAAAAAACGATTTCACTCATTGGCCCTCAGTTTTTGTACATGTATAATAAAGGCACTAAAATAAATTACCTCTAAATTTCCTTGGTAATATAAAGCACATGAGACAAACTATGAGAACATTCACCTAGTCAGTGCACTGTTGGAAATATCAAAACCTACAATGTGTATTCAGATTTCGAATTTTCTCACTAGTGCTAGGCTTTGATTTAAACTTTGCCCATGTCATTTGTAAACGTATGTTTGTTTCAACCAATAGTTTAGCAATGATACAAGAAATCAGATGTATTTTATAAGTGTATTGAACACCAAAGGATTAGGAGAAACTGTGGCTGTAAGTCATTTCTCCAAGAAAGCCTAGACCCCCGTTTCTGTGGAACAATTTACCAGCCAAGAAAACACCTCCGTTTATAGGAGGAAAGACAGTTCTTCCCCTGGCTCCTAAAGGAGCAGTCATTCTAAACTCAGCCCTATTCCCACTCTACTGACAAATGGCGGAGACATGACAGAGTGTCTTCCCTTGATCCTTACTGGTTACTACTGATTTAACTAGACAGTGAAGGGAAAGGAAACCCATGCAAAGTTAATATGATCAGAAAAGATCATCTCCTGGTTCACTGCTCAGAAACGCCGTCCTCTGCTCAAGTCAGAGAGACTGTTTCTGGTTCTGAATTATTCATGAAACCTTAAAGGTAACCTTAGCTGATTCTTGAGTGTCTTCACAAATCTGGCTACTGCCAGTAACTCAATCTTGAAGACTGGCTGCAGCTCCAACATCAGGCATTAATGTCCTGAAAGCCAGTGATCACAGACTTTACACTGCCTCCTGGTGGCCATCAATGCCAGCTCCAAATAAGCCAGAGGCTTTATTTGCTCCTTGGAAATCAACTATTAGCTTGATGATCACTCCCCACTGAGAAACTAACTCTACACCTTTCTTAAATCTGCAGGGGAACCCTCCAGAGCAAACTGTAGGCTTTTCCCAAGAAGTCAACAGATCTAAAGTAAAATAACTCTTGGGGCCATATACCACCAGTGGGAATTAACAGCTTCCAACACCCAGTCTGGATTACATGGCACTTGCTGGAGTCCATCTTTGAGTGTACCTTAGGTGATGTTCTCATCAGTGGCTCCTGTTAATGAGATTCTGATGTTCCAGGAGGTTCAGCTGGAGTCAGCTGCAGTCTAGTGTGAGTGGTGGTCTTCCGATTCCTCTCACTGTTTATAAACCGGGGGAAGACTTTTCCTCCATGTTGCATTCAAGTGCTGCGATGCAGAGACATGCATGCAGGATGGGAGAATGTGGGTGACAAAAGTCCTACCAGTGAAAAACAAAACTCTCCAAATAAGCCAGCTATTTCTGACGCATGCGCACCATCAAATCCCCGTTGCCATAACCTCACTACCAAAACCACCTTTAGGAAATCTTGGGAAAGTTTCCTTTTATTTCACTATATATAGCACAAGAATTTTTAGCAGGTACTGCCTCAGCCCTCCTCACGTTTTACATTCTCTTGTGTCCACAGAAGACAAGTTGTGTGTGTCACCACTTCTGACAGTGAGTTGGTTATTTTGAGACGTGGCTGGGTGCTGGCGGTGGTGGTCTGGGACACTGTGGAGCAGAGGTGAGCAGGTGTGAGAGGGACTGATGGCAGCAGTTTTATTTTTTCTGGATGGCTGATCTCCAAAACTGTAAGTTATCTTCAGTCACAGGGAGCAAGTTACTTGCCTTGATTTGTTGGCCATCAATTTTCACCTTCCAAGAAAACAATCTCTCTAGGAAAGAGCCATTTGTCATCGGCGAATCGTGCTGCTGGCTACTGGCTTTGGGCAGGTTTGTTGTAGGGCGTGGTGTGCTGCTGTTTTCATGTATGTATCCCCCTTGTGTTCAAGGACCAAAACTGTGTCAACGCAAGAAACGTTCAAACGTGGGAAGAATTTTTGTGAGTTTGTGCCAAAACTGTCGACAATTGCCGGGAAACAAAAACTCAACAGATTTAGATAATGCCCCAGAGAATGGTAGTTTGGCACCTTATTTTATACATTACAATCAAAAGAGGAGACATAATGACTTACATGAAATCCATTGGTGATAGATTAGGGAGGCAGGAGAAAGCAAAGGAGGAAACCTCTGAGATTGGATGGAAAGTAAAATGATAGACACATACATCTTTTATATAGGAGGGATAGGATAGTTAACAGTCAACAATTACAGTAACAGTGGGGGGATCTGTGGTCTCCACAGAGTGGTGCCTGTTCTTTGAGGGGTCGAAAAGAAAAATTACTTTGACGTTCCAAAGATATGTTATCATAGATGCAAAAGACAACAGACAGGCTCACTTAAGGTAAAGATAGACCTTTGTCAAGGAAGAAGCTGACCATCTGTCATAAACTGCTTTTACTTAAAAAGTTTTTGTTCCAGGCCATCCTTTGTGGTTACTTTATGTCTCTGAGTCTGTGAGGCCACCATGCAGGCCTCCTGAGCTTGTCAGGTTAGTATGTGGCCCCTTTTCATTACAACAGATTTAGTTTCCCCCGACATATTAAAGGATAAACAATATATTACAAGTTATTTAAAAGTTAGAAATTGGCCCTGGCCGGTTTGGCTCAGCGGTTAGAGCGTCGGCCTGCGGTCCGGAGAGACCCGGGTTCAGTTCCCGCTAAGGGCACGTACTTCGGTTGCAGTTTGTCCCCGGCCCTAGTTGGTCATGCGGGTGGCAGCCACTCGATGTGTCCCTTCACGTCGATGTTTCTCTCTCTCTCTCTCCCTCCCACTCTATCTGTACAAAAAATGGAAAAATATCCTCGGATGAGGATAAAAAATAAATAAATTAAAAAAAATTAAAAGTTAGAAATTGGCCAACTCCTTCTCATCCACCCTTTCTGTAGAACTGTGGACCGTGTTTCAGTCTAGGGCAAGCGGCCAGCTGCTGCACCTTCAGCCATGAAGAATGGAAGGTCCCTTCCCTCTCCCATCCTGCTAAAGTCACAGATAACTCCCAATGGGTTCCTAACATACATAAAGTCTGGATCACTTTTCTCCTGCTTGACACGATTAGTTTTGAAGTTCTGTGCTAATTTGCCCCAACCACATCCTCTTCTGTCTTTACTCACTCAAGACTATTTCTTTTTTAACTTCCTCCATTTATTTTTTAATGATCCTAATGTTTTCTTCAAGCAGGTGAATATGGTTGGCAACATAACACGAAGAACGATAACTTGGCAATGATGCCTGAATCCACAGTAAAAATACTTCACAATCCTCCGTATTCTCTAGTAAATAATAGTTGGTATAGGAAGAGGAAGGCTTGGAAAAGTCTGATTTTGTTACCATTGTTCTTACATCCAGAGCCTTCTGAATAACAGAGGAATTTAAATCCAAACATGTGATTTAAAAGTAGATATGTGCAGTGGTAAGTTAATACATAAAAGAATCATATTTCTTTTTTTGGTGCAAGCAGTTTATTTTAATTTTTTTTATTGTTGAAAGTATTACAGATGTCTCCTTTTATTTCATTATTGTAACCTAAGAATAATTCCAAAATAATAGCTACAAATAATTTATTGTAATGCATAAGAATTATTATTCTAATAATAATTATTATTGTGAAAAAACTTTTACTTCATTTAAAAATATTATAATATTTTGTTTCAAAGAGTTCTTCAGATATCAAATTCCCTTAATAAAAGCATGTATCGTTTAGCTGGTGTGGCTCAGTGGTTGAGCGTCAACCCTGCACCAAGAGGTCTCCGGTTTGATTCCCGGTCAGGGCACACGCCCAGGTTGTGGGCCTGATCCCCAGTGGGGGGCGTGCAGGAGGCGGCCAACCAATGTTCTCTTTCGTCTATGTTTCTATCTCTCTCTCTCCCTTTCACTTTAACTCTCTCTAAAATCAATAAAGAAAAAAAATTAAAAGAAAAGCATGTATCAAAATATGTAACGGTCTAAGTTCACAAATGGTCTCAAGAATTGTTTTTCCTTGATAGGACATGAGCAAGTTCATAGATTTTAACAAGAGTTGCAAGCATCACTAATCATCAAGTATAAAAGAGCAAAAGTAAAAATGTATATTATGCCCAAACTTTCTAGACCACCGTCCCAGCCCATCCTTGGTCTCACATTCCTCAGCTCCAAGGCTGCAGCGATCCCCATCTCTGCTCGATTTCGGACACATTAAACCTTGTCTCTCAGGCAGAACTATGTCTAATTAAACTTTGGGTGCCTAGGGCTTGTCACGGTGCCACCTACTTGGCATTGGCACTTAGATATTTTTGAAGGAATGAAACTGCTCTTTGAACCCAGTTTTTTCCTTCTCTCGTAACTCTTAACTGTGTCCTTGTCCTCTTGTGAAGTTTAGGCTCGTGATGATTCCCTGTGCTTCCGAGTCCTGGCTCCCACTGGGCCTCTCTTTCTCTCTCCAGATGGGAATTCAACGTCAGCTGCTTCAAAAATACGTCAACACTCACTCCACAATTTCCATCTCCTTTGTCCATTTGCAATGTTTGTCTAAAATTCCTGAAATTTTCTACCATCTCCTCTGTTCTAAGGCTATCAAATTCTTCTGGAAGATGTCACAGAACCAGATTAAATACATCACAGAGCCAGACTGTCTGAGTGAATCACCATGGCTGCTGGGAAATCCTTTTTATCCTCCCTTTCTAAACCCACGCTCTTAGCATTGAGGTCAAGGACATGGGTTTAGGTTTGATTCACTGAGAGCCTGGGAAAAGTTATATCCTCTGAGAGCACCCACAACGCCCTGCCCTGAGCTGCTGGGAAGATGAAATGTGAACCACTCCGCACAGTTCCGGGCACACAGCAGCCCCCAAATAAATAGCAGATGTTACCTCTTTCTTGTTCACTGCGATCAGAACCGAACAACTGGAAGGGTTCCTTAACGCATCAGTTCTCTTTGGCATCTCCACCTTCACTTTGTATGCACATGTCTTTCTTCCGAGGATCCCTCCTTCCATCTGCACTCTTGCCCTCTGTTGATTCTAAACTTCCTCGTTCTTTTTCGTTCCTTTTCCATCTTTAGGCTTTTCCTCAATGCTACATAATCCCTCCTTTTCGGGTAACAAACATGCTCAATGTCTTCATCTCCTCTCTGTGATGCCTCTATTTCGAGTTTCCACACCATCTGGCCCCTTCCCTTGCTGCCAAAATTATGAAAACGGAGCATCACTTGATGCCTCCACTTCCTGGGAATTCATTCACTCCTCAGATTTAGCCCTCGGCATCAGGATTCAACACGGGCGTGTCCTACGGAACAGATCTACTGGATAGTATATTGAAATTATTCTCTCCGAACTACTACTGACTTCCTAACCACCAAGCATGCCCTCCTTCTTGAAATCTCTCCCCATTTGGCTTTCAGGTCGTAGCAGCAGCCTCATCCACCTCTTCTTCCCAAACAGGCCTTGGTTGTCCCAAGTACTATTGGCTGCTTTTCCTCTTTCAGTCTTCCAACAAAATCTCTCTTGTCAAGAATATGCTGTGTTTTTTGCTTTCTCTGTTCTCTGCTAATTGACTTCAATCACTCTAAAATGTTTGACTGTCCTCTCTATGAAGATGATTCCTAAATCTGAATCCCTAACTCTGGCCTCCCTCCTCAGTTCCCAGCTCAACATTTACACTGCAATATTGTACTTTCACACTTTAACTGACCTGTTGCATTTTAAATGAAATCAAACAGAATCAAACTCATCATTTCCAGTGATTCCCCTGTTTCTGTTAAAGTACTGCTATTGTCCCAGTTGAAATCAGGGAGTCATACTTAATGTCTTTCTGTCCAATTGGCCTCACAACAAAATATCTACAAGGTCTATAAACCAACATATATTTTTCACATTTACATCTTTCTTCACTCAAAATTCCATTCTTCTAGTTCAGTTTTTTTTTTTTTCCCCCCTTTGGTAGGACTGTTGCAATAACCCCCTAGTTGGTTTTACTGCCTCTAATCTGCTTCCTTCTCCATTTTATATTTTGCTGATCATGTCATTAGCCTTCTTGGAAACTTTCAGAGACTCTCTTAAGTTTGAATGCTCATCCTGCAGCCTCATTCTCTCGCTGCCTGACCTTTCCAGATGCATGTCTCCATACTCCACATAGAAGGGCGTCTCATCTCCATGGAGACTGCTCACTCTTCTTCCAAACTGCCTGCCACACTTGATGATATCCTCTGCTTTCTGTCAGGTTTACATCTTCTTCTGAACTTCCCTTTCATCCTACGTGGCTGATGAAACTGGAGGTTTTCTGCAGGGTGCCACTCAAATCTACTTTTCCTGAAGCCTTCTCTGCTTCTCCCCACTGTTTCGTTCACATGTTCAAAATAATGGGCTGTGTTTGAAGGTTACTGGAATATATATTGAGGATATTTAAAAATGTTAGCTTTATAGATTTAGTAAAAATTTAGAAATTCCTTTCATAAATGAAAACCTGTATTTATTAAACAAATGGTTAGACATATTTCAAAATTAATGTGATGCGCAGGAGGTGTTGGATTCTCCATAGCCTTTACTTCTATTGATCTCTGACCACATTCCTATATGTAACTCCATTTCATCAAGTCAGCGTGTTACTGTTCCTCAGAGCCTATTAAATGGAGTGATACAAAAGTACATACAAAGAAGTCGCCTTTTGAATAAACTGGTTAAGACTAATACTCATTAAGACAGGCAAACCTCTAGTAAGTGTCATTGAAAGTGTGCAAAACAACTACAACTGATTGAAGGATTATATAACATTTCCAAAATTGAAAGATAAAATCAATAGCAAATGAAAATTAAATTATGCTAATATATCTTTATACTATTAAACCCAACCCAGTCAGTTTAAGTTCAAGAAAGCAGTTGTATACGCCACTGGATGTTATCAATTTAAATTTTATTATTTTAGTTTTAAAATTTACTTGTACATATATTTGGCTTCTTAGTTATAAAAGGGTAAAATGAATAATACATTTATTTCTAATCTTTATACATATTTATGGCACATCTTTGTATATGTTATATATACAAAAGTCAATCTAAGTAAGCAATGTTATCCATAATAGTAAATACTTTTATTATCATCATCTACTTTTGAAATGAATCCATTTGATGACTCCAGCCTAAACTAAAACCCTTCTCTAGACTTTAAAACTTTTCAAACCAGAGTAATACATTTACCACAAGCACACACATACACACACACACACATGCTGAAAATTTCACAGCTTTTACATGTACCCTGCAATGTAAGAACTATGAAACTCAATTTAATATTCTCTTCTATTCCATTTCAAGTTCAAAAGCTATTCATAACCCATTAAATTAAATTAACAACCTGGTCATCGTAAAACCATATCATTTGTAACCCCTGCTTCAAGGACTTTGCCAAACAGTTCAGCACTCTTCAGGAGGTGCCTTGATATGGGTCAAAGATCCAGATTTGAGGCCAATAGAAATAGAGGTTTCAGTGGAAGAAAAAATTAATTTAAATTCTCATTAGTACGTGGTGTTAGTATAAGATGCTTGAAATGGAATTTAGGTCTATTTTAACATGAGCAAAAATAAAAGAATAGAAATCTCTTTGAGGTTTACTGAGGAAGAATAGCACATAAGTTTAAGGTCAAAAATCCTAGCTTGAATAAAGCCATTTGGTCACCATGTACTGATCTGCATAATTTATCTCTAGCAACTGAATGAGAGCTTTGGGGATGCAACAGAATCCACCAGAGACAAGACAATAGATTGCAAACAAACAAGAAAATAGAGTAATTTAGCCCAGGGCCCTGGTACAACTGGAGAAGAAATAAATCCCATTAATTGAGGTTGGCAATAAAGGTCAGCAGTATGTGCAAGGGCAGAACGACTCCCAGAAGAGGTTCCAGATAAACATGTTAAAACCCGGAGCCCATTCATCTTATGTAGTCACTCCACCCCAGCTGACATGAAAGTGAGTGTCTACATCATTGGTATTCATATTTGTTCTTTCCCTGAAAGATAAACAGCTCAATACTGGGGGCCATGTCCTCTATATCCTGAGAGTTCTGAGTAAAAGGAATCTCTCATGTGCTTCTACATCATATAAAATATTTGCATCTCCACCTGGGGGAAACATGTCCAAACAGGCTAACAGGAAGCTTCAAGCAGGCAGCCACCCTTTCAGTGCATGTGATTTGTGTTAAAGATGCTTGAAGTTACATTGTTATGGAACAAATAACTTAAGTTGTTGGGATATAGTTACAATTCATATTATTGTTATATTCACCAGACTGTGACACATAGTTAAAATGATTTTTAAAAGAAGAATTCAAGTATGACAGAGAGGCAAATATTAAAATTATCACTTTATTATTGTGCCATTAACTTTATTTCTCTTTAAAAGAGACAATATTTTAATCTTTTGTATGTGGCTTCAATTTTCTCAGCACCATTTATTGAAGGGGTTCTCTTTTCTTCATTGTGTGGTGTTGGCTTCTTTGTCAAAAATTATTTGCCCATATACATGTGGTTTTATTTCTAGGCTCTCAATTCTGTTCCATTGGTCTGTGTGTCTGTTCTTCCAATACCATGCTGTTTTGATTAATGTAGCTCTGAAGTATAATTTGAAGTCAGGTAGTGTGATACTTCTGGCTTTGTTCTTTTTACTAGGGATTGCTTTAGCTATTTGGGGTCTTTTGTGGTTCCATGCAAATCAGATGACTTTTTGTACTGTTTCTTTATAAAATGACATTGGGGTTTTTATAGGAATTGCATTAAATCAGTATATTGCTTTGGGTAATACGGCCATTTTAACTATGTAGATTCTCTAGGCATTCTGGTGCAGAACTGAGGCCAGACCCAGCACATCTCTTGCTTGAGGAAAAATAACTTGCAGAATCATTTATTATCAGCAATAACAGAGTCTCATTCGGGGCGAAGTCTCATTCTTGTCCAGAAGGGACAGAAAAAATATAAAGCTTGAAGCAATAAGGAACTGATTAAATCAGTTACACATTAGGAAAAGAAGCATTGTCCTGAGTATGCTTAATTTTACTACCCACAGTGCACATAATGACGAATTTGAGAATTGGGGATAAAAAGAATTAGGTTAAACCATATGAAATTGACCATATTCAACATTTACAGCTTTTAAAACAGGCAATTTCATTATGTCCTAACTAATACAAAGCGAAATATCACCACATTTCATTATTTTCATAGTAAATAATGTCCATGCTGAACCTGAGATTTTGGACACTATCAATGAATATTAAATGTTTATAGTTTTGCATATACTCATCAATTTTGCCACTAACATCTATTTTCTTTCTTTTTTTTTTTAACTCATCTTTATTGTTGAATGTATTACAGATGTTTCTCCCTTTTTTCCCCATTGACCCTCCTCCCCATTCTTGCCCCCTCCTGCCTTCCCGACACTATTATCAATGTCCTTTGGTTATGCATATGTGCATAGAAGTTCTTTGGTTTATCTCATCCCACCCTCCCCTCCTTCCAATTTTCCCTTTGAGGTTCATCAGTCTAACAACCAATTTGTACTTCTTAATTCCTTCATCTTTTTCACCCATCTCCCCCGCCCTCACCCATCTGGCAAGCAACAAAAAGTTCTCTGTATCTATGAATTTGTTTCTGTTCTGCTTGCTCATTTTATTTGTGAATTCAGTTGTTGATAGATATGTATTATTTGCCATTTTATTATTCATATTTCTGTTCTTCTTTGCCTTCAAGAAGACCCTTCAACATTTCATATAATACTGGTTTGGTGGTGATGAATTCCTTTAGCTTTTTCTTGTCTGGGAAACTCTTGATATGTCCATCCATTCTAAATGATAGGTTTACAGGATAGAGTAATCTTGGTTATAGGTCATTGCTTTTCATCACCTTGAATATCTCTTGCCACTCCTTTCTCGCCAGCAAAGTTTCTTTTGAGAAATCAGCTAACAGTCTTATAGGAGCTCCTTTGTAGGTAACGGACTGCTTTTCTCTCTCTGCTTTTAAGATTCTCTCTTTGTATTAACATTTTGCATTTTGATGATGATGTGTCTTGGTGTGGACCTCTTTGAGTTCAACTTGTTTGGGACTCTGTGCTTCCTGGACTTGTATGTCTGTTTCCTTCACCAAGGTAGGGAAGTTTTCTGTCATTATTGTTTCAAATAATTTTTCAATTTCTTGCTCTCTCTCTCCTCCTTCAGGCACCCCTATGATGCGAATGTTGGCACGCTCGAAGTTGTCCCAGAGGCTCCTTACACTATCTTCATTTTTTTTGGATTCTTTTTCTTTTTGCTGTTCTAATTGGGTGTTTTCTGCTTCCTTATATTCCAAATCGATGGTTTGCTTCTTGGCATTACCTACTCTACTATTGATTCCCTATAAATTATTCTTTATTTCACTTAGTCCATTCTTCATTTCTGACTGGCCCTTTTTTATGTTGTTGATGTTCTCACTAAGTTCCTCAGAGGTCTCCTTAAGTTCCTTAAAGGTTTTACTGAGTCCCGTGGATGTCTCACCAAGTTCCTTGAGCAACCTTATAACCTGTGTTCTGAACTCTGCATCTGTTAGGTTGTTTATCTCCATTTTGTTTTGTTCTTTTCCTGGAGTTTTGTTCTTTTCTTTCATTTGGGACATGTTTCTTTGTCTTTTTATTTTGGCTGCTTCCCTGTGATTGTTTCTATGTATTAGGTAGAGATGCTATGTCTCCTAGGCTTCGTAGGGTGGCCTACTGTTGTAGGTGTCCTATAGGATCCAGTGGCACAGTCTCCCTGATCACCCCAGCTGGGCCCTCGAGGTGCACCCCTAGTGTGGACTGTACATCCTTCTCTTGTAATTGAGTTTTGATTGCTATGGGCACATCAATGGGGGGGGGGGTTTACTCAGGCTGGTCAGCTGCAAAATCTCGCTGTGCCCACTAGCCACTACCTTGGAAAATCAGCTGTGTAGGGGCCCACCACACAGAGCAAGACTTAACTTCAGCAGGGCTCTGGTTCCCACTGAGTCCACTCATTGAGTGTGTCACTTGTGGAGGTGGTTGGGTGGTGGTGTTTCGATGTGATCTGAAGCTGTCCACCAGGTGTGCTGGCTCTGGTGCAAGGTCAGCTACTGCCTGTGCTCTGTCTGGGGCCACCAGACATAAGCTACAAAATGAACTGCAGATGGCTGCTTCTTTTGCTGGGCTTGGAGGTGTCCAGGAAAAGCCAAGTTGTGAACCAAGGCTGGATGCTTCTAGTGCCAGGCCTGGAGCCACTTAACAAGAGGTACGGGGCTTGCTGAGACTGGCCCCTCTAGAGCCCTGGCTCCACACCACCCTTGTGGGCCGCTGGGTCGCACAGGGCCCTATGGAGCCCCCGGTCCTGCCGCTGGTGGCTGGGAGGTGCTGCTTCCCAGTGGGGCTCAGCTCCTACTCAGCCTTTGCTGTAGTTTTTTGGTTTTTTTTTGGGGGGGGGTAGTTCTCTGCTGCTGATCTGTGCTTCTGTTGCCTGGGGTTGGATGTCTGCTCCCCAGCCTCTGTCGCTGGGGGTATATCTCAACTCTGATCGGGCTGCTACTGCAGGGGATGGTGCTGGGCTCCTGGCCGTTTGTGGTTTCACAACGGGCACTTTGACAGCTCCACTCCTGTGCAATGGTCTGTGTTGACACAGGATGTCCACTGGCCCGATGGTACCAGTTGCACTGGTGGGCTCAGGTATCAGATGCTGCTTGTTTGAGAGATTTTAGGATACTCTGAAGCAGGATCCAAGACAGGCCAATCCTATGGTAAAGCCTTTGGAAACAGCTTGGGTGGGCCTGAAAGTTGGGTGGAGCGGCGCCTCAGGGAATCAGGAGTCCCAGATATGGCAGCTGTCTGCCTGCCCTGTGGGGGAAGGGCTCACCAAAGGAACAATGGCCTCCACCAGCGTGTATGTCCTGGAGAAAGCTGCCCCTCCAGCCTTCGTCCAGATGCCAAACAGCTCAGTTATTCCCTGTTCTCTGGCACCCCTCAAGCTGCCTCCCCTCAGAGCTCAGAGGGAGCGGGTCTGAGTAAGTCCTTGCGCGGGCCCCTTTAAGAGGAACTGCCTCAGCCTCCCTGAGCCCCAGTTCCCGCTGCTTTTCCAGCCAGAAGTGATGGGGATTCTCTTCCTGGCACTGGGACCCTGAGCGGGGCACCTGGTGTGGGAGGGGGACCCCTCAGCCCTCAGAGAGGACCTTCCCAGCCAAGGTGTCCTCCTGATGTTTATCTGCCACACGTGGGTGTGGGACTAGCCCATCGCCTCCACCTCTTTTACCAGTCTGGATGTGGCTTCTTTAATTTCGTAGTTGTAGGAATTCAAGTTCCATTCAGCTGAATTTCAGGTGGTTCTGAATGATGGTTGTGTTGTAGTTTTGTTGTAATTTTGATGTGGTTGTGGGAGGAGGCGATACTGCGTTTACCTACCCTCCATTTTTGCTACTTTCAACATCTATTTTCACCACTAGCTAAGCACCATGCTTGGCTTTCCAAAAATAAAATTGGCATTAATGTAGATGATCAGATGACCTAGTGCATATGAATATTGGTCTTAATTATTTATCACACCATGAAAGCATTGAATGGGCTTGTAAACCTAAGTGAGAAAAGACAAATCCATTTAAAGTGGGATTACCATACAAGAAAGCAATCTAGATACTAAGAAAAAAAACTACTTCCTATGAGTAATAACAGTGACTAGATCATCAATATTTTATTTCTTTTTCGCTGATGCTTATGTTTTATTATTCTTACTTTTATTTTAATATATTCATAGAGTAAAAACCAACATGTTATTCATATTGTATCTTTCTTATATGGGACACTTGATAAACTATGTTATTATTTCTTTCAAAATTAATGACCACTTAAAAATTTCCTCTTTGAATATCTGCGAAAAATTTAAATTGCCCTGCCTAACTCCAGAAAGAAGGAACTGCGTAGTTTACATACGAAATTACTAATTCACGGGGTGGATTACGTGCAAATTTAAAATCTCTGGCTAAATCCTTCTAAACTCTCAGAGCTGGATACAAGTCATGGTTTCTCCCACCAAAAACTACCTGCAGGGTTCTGCTATAAGTTCAACCAGAATAATTAGGAAGCAGAATTGGCTACATCGCACAAAAACTAATGTATTCCTAATAACTTATTGAAAGAGAGGCTGTTTTATGAAATCAAATTATCACATTATCCAAGTATTTGGTTACATTACAATCACGCTGTATTAAGTAAGGTCAGACAGAGTCGTGCCATCCGCTGGATAATGAACATATTTGCTGCTTGAAGAGTGATTCATTCCAGCAGTGATGACCCGTTCTGTTTCCTGGGTGTCCTGAACTTCAGTGTCACCCCGGACAGCCACGCGTCAGGACCCAGGTGGGCATCTTGTAGGCAGTGCGGCTGAAGGCTTGGGAGGCTGTACTGACTGGGGACAACAGAGACGTCAAAGGCGGTTGGGTTGAAGGTCTGCTTGGTAGTTTTCAATTTATAATACAGTGTAGATATGGACAGTGAACTGATGAAGCTCCTCCACTCTCTGAAGAAACATGTATGTGCACTGATATTAAGAGTGAAATAACATTGTGCAATTTTTGTTGAGTCAAACATACAGACATTTTTTGCTATAACATTTCTGAAAATTAGATGATTTTTCACTCAATATTATTTTCTTAAAAAATACTATTATTATTATTATTATTATTTTTTATCCTCACCCGAGGACATTTTTCCAATTTTTGTACAGATAGAGTGGGAGGGAGAGAGAGGAAGAGAGAGAGAGGGAAACATCGATGTGAAAGGGACACATCGAGTGGCTGCCACCCGCATGACCAACCAGGGCTTGGGACAAACTGCAACCGAGGTACATGCCCTTAGCGGGAACCGAACCCGGGTCTCTCCGGACCGCAGGCAGACGCTCCAACCGCTGAGCCAAACCAGCCAGGGCAAAAATACTATTATTCTTAATGTTGCCTCTTATACTCAATGGTATCTTAAAATCAAGTAAATTATGCGTGTGTGTGTGTGCACGCGCGTGTGTGTGTATCATGTGACTAACTTTCCATGCACTGATATAAAACTAATGAAATATCTTATGTGGACTGAACTTTCCTAAGGTTCATGACTAAAGTTGCAATCAGGGAAGAAATCGTTAATAATCTTTATGTTTTCATCAGAAAGCTACACATAATGTTAAACAGTGAGGCAAAAGTACAGAGAGAAACATGAGATTTCTGACAGAAAAGGTCTGAAAGTTGTATCGAATACTATTTTTATAATCCCAGATTTCAGGGGATGTAGGACCTCCCTGAAAATGGAGTTTTTCATCTGCTACCTACTATTTTTCCTTACGGTACAGATGTAATTGAAGAGAAACTTGATTTTTGCCTCCTAAAAATTCATGCTACTGCTGACTCTGTGAATAGTTATGAAATTCAGAAAATGCATGTACCAAATGGTCTTTGTATCAGTCTTCTATAAATTAAAATTTTCTGAATACAAAATAGAAGATAACTTGCTATTTTCTATTCAGAATTGTATTTATCACAATAGCATTCAATCAATCCATAGCTAAATCTAAGCTTTTATATAAACCCACTGTCATTATATGAATTAGTAATATTCCAGGCATGATAAAAGATAAGAGAAAAGGATTATAGAACCAGACACAGTATATTGCATCAAAAAAAGCAAAACAGCTCATTAAATCCAAGAAAGACATATAAAATACCTAACAAATATCAAACACTCTTTTACAAAGAGAAGATAAAATAATACAGAGCAGTGCATCAAATAACCTGAGGCACAGCAAAACAGCCAAAATATCAAATTGAATAATTATCTTAAGAGTAGTTTTCCATTTATGTAAGGTAGGGATATCATCAAGAATAGGAAGAAATAGAATAAATTTGGAAGTTCATTCCAGATCACTCCTCCACATTTCCCTTCCTTAGTGGCTGTCCTCAGAACTTTCACAATCATTGCTGATAAATACATCAACAAATATGATTAAACCATATGCAGCTCTTATGATTTCTCTGAGGGAGAATAATTGATTGATGAAACTCTACAACGAGGGCCATCTAAATGCAGCTTGCATAACTGCTCTCTGCTAACTGGACTATACCTGATCCTAAAAGCACAAACAAATACCCACCAAGACCAATCCTGATTCAGTTTTCAGGGATGTTGGTATACAGTATGATTTTCTGCTACTGTCATAAGCTTGATTCCTAGACTCTGGGGCCATTGCTCAAAACAGACTTAGAAGATACATTCCTACTAAGAACACTGGTAACTCACCGGTATGGCTTCTGGGATGAGCCCAGGTTGATGCTGGCACCTTACCTTTATTATTTCCACCCTGATGCTTCCTACAACCACCAATCGCAGGCTAGTGTCGGAGCCTCGCTGCCACAGGCTGCCTCTTTCTGCATCATTTTAGGTGAAGCAGGACACAACTGTGTCAGCTCTTTGGCAGTCAGCTTCCTTCTGCGTCATAGTTCAGTGAACTGAGCAACATACACGATACCTATGTGCTTTGTGGCTCTCCACGGTGACTGTGCCAGCCTTCACCCCGAAATAGGTGGGTGAACAATGACACAACAGTTTGGAATAAGCCATTCTCTACATTATTCCTTTCCTTAAAATATTGTTTAGACTTCTCTTTCTAGGTACTATTACATTATGCCTCTTTCTAAAGTATAAATTCCAGCTTGGGTCTCTCCAAAGACGTCAGTTTTCTCAAGCTCGCAGTCTTGCCTTGAAATGAAGCCTCCGTTTAATTGTAGCTCCTCCCACTGTCTTCATGCGCATGCTCACGGGGTCCTCTCGCCTTCAGAGCTGCTGTAAAATGATGTCACCTACCGTGCACGTTCCCAAGCAGATGCACAGTCATTACACACAGAAATGTATTCCGCAAACTCTGAGGAAATTTGAACAATCCTAAGACTTTGTAACAATGATAAAGTCACAACTAAGCTTTAATGAAAAATGTGCTGTATAAATACAATCTGAAAAAAAAGTTGCATTTCTTTAAAGTCCAAATATTTCAGTGCTATGTCATCAACTCATGTACCTTAAAATACTTCAACTAAGATTATATTTTAGTGGATTGTGCATACGATGATTTAGTTTGGGTTGATATTTAGTTGTAGTAATCAGTAGTACTGAAAACTACAAGTCCAGAATAGGTTATACCATGTATCATTCCATCCTCCCCTTCCCATTCCAAAATGATTAGACATTTTCCGACAAACATTAAAACATACTAAGGTAACTTATGATGATACTTTTGGTCTTGATGATTAATTCCATTTTGGAAATATAGCTCTTTGAAAAACTACTTTTTAAGATGTAAAAATGGCATCAATAAAATCTGAACATATTTAGCCAGAACAAAATACAGGCTCTGTGCTTTGCTCTACTGATCTCCAGCTTATAAAATAGAGGTCAAGGTGCTGTCACACTGTCAGGAAGTCTGACAGAACCGAGGAGGGAAGCAGATGAAAAGCGAGGGACCCGGTTGTTCCCTAAAGAGCTCTCATGGTGCCAGTCTTCCAGGTTTATCTTAAATGAACAGGAGGGTTGAACATTTTCAAGGTTTTGGCTCAACTCTAGATTGCTCCAAACTATCTACTAATTAAAAACAACTATGACTCGCCTGGCCGGTGTGGCTCAGTGGATTGGGTGTTGTCCCATGGACTGAGAGGTCCCAGTTCAATTCCAGGTCAGGGCACATATCCAGGTCATAGGCTTGATTCCCAGTAGGGGGCGCGCAGGAGGCAGCTGATCAATGTTTCTCTCTCACTCTCACATTGATGTTTCTATCTCTCTCCCCTTTCCTCTCTCTCTAAAAACAAATCAATAAAAAGCATATTTAAAAAAATAAAAATAAAAACAACCATGGCTCATACCATTGATCATTCATCAAATATTCAATTGTCTACATATTTAATAACTCATCTTTGCAAACTACTAAATTGTTCTCAAAGAACTTTCACATGTAAGCTCATTTGTTCTCCCAAACGGCTTAGATCCGTTCCTCAATAAATATGTTTCAGATATTGTTTAAACAGGTGTGTTGAGAACCTGAAATCTTAACTCAAGTCACACACCTAAGAGGGAAGAGAGCTGGATGTGAATCTGGTCATGGAGAGTCCACCCGGGTGCACCCCACTGAGGGATGCTACACCTCACAAGGCAATAGAGAGGCAGCCTGGGGAGGCAATGACGTGCTCAGCTGACGCTGAACCCTCCGACAGCCCGCACTGTCTCCTAACGATTCTGACAGACACCGCTAAGCTAGGACAGTTTTGAAAACAATGGGAAATCAGAATATAAAAAAGTTTAATCAATGGCAATATTCAATTTGGAATTTTAACGTTAAAATCATTTCTTACTTTGGCCAGGCTTACCCCTGTTTTCTTCCTCAAACAAATACAAACAAACAACAGAACTAAAGTTGTTTAATCGCCTGCCCTAAATTTCGGAAGGTAACACAGGTTTTAGCCAGTCTCCACCGGAAGACACAGAAATGCCTTCGCCAAGGTAAATTTGTGAGAGCATTTCGGAGGGTAGGCCGCTATACTGCGGCCCAGCGCGCTTTTCTCGGGGCTCCAGCCCGTGGCCCTGGGAGTTGATGCACAGGGCGTGGGGCTGAGAGCACATCTAACACCTGGCACCACAGCCTCCTGGCACGTGCCAATTCCCACTAACATGCTTTGCACTCTGAGGCTGCTCGGAGCAGGTGGCTTCCCTGCGGGAAGAGTTTGGTGGGAAGATAGTCATGAAATGAATATTTATAAGCAATCCCAACCTTCATTTTAAGTATAAGGGAAAAATACATTTTAAACACAGAGGGAACCTTAGGATTTGCTGATCTAAGGCACCATCTTTTAAATATTTACAACCTCCTTGTGTTACTTCTGAAACCCTTTCATCAGCCGTACAGTATATAAATTAGGAGAGCAACACTGAATTTACCAGAGATTCTGATACATTCTCTTCAGCATGGGGAAACCAGTCATCTATGTAAATAGTTTCCTCATTTTTTGACAAATTGTTTTTCAAGCTAAGTTAAATCATTTTGCCATCCAACTAAAGTCTAGTTTGTGACACTCACAAGTTTTCCCTTGCAGTTATTTTTAAATTGGCCAGACTGCTTTCGCTAGATTACTGGAAGTTGGGTGTATGAATTAATGACGCTTTCCAAATCCCTTCGACGTAAACAATTTTGGGGTCTTGTTTTAACTTCAAAATGGGGAGGGGGTAAATGACAGAAAAAGACAAATTTGAGAAAATGCTGTTTTATAAAATTCAATACAGAGATTATAAATGGCCACTTCTTGTATGGACTTTACGTCTGTTTATTTCATTCTTCCTGTGTCCTAAACTGTGGATATCAAAATTTTAAATGAGTTGAACTTATATTTTAGAGCTGTTTTAGGTTTACAGATAAATAGAACAGAAAGTACAGTGCTCCCTTGATAGAATATGTATTTTTCAGATTGTTCACCGATGGAACAGTACTTTCCTCTCATCTAGGAGAGATTACCTATTTTAAAATTCTGTGTACACAGAGTAGTTCCATTTTTCTTCATTAGTACTGAATTTAATTACGTACTTTGTTTCATAAACCAATGCCCTTAAGTGGATTTCACCCAGGACTCTGAGGTCAGAAATAATTCTACTTAAGGAAACTGTAGCCATGAGGGACTTCACAGGCACCGTGACTCACAGAGTCCAAGCCACATATAAGGGAAACTGGGACTTAGAGTGACTTTCAGTATAATACCGGCTCACTACTTAAATCAGCTGGGAAAATGGACAGGCTGGCCGGCTGGTTGGAAACGGCCTAGGCAGCTGGGGAGGTAAGACCGGAGCCCTGCCCCTACTTGTTGAAGTCAGGCTGCGGAAAATCCACTGTCCCCGTTCAGTCCTCCTCATGCAGGGTCACAGCACAGGACAACACTTCTAACACTGCGATGCGTTTCCACCATTGGCCTGTGGGACCCTGGGGAGGTGTTTCATATTACAGAGCCTCAAATTCCTTGTTTGCAAAATATCATAAGGACACTTACCTCCATTTCTGCAGTGAACAAAATGCTTAGTATATATCAAAATTCCTAATATAGCGCCCCGATATTTGACAGACACTCACTGAATATCGGTCACTGTTGTTATCATCATTACTAGAATTTTTACTATACAGTGGAAATCCAAGAAAAAAATTAATCTTAGCAACAGCTGCCTGTAGGATAAGCACAAATGATCAAGATGGCATCTGAACTTGCATCCAGATGTGCCCAGCCAAGACGACAGAGCATATTGGAGGTGGGAGCAGCAGTGAATTCAAGAAATGTTTATGGACTTTCTCCTGGCTTCCTTCTGGGTTAGGCTGATATGTGTCTATTTACTACCTTATGGTAGAACAGTTCAAAAATGGAATTAGTCATCACAAACCACATGGTCCACAGGCAGAAAAGAAGGCATTTTCACAAACAATCATTGTTGGTAAAAATATATATATATATGTGTGTGTGTGTGTGTGTGTGTGTGTGTGTGTGTGTGGTATATACCCCTAGCGGGAACCAAACCCAGGACTCTGGTCCGTAAGCCAATGCTCAACCGCTGAGCCAAACTGGCCAGGGCATCAAAATATATTTTTAAAAAAAAACTTCCATCCTGGCAGATTTGGCTCAGCAGTTCGAGCGTCAGCCTGCGGACCAGAGAGTCACAGGTTCGATTCTGGTCAAGAGCATGTACCTCGGTTGCGGTTCCATCTCTGGCCCTGGTTGGGGTTGTGTGGGAGGCAGCCAATCAATGTGTCTCTCTCACATTGATGTTTCTCTCGCTCTCGCTCTCGCTCTCGCTCTCCCACTCCCACTCTGTCTGAAGACAAGTGGAAAAATATCCTCAGGTGAGGATTAAAAATAAATAAATCTGGAAAAAAAAAAAAACAGACAAAAATTTCTAATTTTTTTTCCAACCAAGAGAACTGGAGGACTACAATGGTATGGCGAGTATCCCAGCTTTCAGGACAGTTTCCACATGTTCATCATTGTAGGCAGGAGGAAGAAATGAATAATTAAAGATTGGAGAAGTCATATTACATTTCCAAGGCCAGATACTGTCTCTTTGCTAGATTATAAATTTGGAGATACTTCATTTCAATAAATAAAATGTAAATTATCTAAGAATAATAAAAGTTAATGTTTACAGGTTTTTAATTGGTCTGGCAAAAATAAAATGCTGAGCAACCATTATATCATTTAACTCAAATGGGGACTCCCTATGAGCCAGTTCGCTCCATTTGACATGAGAGAAAGTGGAGGGAGATCTATGGGTAACTCAACTGAGCTAGTAAATGGTGGAAACAGAATTTGAAGCAGGACATTTGATTTCAAAGACCCCATACTCAACTATTCCTTTACACTAGAGAAGAAAAATATAAAGAATTTGAAGAATTCAATCAAGAATTAAATTAATGAATTAATATCAAAATCTAGTGCATACAATCCATCAAAGTGAAGAAGCTGCAACCCCCTAAAATATTTTTCTTTAAAGTGGGGTCCTGTAGACCTCATAGAGTTACTCTGGAGACGGAATGAGCAGATGCTGAAAGCTACAAGAGGAATATAAGGTATTAGCATTAGTATTTTTTTTTTCTTTATTGATTTTAGAGAGAGAGAAAGGGAGAGGGAGAGAGAGAAAGGAACATCAATGAGAGAGAACATCGACTGGCCGCCTCCTGCACGCCCGCTACGGGAGATTTGGCCCACAACCTGGGCATGTGCCCTGACTGGGAATCGAACCAGTGACCTCTTGGTGCGTGGGTTGACGCTCAACCACTGAGCCACACCAGCTTGGCAGCATTACTATTATTTTAAATCAAGAGACTCCATGTGGTACTTTTCTTGGTTTCCTCCTGGGCAAGTTTGACATGTGTTTATTTTTTGGAGGATAACAGGCTGACAAATTATTGTGAGTTGTATCTGCGCGCGTGTGTGTGTATGCAATAGTCTCTTGAAATTAATCTTTTTGAACATATAAATAAAATGCTACGGAAAGTTTCCAATTTGACAGTTGTCATTAAAACATCCTGCTGTGGCAAAGGATAGAACTTCCACAAATGGCTTATAGGATTATAATATTTATATATATTTTTTATTTTTAATAGAAGAGCTTGTGCTTCTATTAGCCTATCACTTTATAAGCCTGAACTTGACAGATCAAAGACAATTTCCCCCACATGAAATAAATAGTGATGCGTCCCACAGAAGGAAAGCAACGTCAGAGCTAGGCCGCCACGGGGTTTCCCCCTCGCATCACCCCTCCAGATTCTCACACACATTCGCGGGAGGAAAGGCCCCTGGGGGGAGCTGGCCGCAGACGTCAGAGGCGCTGGCCAGGTCTGCTCGGTCTGTACTCTCACACCTGTACTACTCGGTCCTGCTTCAAGCTCGTTTGTACTAAAAGAATTCTATTTTACAGTGCTATTTTGGCAGACTCTTACTTTAGCAATTCTCTTAGGCTGTGAAAATATAAAAAAAATAAATAAATAATGTCCAGTATTCCCTGAAGCCTCACTTTGCAGCTATGAGCTTTTGAGTGTCCTGTGACGGTGTAACCCACATACTCATTCAGCTGTACAGACGGTTGTCCATGGTTATTAAAATAAGCCTTATTGTGGTGAAGGGCAGATTCTGAAAACCATGAGAGGCAATCATCAATAGAGTTGATACAAGCAAAAATGATAGAGTAAGGCTTTTGAGATCTAAAAAATGCTAAAATGTTCATCTTAATTACTAAAATATAATAATTAGATACAACATTTTAAACACCATTCCATGGTTTCTACCTTGTTGATGCCAAGTTGAGGTGTCAGGGAGAACAGTTATCATCCATCATCACTGAACTTGGAAAGTCCAGTTTCTGAGGAAAATGAGATTCAACTAGAACAAGTGATATCTTTCCAGGGAAGAGAGATAAATAGCTCTTGCAGACACTCACTACCTTTAAAAGGTGAAAAGTAAGCTATAATTTTCATTTTAAAAATCAAATCCCGTCTAAGGAAAGGTATCGCCCCTACTTCAAGCAGACATACACTTATGACAACTGAGTGAACTGCAGGGCTAGAAACTTTGTCGAAAACCCTCAAATTTCAGAACCACTTGAAACTCTATATAATGTCCAAAGAATGTTCACACATATGATGTATCTTCATCCGAGTCTCCCCGTGAGCTCCTTGGTCAGGCTGTTCCCGCTGGGGTGCTCCCTGTGCTCCTCAACCTACACTCTTCGCTTGACTGAAGTGACGCGTGGCTCCTCCACCATCTGACGCAGTGACCCTTCTCTACTCCATTTCTCACAACACGTGCCCCGCGCTCCTGGGCGCACAGGACAGATCCCTCTCCAGTCATTCTTCAACCTCTCCAGTCTTCTTCCAGTCATTCCCAACCTTGCTCCTTCGGACCCTGGCTCACTCTGTGTGCTCTGCTCTGCTCTACAGTGATGCCACCGCAGAGCTCTGACAACCATCTTTCTGTTCGCACTCGGCATGTTTTCTGGGTGCTGCTCAACCATTGCCATGGATGATAGCGATCAAATGCCATCTCCTGCTCCAGCAAATTTCCACACCTCCACTTCCTACTTCCGCCTCTGGAACATTTCCACGTGGGCCTCCCGCTGGCATGTCACCACGCCTCGCACGTGAGTGCATCTCTGCCGGCACCTACCCCCGCTGTGGTCCCCTATCTCCATTAGGAGCTCACCCTCAGGAGTTGCACCCATCTCTTCGTTTCCGCCACTCAACTCAGTCCTAACTTACTTTTTAGCATTTCTCTTTAGCTCTTTTCAGGCTTTTTAAAAAGAACTTCTTCTGATCGTTCACCATGGCCACCTAACTTGTCACTCAACCAAGCCTGCTCCCCATGACTTCACTGGAGTTCTCTGACTAAAACAAACCATCCAGACCCAGGAACTACCAAAAATAAAACCAGACCAATGAACTTGGATTTAGGAGAGTTTATCATGCAGAGAAGAACAGCTCACGAGCTGGGCGTCTTCACACCGACCTGGAATAAAGCCCAGGGGCCCGCGGGCGCGGGTAGGTGAGGCAGTGGCAGGAAGAGGCTGTTGGTCTTGGCAGAGACTGGTCAGAGCAGCGGAGTTTCTCCAGGTGACAGCGCCTGGTTAAAAGTGATTGTCTGACGCTACTTCTGGAAGACAACTTAGGTTTTGCTTGTGATTCCCGAGGCACAGGCAGGAAATGATCCGGGTGAATTTTCTTGGGTTGCTAACTTGGGTCTCCCTTACACAGCTTGCCTGGTTTTGTCTGCTCGGGGAACTTTCAAATCTGGCCTCCATTTTGTATTTTGTTGTAACAAAACAAGTGAACAAATAAATCTCATCACACGCTATCTTGCTAAAAACTTTTGCTACTCCCCGATTGCCAGTAGTGTTGACTGAGACCCCTCAGGACGGCCAGGTCTTTCCCCCTCTTTCACCTCACTCAGCCCTGATGCTCACCTCTCTGGGAGTCAACCACGCTGAGCTCCTCAGCTTCTCCTCCTAGCACGCCAGGCTTCCCTACTGAGCTTTTGAATATATTTCTGTGAAATGCTACCCAGGAAGCCACCCCTCTTTAAGCCCCAGCGTAATTATCTCCTCTCTTTAACGCATTTCATAACTCTCCACTCCAGTGAGTGGCGCTCCGCGTGATCCCACACGAATCACTTCTTCTGCAGCACCATTGATCACACTATGCATGCACTTCTCTGTGTGCTACTCCAATGCTGTGTAGTCTATTTTTAACATTTTAGTGTAAATTCTATTTTTAGCATAGTATATTTCAACTTATATTTAATATGGGTCAATGTATATTTATGTACATTTTATTTTCAATGTATTATTAAAAATTAATATTTTAATACAACTTAGAATGATTATAAATATGCATTTGTTTTGTTTTTATTATTTCTGAGTGACATATCTATAGGAGTGTTTATTATTGAATTAAAACACAGAAAATATTTCCAGCTATTGTACAGTGTTATTTTAGGGTTTGAGTCCACCTTTTTTAACCCACCCCAGTGTCTCTCAGACTGGAACTCTTCAGCTCACGTGGACACAGTTGTTTCTATTCTGTTCTGCTCCCGGACTGATAAATTTCTCAACAGATGAAGCCGTATCATATTAACCTTGCATTTTTTAGTATACTACCGTTTCTGGCCCAATGAATGAACTTAATAAATGTTTACTAGATCAATGCCTTTCAGGGGGTTGTGTCTATTGATAGCTTATTAGACTATCAATTCTTGGGGCTAATAGTACTTCTTTCTGCAGAAGGTTCCAACCAAATCTATTGAATTGTTTTTATTCAATTTACTGTGAGCTAGAACACCAAATGCTAACCTTATATAACCTGTACACAGTGAAAGGAGACTGTGCCGGAGGCTATCTCAAGTATGCACTTGCATGCTTAGCCTGTTTTTTCTCGGTTTGGATCTAAAAAAATTAAGATGTGATTTATTCTATTTGAGGTATCCAGTCAAATGACACTGAAACAAGCACCATAATCCTAAAGTATATTTATCCGTGTATCAAAATAGAAACATACTTACTAAATTCCATTAAGTGTGTATCTATACTTTCTTGGGATTAAAAAAGTGAAAAGCCATCAAAAATGTGGTGGGGTGACAAAATATAGAACAAAGCAATTCTAAAACAATGTGCCTGCACCTTAACCAGGTCGTATAAGGGTCAAACAATCAAAACCAGTGTTCTGCCGGGGCGACAGGTAGAGGGAGGTACGGGTGCTTCATCAAAAGTGCCTGGGACACGTTTTACACGACACACTCTTGTGTTCATCCCCACAGCATTCGGAAGAAGAAAGGCCCCCAGCATATAGACACTTAAAAGAAAAAAGAAAGGAGCAAGAAAGCTCCCTAGGTAATTCTGATCTTTTCTACCAAAGGAAAAAGCCCCTGCTCTCCCCCAGTTTGCTGAAGGGCGTGTTGAGAAAAGCTTCAGAGAGGAAACGAACCTCGAGTTGGATTTTCATGGGTAAGAGGTCCACCAGCATTCTAGAAGAAGGAAACAGTTTTCAAGGGCACAGAGGGACCGACGCGGAGTGACTGGGGAAGCCTTGTTGCGGAGACGTGTGAGGATGAATGGAACAAGCAGTTGGAAAGCCAGCCAGGGACCAGTACGAGACACTGGGGCTCCCTCGCTGGTGTGGCGAGGTGACCGTGTTGCTGGTAGCTCATCTCAGCAAGGGTAACTTCGCAGCTACTGCTCTCAGTGACATCGATGGGGGGCAACCCTGTGTCAAGGAAGGTGTGAGGGCAAAGACGAGCACAGTGTTGTTGGCAGATCACAACGGAGACTTGGAAGGCAATGAGCACGGCCGCGGGAGCTGCTGACGACCGTGACCTTTCCCTGTCCAGGTGCAGGGATGACGCCCGCGCTCTGGGGGAAGGTGGAGCAATTGCTTGTAACCCACCAAGTAAAATGTCCCGATTATTCACTACACACTATTAATTGGGAATATCTGTCCAAAAATATGATGGGAACATTAATATCCGTAATAGCTAATACTGTTTAATAGTAATATGTTTCAGACACTACAATAAGCATTTTAGCTGGACAGTTATTTTGTAATAATCCTTACAGTAATTTTATCAGCTGAGCTCTAATATTTATTCCTATTACACGGATAAGGTCACTGAGGCATGTGTAAGTTGAAAATCTTCTTCGGGTCCACAGTTGACAGGCAGCACAGCAGAATTCGCACTCAGGCCAGCTGACCCGGACTACACCCTCTTTATCACTGAGTTACATACTGACATGGGAGGGAAGTAACTATGAGCCTCACTATTCCTCAAAGAACAGACTATTCCTAACAGGAAGACGAGGAGGTCAGGGGCGACTGTGCTAGCCTGCGCCCCGGCTGTGAACTGCAGAACTCTCCGTGAATATTCCGGACATCGCCGCCGCCTGGCCAGTATTGACACGGCAGTGTATCACTTGTAGATCAGTGATAAAGTTCTGATGGCGAGATGCTTTGGTTGTAGAAGATCACAAAGAATAAAATTACCAAGAACTCGAATTTCTGGATTTGAAGAGTCAGAGGTTTGAGCGTTCCCGCTACCTTACTGAGTGACAGTGCTTTCGACCTCCCTGGGCCTCCAAGTGTTCATTGTGAATGTGGGTTCACAGCAGGGGCCCCGCAGACAAACCTGATCAGCAGCGCAACTGCTGGCGAGGGCTTGTACGCTGCCGTCCCCGTGACTGCAGGAGGGACAGACAGTAAGCCACGCTGAGCTCGTCTGCAAAGCTGACTGCTGGAATTTAATTTAATTTAATTATTTATTTATTTATTCTGATTTCTCACCTGAGGATACTTTTCTATTAATCATCAGATAGAGTGGGAGGGAGGGAGAGAGAGACAGAGAGACACATTGATGTGATAGAGCCCCATCAACTGGTTGCCTCCAGCACGACCCTACCAGGGCCAAGGACAAACCGCAACCGAGATATGTGCCCTTGACCCGAATTGAACCCACAGCTCATTGGTCTGCAGGCCTACATTCTAACCACAGGGCCAAACTGGCCAGGGCAGTGCTGGAATTTTAAAGAATGGTGTCATCTTATACTATCATCAAATTGTGATAAGCTAACTTGTTTTCTCTAAGGCACGGATCAAAGTAAAGCCAAATAAATATTTTCAATCTCAAACACACACACACAAGTTAAAATTAGTGAAGCTATCTTCCATTACTGAGCTATGTTTATTTATTAAAAGAACTTCAAATATTTGAATAAATGATGTGATCACTACATATTGCATTTCAATGATTACCTAACTTGCAAAAATGTCTTCTGCAGAATGTGTATCTAAAAACATTGATATGAGTAGATGAATGTTTATTTGCATAAGCTAACTTAGTTTACATTAAGTACTATTAAATGTTCTTTAATTCACTATATTCTTTTATAGCTGTTTTAAAAATTACCATTAACCATATTTCAAAATGCAGATTGCATTCCTAATATACTATGACATATAACAAACTACTTATGATTTTATGAAGCCAAGCATTCAAATTAAGGTACTAATCACTGTAACCTAAAGAGATGTGGCATTATGTATTTTAAATTTTTATTATTTATTGACTCATGCAAATTATAGTGTGTGAACAATGATATTGAAAGTATTTAATTTTGGTAAAATAGAAATGGAATACAGTTAAAGAAGTTTTATTCAATTTAATACCAACACAAAATATATTTTAATTCAAATCAATGATTCTATCGACTAGGACAGAAAAGTACTGAGCTTGTAATTCCAAAAGAACAATTGCATTTTTAAGGTAGAAATAACTTTGTTATATTCATTTATATTTACCAAGCATAATAGTGTTTCCTTAAATACATTTGGCCGATGAAATAATTTTCTAGAATTAGGGACATTCATCTGGCTATCTTTTAAATAAACAAATAATGCTCTACATAGTGACAGATTTCTGTGGCCTTGGAATACGGCTGCTGATTTTTCTTTCCTTTACATCTGAAAACGCAAACAACTTTGTTACCTATAATGGCAAACCACTAAACTAACTTTACCTTTACAATGAACCAACCAAGAATGTTGTATGAATTCTTACAGACTTTAATCCAAACTCTCCATTTGCTTTTTAAAAGCAAATCTGGTAGAGGTGACAGTTTCAGAGTTTCGTCTTTGACCTGCCCACCCTTGAGCTTGCCGGCTCTGCGCCAGTGTGCACAGCCTCAGCCCGGGCAGTGGCACCCAGCAGGGGCTCTCGGGAGCCGCCCAGACTGACCATGGGCCGTTAGCTGCACGCGGACACATACTAATGCTTTTGGGGCAAGGCGTTGTTCCGAGGGGCGCTGGCACCGAACAGTCCCGAAAGACCTGCCACTGAGCGGAAAGAATGAATGTGCCTCTGCCTCCCATACTGATAACGTCCCACATGTAGAATAATATCACATACTTGGAGAATCCACCAGAATATAAACAAACATCATAATAGAAGAACCACAAGCTGGGGGGTCTGCAGTGCAGACGGAAACCCACTTTGGGCTTGTGCTAATACACGGGCTGCATTTGCACAGACAAAGTTGAAAAGGCAGAGCATTATTGGAAAGTAACAGTGACTTAGAAAGGCCGGCAGGATCAAAAACGTGATCCCAATACAGAGACTTTCTAAGTCAACTTCTAAAGGACAGGACAGGCTGCTCCAGCCAGAGACACTGCTGACCAATCAGCTCCATAGTGCCTGGAACTGCTGCGAACACCCGAGAGAGAATGAACAAGGAACCACACAGAGTCCACGCTGCAAACACCTGAGAGAGAATGAACAAGGAACCACGCAGAGTCCACGATGCAAACACCTGAGAGAATGAACAAGGAACCACACAGAGTCCACGCTGCAAACACCTGAGATAGAATGAACAAGGAACCACGCAGAGTCCACGATGCAAACACCTGAGAGAATGAACAAGGAACCACACAGAGTCCACGCTGCAAACACCTGAGATAGAATGAACAAGGAACCACGCAGAGTCCACGATGCAAACACCTGAGAGAATGAACAAGGAACCACACAGAGTCCACGCTGCAAACACCTGAGATAGAATGAACAAGGAACCACACAGAGTCCACGCTGCGAACACCTGAGAAAGAATGAACAAGGAACCACACAGAAAGTCCACGATGCAAACACCTGAGAGAATGAACAAGGAACCACGCAGAGTCCACGCTGCAAACACCTGAGAGAGAATGAACAAGGAACCACGCAGAGTCCACGCTGCAAACACCTGAGATAGAATGAACAAGGAACCACACAGAGTCCACGCTGCAAACACCTGAGAGAATGAACAAGGAACCACGCAGAGTCCACGCTGCAAACACCTGAGAGAGAATGAACAAGGAACCACGCAGAGTCCACGCTGCAAACACCTGAGATAGAATGAACAAGGAACCACACAGAAAGTCCACGATGCAAACACCTGAGAAAATGAACAAGGAACCACGCAGAGTCCACGCTGCAAACACCTGAGAGAGAATGAACAAGGAACCACGCAGAAAGTCCAGGATGCAAACACCTGAGGAGAGTCAAAGTCATTTCACATATGGAGGAGGCAGAGATAGAGATCAATTTGAGGGCGGCTGAGACAAGAAAATAGAGCAAAGGAGAAGAGTTTATAAAGCAAAATAATATTGATAAAAAAGTGAAATGGGCTGGAGGTCACTGAGCTGGGGCAGGAATGGGGGACCCTGGGAAACTGTTCATGGACCAGCCTCTGTTCGCGGTGGCACAAGGTAGCTTCCCGTTTCTGAAAGGGAAACATCTCACCTACTCTGCCATTAGTTTTCACATTTAGTGAGGCATATTAGATGTAGAAGTGACCTCAAATATTTGACATGGAGGAGGTGCAGGCATTAATTTGGGAGAGGTTCAGGGGACCCCAGTCCCACAAAACCCCTATGACCACACTGTCCTGAAACCAGTCCTAATCACCCTTAAAATAAAATGCAAAGTATCCATTTCTTTTTATTTTACTTTATTTTATTTTATTTAAATCTTTATTGTTGAATGTAGAATGCATTACAGATGTTTCACATTTTTCCCCCATTGACCCCCTCCTCCCCACTACCGCCCCCCTCCCCCCTTTTTCCACACTATTGTCTGTGTCCATTGGTTATGCATATAAGTTCTTTGGTTTATTTCTTCCCACCCCACAACCCCTTTCCCTTTGAGGTTTGTCAGTCTAGCAATCAATTTGTGCTTCTTAATCCCTTCACCTTTTTCACCCATTCCCCCAACCCCCTCCCATCTGACAACCAACAAAATGTTCTCTGTATCTATGAAAATGTTTCTGATCTACCTGTTCATTTTGTTTGTAGATTCCATTGTTGATAGATACGTATTCATTGCCATTTTGTTTGTTCATATATTTTATCTTTTTCTTCAAAAAGACCCTTCATCATTTCATATAATAATGGTTTGGTGGTGATGAGCTCCTTTAACTTTTTCGTGTCTGGGAAACTCTTTATATGGCCATCGATTCTAAATGACAATTTTGCAGGATAGAGTAATCTTGGTTGTAGGTTCTTGCTTTTCATCACTCTGAATATTTCTTGACACTCCCTTCTGGCCTGCAAAGTTTCTTTTGAGAAATCAGCTGACAGCCTTATGGGAACTCCCTTGTAGGTAACTAGCTGCATTTCTCTTGCTGCTTTTAAGATTCTCTCTTTGTCTTGAACCTTTTGCATTTTGATGATGATGTGTCTTGGTGTGAGCCTCTTGGGGTTCATCTTGTTTGGGACTCTCTGTGCTTCCTGGACTTGTATGTCTGTTTCCTTCACCAAGTTAGGAAAGTTTTCTGCCATTATTGTTTCAAACAGGTTTTCAATTTCTTGTTCTCGCTCTTCTCCTTCTGGCACCCCCAAGATGCTAATGTTGGCACGCTTGAAGTTAGTTGTCCCAGAGGCTCCTTACACTACCCTCATTTTTTTTTTATTCTTTTTTCTTTTTGCTGTTCTGATTGGGCATTTTTTGCTTCTTTATATTCCAAATCGATGTTTTGCTTCTTGGATTTATGTACTCTACTATTGAAGCTGTGTAAATTATTCTTTATTTCAGTTAATGCCTCCTTCGATTCTGACTGGTCCTTTTTTATGCTCTTGAGGCCCTCACTAAGTCACTGAGATTCTCACTGAGTTCATTGAGCATCCTTATAAGCAGTATTTTGAACTCAGCATCTGTTAGGTTGCTTATCTCCATTTCGCTTAGTTCTTTTCTTGGGGTTTTGTTCTGTTCTTTCATTTGGGACCTGTTTCTTTGTCTCCTCATTTTGGCTGCCTCCCTGTGTTTGTTTCAGTGTATTACTTAATGAGAGGTATGAGGCTCGCTGAGACCAGATGCTGCTCGTTTGAAAGAATTTAGGAAAAACCTGAAGCAGGATCCAAGACCGGCCAATCCTATGGTTCAGCAAGTGGCCACAGCTTGGGTGGGCCTGAAAGTTGGGTGGGGCGGGGCCTCAGGGAGTCAGCAGGGCGGGGCAACCAGTGTGAGCCAGGTTGCTGGAGTCCCAGATATGGCTTCTGTCTGCTGCCTCCGGGAAGGGCTCACCAAAGGAACAAAGGCCTCTGACAGCACGTTTGTCCCTGAGAAAGCCCCCTTTCCAGCCCTCGCTCCAGTGCCAAACAGCTCAGTTCTTCCCTGTGTGTCTCTGGCGCCCCTCGAGCTGCCTCCCCTCCAAGCTTAGAGGGAGAGAGTCCGATAAGTCCGTGCGCGCGGGCCCTTTAAGGAGCTGCCTGGGGCTCCAGCCGCCTCAGCCTCCCTGAGCCTCAGTTCCCGCTGGTTTTTCCAGCCAGAAGTTATGGGGATTCTCTTCCTGGCACTGGAACCCTGAGCAGGGCACCTGGTGTGGGACGGGGACCCCTCAGTCCTCAGGAAGGACCTTCCCAGCCCAGGTGTCCTCCTGATTTTTATCCGCCACACGTGGGTGTGGGCCCAGCCCATCCCCTCCGCCCTCCTACCAGTCTGGATGTGGCTGCTGCTTTAATTCCACAGTTGTAGGACTTCCATTCAGCTTGATTTCAGGCGGTTTTGAATGATGGTTGTTCTGTAGTTTAGTTGTAACTTTGATGTGGTTGTGGGAGGACTCGATACCGCGTTTACCTACCCGCCGTCTTGACTGGAAGTCCAAACTATCCGCTTCTAAAGAAAGTACCATGTTCTCCAAAAGTATGCACTAAAAAGAAGGGTTATGGGAAAAGGGACTATGTCAGAACACTCAAACCTACGTGATTTGGTTAGAGAATCAGCAAAAACAATAACTATTAGCAAACTAACAGTTAAAAATTCTAATAAAGAAGCAAACACTTCAGTAAATACAGGATATTACTTTTAAAAAACAGAATGTGTTTTCTTTCTGTCCCTTATAATCATAACTCTTTACAGAAAAAGGATCATTGATTAAACTTGCAATAACTTTCATTAATCCTACACAAAGGAAAAAAATTCATCATTTTTATGGCCAGCCTTTTGACTTCTTTCTGGTCTAGAATGACCAGACCAGCCTGGAGTATTTCAGAGAATCCCATTCGGTTCCTAGAGGGTGACACTGACCACCAAGAGGCGTCCAGATGAGAATGACCAGGAATGTGGGCACTCTGAGTGCAAGAGGAATAGTCACCAAGTCAGCATACCCTTCTTGGGAAAACACAGGTTTAGGGAGCTTGACATTTCCAAGGGCCGCTGTGTAACAGAGAGTAGTGGACCGCTCAGCGGGGCCTCAGAAGCCGACTAGACAGCAAACGGAACCCGAGTGACCACAGGACCCACTCGTGGCTGGAGATGTCCAATACTGAAGCATCTAGTGGCACAGGATTGATTTCAGCAATGCTGCGAGTGTCCAAGCTGAAAATCATGTGTCAGGGATGTGCCGAGTGCGTGCCACCAGGGAGCGAGGTCCGGAGCCGAGGACTGCAGCCACATCCTCTGACGCTCCGAACCCTCCCCTCCTACCACTGGGAACGACACACTGTGGCGATGCCTCCGCGTGCTTGTTTGGTTCCGTCGGGATCTGGGATTCGGCCGCACACCCAAACCAGGAGCTTTCAAAGAGTGAACATCGACGAGCACGCCAAGCCCCCTCATAGCGCTTCTGGCCCCGTGGGGGCAGGAAATCTGTATTCCCAAAAGGCAGCAGGTGGTTGTGTGGTGCCCAGACCCCAAAAGATAAGACAATGGATTTCATTCCTTTATTGGCTGGTTTTTCAAAATTGTTCTTTTTAGTGAGTAAAGATGGAACATTTTAACTGAACAGCCGATTTTATTATGGGAGGTTATCTGCGAAAGGACAGCGAAGCGATGTCGTTGCTGCTGCTGAAGAGAGTAGCAGAGACATTGCTACAGGACAAGCGCTGTGCTCAGCGCGCTTCATGTGCAACGTCTAATGTTATTAGGACCAGCATGTGGCATCAACCTCTAAATACTGCTTTTGTGACTTGACTTTGTCCTCGGAAATCCCAAATTATCAGGAACCTAGCTGTTTGAAATCAGATCAGTACAAATGGAACAGCCCAGTCTTGCCTGGGGGATCAGAGTCCCTTGGACACTAAGACATGGCCTTAACTTTCACCCCAGGTGCAAAACTTCAGATAAGGTTTTTTTTTTGTGTGTGTGTAATGTTCAATATTTGTCTTAACTTTGTAGTTTCCAAGGAAACAGAATTCAGCCTCTATTCAACTCAGGCCTGATGTTAGTTAACTCCTTTACATTACAGCCTGACTCTTTTTTGCATTATCAAAATTCTGCTCTCCATAAATACTGTCTATTCTTTTACTTGGTGATATATTCTGTGGTTCCCCTGGTGTGCAATTTTCTCGATGCAACAAGTTAATACGCCTAGCTTGGTTGGGCTACAGGTATGTTCTTGGTGTGCTGCATCAGATGGGCTCTATCAGCAGATATTATATTCCTTAATCTAAAGATTAGTTAAATAAGGTTCAAAAAGAACTTACCCAGGATCCCAGAGTAAGTGACAGAATGAGACTCCAACCCAGGTCAAGACGACCTCAAAACCCATGCTCTTAACACTAAGCTCCTGCAGGCAGAGAGTGTGGGAGCTGAAAAGGAAACGGAAGCACCATGCTGCTCAACTGAAATGAAGAATCAGGACTCGGACCCAGGTCTCCTGACCTCCCAACCCCCATCACAGGGGTCATTTCGTTTGTCTTCAACTGCCAATCAGCAACTTTGCATGCTTGCCCATTGCTTGCATCTGCCGCAGACCTGGTGTGTCCCTGGGCTTCTGCATACCCAGAGCCTTCCCTGGGACTAACACGGGTAGCTTCAGGCAGTACCCTGAACTCCAGAGAGTTCCGATCATGCTCCCTGGCAGATGAGGGTATAGCCCAATCAAATTAATGAATTCCAATGTCCACACCTGCTAAGACACAATGAGTTCACCTTCCTAAACACAGTTAATAAACTGCTTGCCTAAAATGAGTGGACTATGTGACACCATCATGCTTCTCGTCATCTTCCAGCCCAAAATCAGAGTACATAGCTGACTGCCTATTCTAAGTCTCCGGTCGACCCTGAAGGACAGCTCCCTGGGTGTCGTTGCCCGAGGCCTGCCACTGGGAAGCTGTGGAAAGCAGCAATAACCATCAAAACTGAGAAGTATTTACTGATTATGGCCACTTATTTAATGAATCCCCTCAAATCCACTAGAATATCCCTCAATGTCTACGAGTAGCATCCATCTCGAGCTACTGGTGTTTGGATGTGGAAACTTATCTAATGCTATTTGATGCAAATATAATGAAATTGAATCAGAATCATGCAAAAGACACGTGGTTCCATGAAACTGATGGAAGGTTGTGAGAACCACTCCAAGGAAAGGCAAGGGGGTCCTGGGGAGTACTCGGCAGACTGTGTCCTTACGCAGCGGGGGAGAAGCGAGGAACGGGCTCTTCAGGACACTGAGTTGAACGGCCACAGAACAGGGGCCTGAACGAAAGGGAGGAAGTCCTCACCGAGTTCTACGAAAACAAATCTGTTTATCTGCAAACTGTCCTCCCAGTTGTAAGATAAGATAATGTGTCACATTTGTGTTCATCTTCACTTTTTTTTTCGAGATAAAATTTTAACAACTTTTCTTCGCTTCCATGAAACTTTAGGACAATTTAAAGTGGATGAAGTTTAAACATCTGTTTTCTGTTAACATGGTCCCTGGATGGGGAGGTCGCCTGAACCCCTTTCTTGGTGAGACATCTTGTTTGGGAATCTTCACTCTCACTTTCTTGCAGGGTGTCGCAGTTCTTCCTGTGTGCTGTGCCTCCTCGTCGCTCTGGCGCAGCCACGCGCGTGGCCCTGCGCGGGTCCCACCGCGACTCGCTCCCACAGCTCCTCCTCCTCCGCGTGCGGCGCGCACCAGCGCGTGGGAGGGCTCGTTACAAGGGCAGTCTCAGCCCTGCCCTCGACTTCTGAAGAAAAATTTACATGTTAACAAGACCCCCAGTGATTGCTGTGCACCCTCATGTTTAAGAAGCCTTGTTCTAGATCATTCCAAGCACCTTTTCTGCAGTGTTATATTTTGTGAAATCGCAAGGTCACGCTGGTCTTTCTTCTCTCACCTCTGTACCCAGTGATCCACAAAATTCTGGATGAGGTGCCTGGCCTGGCCTACGCGTCTGTGTCCTTTCTTAACTCCCAACTCTCAGTCTCCTCCTCTCCCCTCTCCCAGTATTTCTTGCATCTTCTCTGAGTGGTCTTCCTCTAAGTAACAAATGACTCTGGTATCAAGCTCCTTCTTGCGACTCGAGAGACTAGTTGTAGTGAGATCTGGCCTCCTTGAGGAGCCACGCGAGCAGCTGGTCCTGGTCCTCGCCGACCCTCCGCCCTCCCCACACGCACGCCTGACGGGCCCACTCCAGGCCAATAGAGCTCCGTCAAGCACAGGTGATCCCTCCCACTTCAGTGGGACATTTTCCACACTATCCACAGGGCAGAAGGCCTTCCTTTCTTGATTTATTTAGGAAATTCTACTGAGTCCCCCTAAAACCACTGTCCCCTGAAGCCTTTTCTAATCCACCCAAACAGAATTAATTGTAACCTATTCAGGTCCCATTGCATTCTGCACACACTACATACCACATCCCATTGGAGTCACCCCGATGCATTTACCCCTCGTTTCTGCCAGCACACCACTGGAACAGGAGATCTTAAATGAGAGTGGATGTCATTCATCTTTGATCGCCTGCATTTAGTGTCCAGCACGGAATGATCAATAAATCCTGCTGAGTGCATAAATGACTCACCATCAAGCAAACCTTGCTCCTCAAACAATTCTTACTATAAATTTTGTAGAAAAATATTAACATATTGAATGGCAAAATGTATGAGAGGAAACTTATTTTTTATCACTGACATATTTAAAAATCAGTCTTGGTAGAAAAGCTATTAATGAGGCTCACACGAAGGATGTACCACCATGATCGAACAGCAGTTATGGGCAGCCCCCAGGTTTAAACCCAGTAACTTCTTGAAAACCGCATGGACCGCAGTAAGAGGCGACTTCTGCCCCGAGCATGTTCGAATGCGTAGAAAGGGGACGTTCGTTTGCTTTGCTTTGGGTTCCAGAGTGCCCAGCGAGTGGCGAGGGAGACGGAGTGAAGTCCTGCCACTGGGGCCACACATCCAAACCACCAGGGAGCCCTGCAACCATCCTCAGACCCCACTTGCGTGCAGGACTCCCAGAAAGGCTCAGTCAAGTTTGCTGAAAGTGAAAGAGATGAAGGAGTAAGAGGGAAGGAGGGAGAGGCCTGGGGGGGGGGAGGAGACAGAGAGAGACAGAGAGAGAGACAGAGAGAGAGAGAGAGAGAATGCACTGCAGACAGTCCACCTTCAACACGCACGCTCTCAGCCTCCTCCTGCTCGAACGGTCTGACACGTCTTTGCAGAAACCCGACAAGAAGCCTCTGTGCTGGAATTACTTTTTAGCCGTGTACCTTATGACTCCCGACATGGATAAATATTAGCGTTCAAACCAGTCCTTACTGACACGTACATGTGATTTTTGAATTCGGTTTTCTTGGCAAACGCAAGGCCCTTCAAAAGCTCCGATATTCCTATTTGGCCCCTTCCTTCCCGTGAAAATGCTGACCTCATACTAACACTCGTTTCCTCTTCACAGTCTCTTTATGCTCAGCAGCCCCAACACCGCAGTTTTATCTCATTAATCAGAAGCTGAAAGTGAAAACACGGGGATGGGCGACGCACGCTGACTCGGGAAGGGCTCACGATCGTAAATCTCAGACGCACAGAGCCAGGTTCCTCACAACCTACGTCTCATCTTGCTTCCAGACCCATAGCAACCACACTGTCCATTGCCTTGAGCAGGTTAAAAGTCGAGAGAATTAAGAACTTTTAAAACTAGCTCTAGCTCCTGTCCCAGAGAAGTCCTCCCGAGCGGTTCACCGATGGCACGAGCCCCCTTCTGTACCCGCCCCGGGCCTCAGACTGGAACGCTCCAGCTCACGTGGACACAGCTGCTTCTATTCTGTTCTGCTCCCGGACTGAAAATTCCTCAAGAGAGGAAGCCTATCATGTTAACCTTGCATTTTTCAGTATACTGCTGTTTCTGGCCCAATGGATGAACTTAACAAATGTTTACTAGATCAATGGCTTTCAGGGTCCATGAGAGGGTAACAACATACTTCTGCTCACGTGTTTCTAACAACAAAATATAATTCATACTTAAGCTGAAAAATGTGGGGAGAACGAAAGCTATTAAGCAGGAAAAAAGTCATCTATTTAATGTCAATAACACTAGACAACTTTGTCACCACTTTTGCTCGCCTTATCCACTGTCAAGTTCATAATTCTATGTCATTGGACATTCTTCAGATGCTGTCACGTACGTCCCTCCTCCTGAAACAGCTTTTGTGAGGTTAATAGTCCTGAACTGCATCGAAACAAAACGGACAAGGGGATGAGGTCATAGCATCGTACAGCTTCGTCTTGTGGTGGCTGTTGTAACAACCCGGCCTTAAATGTTTTTCTGACTCTTTTCATAAAACTGCATAAAGCTCACGACCCTTTCCTTCCGTGACTAAGCCGGCCTGTCCAGGTGCAGACCCTTCTGGTCACAGAGCGACGCTGACTCCACACACTCATGAGGGGCACAGCTAATGTGACCACACCAAACGAACTCTGCGGAGCTTCTGCTATTTATTTATGTAAATTTGTTAAAAAGCAGGCTACAAACATCATTTTTTTTTTTTTTTTTTGTCCTTTGATGTTCAGGGTTATTTACTACCGCCAGATTTTGGGTTCCTGCTAAACGTACATTCCAAATTTCATGAGGGAGATAAGCTTTATGAAACAACCTACACCTTGTCAGAAATTGCACATTTGAAGATCCAATTGAGGGCTTTCACACTGCCGCGGAAACAGTCTGGTTCCCATCGCCAGGCAATTTCCCAACCGCTTCGAGACGTCTCTTCCCAAACAATTTCTTTCAGAAAGCTTTTGGCAATAATGTAACACTTCGGTCTGCCCTGGAGAGGTGGGTGAAGTAGAAAAACCTGAAACTAGATTCCGGTGGAAACAGGCGGGGTCTGAGCACTCCCCTGTTTCCTGGTGACAGCTGTCAGTCTGTGTGCCCGGCTGTCAGCATCCATGCACTGAGAGCACGCCGGTGACTGAGCACCATGCCCCCCCTCCGACGGTTCCAATTATTTAAAAAAGACAACATTTGAATGAATACTTGCCACAGTCATGTTGTTCTTGCTTGCGTGGGTGTTGTGTGCACGCACACGCGTGAGAAGGAGATTCTGAGACGGTGACTGTTGAGGCTTGAATGCTGGCCTGGCCGTTTGTCAGCTATGTGGCCTCACCTGCTCAACCTCTCAGGGCCTCAGTTCCTCATCTCTAAATCGGCTGTAGTAACAACAGCAACTCCTAGGGTCGTGTGAGAAATAAATGAGTTCGTAAAGAACCGTCCTCAGAACAGTGCTGGGAAGACGGGCGACGATAGGCAGCTCCCCAAGGCCGGACCCTTCTCAGGATGCTGTTAGCAGTCAGTCCCCATGAACCCACCATAGCAGAATCAAGAATATGTTGCACATTTAAAACTCTTAAAGATAGGCCTTTATACTAGTAATTCACCCCAAAGTTTGATGATCTCTTCTTCGTCACTGTCAAGTTCTATCGCTGTCCTTTATACCAAGAAGATGAGGAGAAGATGCATAAACCTGTTGCCCTGGAATAATGACTAACACTGATTGATGGCTCCTTAGTAGCCGGGTCCTGTGATACGTGCTTTACATGTAGAAGTCTATTCTGTCCTCAGAAATGCCTGAGGAACTGGGTTTTCACATTAACCCCGATGTCCATGCAGGAGGCTGCACACTAGCAGGGTGCCGGGGCAGAGTGGGGAGGTGTCTGAGGGACTGCAGGGGCGCAGGTGCACTCCTCAGTGTGACACTATAGCGTGGAAGGGACTGCGTGGGAAACTCAGTTGAACAGCTTCCCTTCCCAGCTGAAGAACCCAGAGAAAGGCGGCAGCTAAGCTGATACAAAACCCAAGTCTTTTGCCTGATGGTCTGAGGGTTTCTCTGCCCCTCCCCTCCGCCTCCTCCTTTCCTCTGGCTTCATCCTGCATTTATATTTTCCCACTTCCTCAATTTGGAGTAGAAAGTCAGGGGAAAAGAAAAACGCATGTTCATGTTCGCCCGGAATATATTCCTCCCCCACACATCCATTTTTTCTCCTTTGAAGCGGTTGCCGGGAAGACCCCGGGGCCTCACAGATGAAGGCAGGATGAGAAGACAGAATCCTCCAAACAACTCCACGCATGCTCTTCACTCTAAACTTCTCCTTTCATTAGTGAACACTTTTAAGATAACCCTGAAACCTCAAGGCAAGAATGGCAAAGCACTAAATTCTAGGAGCTACCTGTGGTCCCTAATTAATTGCCAAGGGCCAAAGGACGGGGTGCCTGGTGACTGGACCCTCAGATCTCTATCGGCCCTAAATCGGTTCATTGAAACTCACCCTCCCCATAGCCTCCAGGCTCTTCCGCCTGCCCTCCGCTGTCAGAGACAAACTTCACTAGCTAAAGGCAAGAGGAAGATTTGATTGCTTCCACATCTATTTGAGGTTTTAGTGACTTGAGATTTATCAAGAAAACACAGAACAAGAGTTGGAGACAGTACTTCTAGGCTTAGACCAAAAGCGCTTGCATTCTAACTCAAAAACTTGGAAGGAAAAAGCACTTCACCATAAGAATAACGTTTCAATATTTTGCACTCTCCTCTGCTCACATATACATCCATCAGGCAAACGCAAAAACACACATGCAAAATGCAATATATTACACCGGCTCGCTCTACAAAAAATAGAGCTGTATTGTAATTTTGCACTGAAAATGATCTTGATGATTTACTCATTAATTTAATAAATATTTATCGAGAACGTACTGTATGCTAGGCTCTCTCCTAAGTATTGAGATGACCTCAGTGGACAGTCCCTGCGTTCAGGGAGCTCATTTCTAGTGGAAGAAACAAGCCATAAACAAGATGAATAAATAACGCATACAGAATGCTGACTTGTAGTACGTTCTAAGAGAAAAACGCCGGAGCAGCAAGGGGCAGCATGAAGTAACCAGATGCAAAGAGAAGACATTTGAGATGGTGTGGTCAGCAAAGACCTTCTGAGCAGGTGATCTTGGAACTCAAACCAAAAGGAAGTGAGAAGACGTTAGGGAATTCCCAGAAGAGCAAGCCCCCAGGCCCTGGAGGGGAGATTATCCTGCATCTGTGAGGAGCCACAGTGGCTCCCGTGAAGACTAGTAGAAAATGAGATCAAAGAGGTACAAGGCGGTCTGGCTATGTAGAACCTTCCAGTTCATGCTAAATATTGTGAGTCTTACCATAAAATGAGATGGGGAGTTTAAAAATTGGCTAAAGTGATACAGAGTCAATAACTAGTGGCCTCTCTATTAAACCAGATGAGAGACGATGATGACTTGGAGCAGCATGGTGGTACTAGGGGTGGGAAAAGGTTAGATGCTGGATATATTTGGCCAGTAGAGACTAGACGTCCTGCAGATGGAATCAAGAAGACATGTAAAATTTTATTTTCCTTTTTTATTGAATTTATTGGGATGACACTGGTTAACAAAATTATACAGGTTTCAGTGCAGAATTCTACAACACATAATCTGTGCACTGTACTGTGTGTTCACCACCCCAAGTCAAGTCTCCATCTATCACCATTTATTCCCCTATGCTCTCCTCCACTTCTCCCCTCCCCCACAATCACCACACTTTGTCCTTGTCCATGAGATTTCTCTCTTTTTTTCTTTTGTTTTGCTGAATCTCTCCAATGAGATACAAAATTAAAAAAAAAAGAAAAGTTAAGGTTGAAACCTAAACTTTTGGCCTGACCAGCTAAGCCATGGAGTTGAAGTGGGGAGGATTATGTAGGAATGACTACATGTCTATGGGTTTTTGTTTATTTCTTTGGGGTCTGTTGTTTGCTGGAGATGGGCAGGCATACTAGGAGATCATTTTTAACATGTTCAATTTAAGATGTCTATTAAACATCCAAGTGGGGATGTCAAATAGATAATTGGATATTCAGGTCTGAATTGATAGAACAGGTCTGAGAGGAAGAAATGAATTTGGGAGTCATTAGCATATAGATGAGGAAAAATCAACAAAGAGACTGAGGAAGATGGGTCAGAAAGTTGGAAGAAAACTAAGTGAATGTGGTTACCTCGAAGTCAAGTGAAGAACTTATATCAAGGAGAAGAAAGTAAGTCTGATGAATACTGTTCATAGGACAAGAAAGTTGAGGACTGAGAATTGACTGCTAAATTTGGCAATGTGGGTCTCTGGTAGCCTTGATAAAAGTAGTATCTATTGGTGGAATAGAGCAGTGTTGACAAAAACTTTCTCTCTTTTTTTACGTGCCCCTAGTGGGAACCAAACCCAGGACTCTGTAGTCCATAGGTCGACACTCCAACCACTGAGCCAAACCAGCCAAGGCTCTGGTACCCTTGATAAAAGTAGTATCTATTGGTGGAATAGAGCAGTGTTGACAAAAACTTGATTAGGAAGAGAAAAATCAAAGGCAGTAAGTACAGACACCTCTTTCAAGAAGGTAAACTCTAAAAAGTGAGAGCCTGGACAGTGTGGCTCAATGGATTGAGCATCATCCCATGGACTGAGAGGTCCTGGTTTGATTCCTGCCTGGGATGCAGCCTCAGTCCCCAGTAGGGAATGTGCAGGAGGCAGCTGATTGATGTTTCTCTCTTACATCAATGTTTCTATCTCTCCCTTCCTCTCTCTCTAAAAAAATCAATGAAAACAATTTTTTTAAACTGAGAAATAGAGAAACAAATGAGAGAAAGTGGTATCAAGAAAGTATTGTTTATCTGTCTATATTTAAGGATATAGGAAGTGTTTGTATACTGCTAGGAATGATCCATTTAAAAAGAAAGGTTTATTATCAGAAAGAAAAGATAGAATTAAGAGAGTTGACTTTGAGGAGGTGAGATGGACCTGATAGAGGTTGGTCCACTCAAAGGGCGGTCCAAGTCCAGGAAGGGCACAATGAGCATCCGCTGGGAGATTGTCAGAAATGCAAGTTACTTGGCCCAATGCTACAGCTAATGTCAGACTCTCAGGGTGGGGCCTAGGAACCTGGCTCTTAGCAAGCTTTGAAGGTAATTTTTATACATGCAGTCTGAAAGGTACTGAACTAGTGCACAGGGAGGGACCAACCTTACCTAGACACAGACAATTTATCTGTGGCAATGGGAGAAAAAGTATGTGGGTACAGGTGAGTGGGGACCTTGTGAAAGTTCTTTTGTAATTGCTTTGACTTTTCAGTGAAGGAAGAAGCAAGACAGTTCGTTCTTTTTTATGTACTTTGAGTTGAACTGTTCACTCCAGAAACCCAGAGTGACTTGGTCATTCAGCAAAATTGTATTATTCTCTTTATCCACCATGACTGAGTGGAAAGTCAGCATATAGTCCCAGCTCAACTCCCACCCCATCAAAGACATAAACTTCCCACCTTTTCAGGGCTGAATGGTCCTTATGCTGATTACACTTTCTGGCCCCGCCCCACTCATGCCACCTCAGATACGTTCTTTCATTCAGTCTTCCTAAGGACCCTTCTGTACAGGCAGATTTAGCTCTTATTTTACAGGTGCAAAAATGGAGACTCGAACATGGGGCTGTTTATTTACCTGACCATTCACATATCATACCTCCATCCAGGGTACAAAAGCATCCCCAGAGGGATTTCAACACAAGTGCTGTCTCCCACCTTCCTCTTTCCATACCACTCTTCCTACTTTTCCTACTTAACTTGCAACAAGAGTCCACTTGGCTTCTCCTAGAGGTTACTTTGGTTTACCTATTCTTTGAGCCAACAATTCAGCTGTCATTAGTCTAAGCAACTGCCACGCTTCTCCTCAGAAGCCTCCTCCTCCAGCGTGATTTGTTCAGTTGGTCTCTACAACTACATCTAATGTGACATTGTCCTCTCTTCCTCAAGCCAACCACAAAGCTTAAGTGTTTTAAGTTACAATATAGACTATTATAGACTCTTCCTTATTTAATTTTCTATTGTTTAACAAGTAATCAGTCTCTTTTTCTCATTTTGCTTATGGTCAAGCTTTTGGATTTTATGTGCTCATCGAGTCTTTTCATGTATTTGACTTTTTCATACCTGCCTAAGCTGAGTTTCCCAGAAACCAACACACACCTACCAACAAATAGCCTCCAAACTAGAAAGTGCATTGAGCATTAAAGCAATGTTCAACTTTTGTGCTCCCAAAGGGAAAAAATTAAATGCCAATGACAGAGCATGCCAATATTACATAAGATTGCCTATAGGTCTTTTTTGTCATTATTTATTTGCTTATTGTACATTTATTATATAGCTTTATCATTAAAACCTCTCTGAACAATAGGAAGACAGGCTACAATAAGAAATCTAATAAATATATTGATATTTCTCAGCATTCCATTAGCAATACTGTACTTTGAAGGCTTTATAGCTACATTGACATTGTAAAAACAGTGTATATGTAGTCAGGTCACATTTTCTGTGAAATTACTAGAGTTACTAATATTTTCACTCTTCACGAGTGCTATATATCATTTCTGTTATTTTTAAACAAAGTGTATAGGTAATTATGTATAGGTAACTAGATGGAGAGATTACCTTGAATTAGAGTCGAAGTAAAAGCACTGCAGGTGGTTTTACACTGTTGTTCCCGAGTGAAGCACATGCCTCTGCGCCCACACTGCTCCGGGCGCTGCGGGCCAGTGAGTGAGCTCCTCTCGAGACCACGCGGTCCATTACCACCGGCTCCATCCGCCACAGGCAGCTCACCTCCGGTGTGACGATAAACTTCATCTTTGCCTAGAGTCCCACTTCTACTTGTACTTCTTATCCTGATAAATACCATTCACCACCTGAACCCCAAACCTGAAAACGTCCCCCAGGTAACTTCCTCTCTCTCACCTTTCACATGTACTTAGTCACTATGTGCTGTCAATTCTACCTGAAATCTCTGTGGGATCCATCCTGTTGAACTCCCCTGACAATTTCGTATTCCAACACCTTATCATATCTCACCTAAACTACAAGAATATGTCCTTCAGTGACCTCCCTGTCCCTGATATATTTTGCTTTTCCTGTAATCCCCACCTGTCTAGTCTGCATCATAAACGCAAAAAGTAATTATTTGAGACAGAACACTAATAATTTCACTGCTCTGCTTAAAATTCTTGAATTACTTACAAAGTAGTGTCCAGACATCTCTGGGTGACCCTGAAGCCTGGGACCTGGTCACTGCCAATATTTCCTGCCTGATATCCTAACATTGCCTTCATCACCAGTCACACCCCCCTAGTGGAATTTCTCTACCCACAGGGCTGCGTGCCATGCACACAGGCCGCTGCTTCTACACAGAATAATCACCTCCCCATCTGCAAACTAGAACTCAGCTTTCAAAATGCAAATTATGCTGATCACTTCACTAGGGGTTGAGAGCAGCAGGAACTATTTAGGTCTTTACAAATGGTAGTTACGTTTATTTCCCACAACTAATAATCATTAGAATGAAAGCTTTTCTATTTCAACATGTGCCATTTAAACCTGCTCTAAAAACAACACATTATAGCTTTTATGTTGTTCATAAACATCATCGAATCATAAACCTTCACTATTGTTCTCTTTCTGTCTTTAGTGTGGTTATGTGCATCTCTGGAAAACTGCAAGAAGCATTCCATTTATTTTGGTTTTTTTATTTTTTTCATTCTTTTGGATTTTCAATTAAGAGCCTGATTTCTCCTGACATTAAATCCTATACTCTTCTAAAGAGACTATTATTTTGTCAACTGACAGCTTCATTAATAAGTATAATTACCATCTGCTATGCCGCATCTTAAATTATCCAGCAATTGCATGTGTACTAGTTTTCAATTTTGGAAATTAGGCTCTTGAAAGACATTCCCCTCCTTTATTAAAGTCAGACAGAGTCACAGGTATGTTTCTAATGGATGGGATTTGTAAATCCTGCTCTCTGTTATTGCCACACTGTAACACTAATGTAAAACTTCACAGAACTTTCTGTGAATACTCTGCTATTTAATGCTAAGCTCAGTACATAAACTATTGTGCTTTTATCCTTACTGGCTTCTCACATGATATGATTTTTGAAAGACAAAAATTAGTAACATTTGATTTACTGGACACTTGGTTAAAAAAAATGAGAGTCAACTGAAATCCTTTGGATATTTTAAAGGGGGGAAAATAGCCTGGTTCTTAGGTAATAGCAAGGAATATTTGAGGACAATCTCAGTAATCACCCAAGTATAAAGCTGTTGTTGAGAATAAAGGGCACGCACACCTCTAGAAGTATATATCTCTTTCCATTTTATTAAAGCCATTTTCTTTATTTCTCCTGCCAAACTGCTGAAGAAAAATATATATCTTTGGCTGAAAATTCCAATTACAAACAATTTCAGAATTCTCTTAAGGAATCAAAGCAATATTTTTTCTTTCTCCAACAGATTCATTTTCATTCCATTCTCATGCAGCACCATATTTCCCTTTATGTATTATCTCTATATTTTTATTTTATGCCATATATAATAATTATGCCATATATAATACCAGACCACAGCCTCTGCTTTATTCCATCCGGGATCTGGGATTCGGACGCGGACTACCTCCAGTGTTTGTAAAGAATACGATCAAGTTGCCTGTAGCTCCAATTCAATATACACATTTTCCAACAAAACCCTAATAAACAGATCACTGAATTGTAAAGCTGAAGGGAACCTTGGAGAACAGGGAGTCCAGCCCCCATGTATTATAGAAGAAGAAAAACCTGAAGCTGCAGAATTTTAAGTCACTGGCCAGCCATGCAACTGACTATAAGAACGAGGACTGGACCCCAGACTCCCCCTGCGGTTCTGCGCCGTTTCAGTCGGTCACCTGTCCCCTCAGACGACCTGGGGCAGGCTGCCGGCCTCGCGAGGGGAGAGCAGAGCTCGCTGAGCCGGCCTGTGCCTGAGCCTCTGGAGAAACGTGACATTTCCTCCCAGAAGCTTCCCTCCCGGCCCTTCCAGTCTGCTCCCCCAGCGCCCAGGGTGTTGTTCCCCACAGGCAGTAGCTACTCATCTTTGACTTTATTTTTTGAGAGAGAGAGACAACAGAGCTAATTTTAGGTTAATGTTGTAAAACATCTCTTACTCTCATCTTGGAAATTCTTTGCAGACTTTTGTTTTCATGCTGCCTGTGCCGGGGAACATCGGTGGGGATCCAGGGTGGTGTCTGAGATGCGCAGGCTGGCAGCCTCCGTGTACAGTTTATTTTTCATGAAGGTTAAGAGCAGCTGATTATAGTCACGGAAACCCTAGAGGAAATGGACTCTGGATGCTCACTGCCCAGAGTGGAGCAGGAAAACTTCCATTTCCCCTCACTCCAATCTCTGCTCTGATAATTACCAACCAGGCCCTCCCCCGAATATTCCTCGGATGGACAAGCAGAGAGCTGGGAGGGGAGGACAAGGCAGGGCAGGGCACTTCCAGGGAGGTGGGGAGAGGGGAGCTCTCCTGGCCATTCGGCCGGGCAGTGTGTGGACGCGGCTGCTGCAGTCCCGCCTCCAGCCGGCCCCGAGCGCTCTGCATCAGTCACTGGGACAACTCCTGAGCGCTCAGCAATGAGCCCGCCGCTGCTGCAGCTTGGCGCTGCGCTGAGCACCTTGGCAATGATCTCAGCCTGGATGTCCCAAGCGCTCCCGTCCTTGGTAGGACTGAACGCCACCAGGCTGTCGACGCCAGACACCTTAGTAAGTCACTCGGGTGGGCTTGCCATCTTAGGAAGTAAGTGTGTTAAACCAGTGGGCTTGATTTTGTAAATTGCAAAAGCTGAGATTTTTGCTTCTCTCTGTGGTAACTTTAGTCATTTTATTTAAATGAACACTTAAAAATTGCATCAAAAAATAGACTTCCCAAAAAATTACCTGTGAAAGGAAGTACTAGGTTCGTTAGATTCTTAAGAATAAAAAGCTTTATCTTAGCTAGCTATGTTAACCTGAGATTTGGGAGGATTTTTGAAAAATTATGTTTTGTTTTTTATTATTTTAATTATTCTTTTAATGTCTGTAAAATCCTGTTAATTGTTCCCACAGAGTATATTCTTTCTAATCTAGCTGTGCTGTAGCAGGTTCTTCCTTGGAATTGAATTCCTGTGATTCTTTGCAATGCACTCAGTCAGAGAAACCAACCTCTTTCAAACATAAATGAATAATAATAATAAAAAACTCAGCAATTTAAAGCCTGCCAAAAAGATCTTAAGAAGCTAAGAAACCCAGAACAGAAAACTTGCTTGATAAAAACCCTCTTCCTGTATTGTTTAACTTTTAAAAATTACTTTTATTAATTTGTTTTTGTTACAGATATTTCTCCTTTTCCCCCATTGACACCCTCCTCCCCATCTCCCCCACCCCAGCCCCATCCCCAGGTTTGTTGTCTATTTTCATTGATTATGCATACATACATATAAGTTCTGTGGTTTATTTGTTCCCCCCTCAGCACCCTCTTCTGAGGTTTGTCAGTCTATACCCTACCTCTATGCCTCTGGGTCAATTTTGTTCATCAGTTTGTTTAGTTCATTACATTTCACAAATAAGTGATATTTATCTTTGTATGCCTGGCTTGTTTCGCTTAGCATAATACTCTCCAGGTCCCTATATGTCATCTCAAAGGATAAGAGATCTTTCTTTTTTACAGCTGCATAATATTCCATTGTGTATATGTACCACTGATTTTTTATCCACTCAGCTACTGGTGGACACTTAGGCTGTTTTCAGATTTTAGCTATTGTAAATAGTGCTGCTACAAACATGGGGGTACATACATTCTTTCTGATTGGTGTTTCAGGCTTCCTTGGGTATATTCCTAGAAGTGGGATCAGTGGGTCAAATGGCAGTTCAATTTTTAACTTTTTGAGGTAACATCATAGTGTTTTCCATAGCGGCTGCACCAGTCTGCATTCCCACCAGCAGTGCACTAGAGTCCCCTTTTCTCCACACGCTCGCCAACACTTGTTGTTTGATGATTTGTTGATGGCGGCCATTCTGACAGGTGTGAGGTGATACCTCATTGTTGTTTTAATTTGCGTCTCTCTGATGATTAGTGATGTTGAGCATTTCTTCATATGTCTCTTGGCCATTGTATGTCCTGTTTAGTGAGGTATCTATTTAGCTCCTCTGCCCATTTTTTAATTGGGTTATTTGTCTTCCTTTTCTTGAGTTGTATGAGTACTCTATATATTTTGGAAATTAATCCCTTATCTGATGCATCATTGACAATTAAGGTCTCCCATATACTGGGTTCCTTTTCCATTTTGATGATTGTTTCTTTTGCTGTGCAGATTTATAGTTTGATGTAGTCTCACGTGTTCATTTCTTCCTTTGTTTCTCTTGCCTTAGGTGATGTATCAGTGAAAATTCTGCTGCGCGTGATGTCTGAAATTTTGTTGCCTACATTTTCTTCTAGAATTTTTATGTATTTATGAGTGACATTTAAGGCTTTTATCCATTTTGAGTTCATTCTTTTGTATGATGTAAGTTGGTGGTCTAGCTTCCTTTTATTTTGCAAGTAGCTGTCCAATTTTCCCAACATCATTTATTGAAGAGAATATCTTGACTTCAGTGTATGCTCTTGCCACCTTTTTCAAATATTAATTGGGTATATTGTCAATTTCTGAGTTCTCCGTTCTGTTCCATTGATCTATCTGTCTGTTCTTTTGCTAGTACCAGGCTGTTTTGATTACAGTGGCTTTGTAGTATAACCTGATATCTGGTAATGTGATCCCTCCTACTGTGTTCTTTTTTTCAAGATTGCTGTGGCTATTCGGGGTCTTTTTTGGTTCCACATAAACTTTTGGAGTGTTTGTTCTAGTTCTGTAAAATATGTCATTGGTATTTTGATGGTCATTGCATTGAATCTATAGGATTGCTGTGGGTAGTATGGACATTTTAATGATATTAATTCTTCCAATTCATGAACAAGGTATGTCCTTCCACTTTTTTATATCTTCCTCTATTTCTTTTTTTCAATGACCTGTAGTTTTTTGTAAAGAAGTCTTTTACTTCTTTGGTTAAGTTTGTTCCTAGGTATCTTAATTTTTTTTTTTTTTTGCTGCAATGGTAAATAGGATTGTTTTTTCTTAGTTTCTCTTTCTATGATTTCATCATTAGTGTATAAGAATGCTGTCAATTTCTTGACATTAATTTTGTATCCTGCTACTTTGCCAAATTTGTTTATTAAGTCTAGTAGATTTTTGATGGAGTCTTTAGTGTTTTCTATGTACAATATCATGTCATCTGCAAACAGTTTCACTTCCTCCTTTCCAATTCAAATCCCCCCCCCTTTTTTTTTCATGTCTAATTGCTGTGGCTAAGACTTCTAGTATTATATTGAATAGGAATGGTGAAAGTGGGCATCCCTGTCTTGTTCCCATTATTAAGGGGAATGCTTTTAGTTTTTGCCCATTGAGTATGATGTTGGCTGTAGGTTTTTCCTATATGGCCTTTATTATGTTGAGATATGATCCCTCTATCCCCACATTGCTGAGTGTTTTTATCAGAAATGGATGCTGGATTTTGTCGAATGCTTTTTCAATATCTATCGATATGATCATATGATTTTTATCTTTCATTTTGTTTATGTGGTGTATCACATTTATTGATTTGCAAATATTGTACCATCCTTGCATCCTTGGGATGAATCCCACTTGGTCATAAAGAATTTTTTTTTTTTTTTTTGATGTATTGCTGGATCCGATTTGCTAATATTTTGTTAAAGATTTTGGCATCTGTGTTCATCTGTGTTCAGGAATATTGGCCTGTAGTTTTCTTTCTTTGTAGTATCTTTATCTGGTTTTGGAATTAGGATTATGCTGGCCTCATAAAATGAGTTTGGAAGTCTTCCTTATTCTTGAATTTTTTGAAATAGTTTGAGGAGAATGGGTGTTAGTTCTTCTTTGTTTGGTCAAACTCCCCCATGAAGCCATCTGGGCCTGGGCTTTTGTTTGCTGGGAGTTTCTTAATTACATCTTTAATTTCCTTTGTTGTTATTGGTCTGTTCAAGTTTTCTATCTCTTCCTGGTTCAGTTTTGGAAGGCTGTGTGTTCCTAGAAATGTGTCCATTTTTCCTATATTGTTCAATTTGTCGGCGTATAATTGTTCATAGTATGTTTCGATGATCCTTTGTTTTTCTGTGGTGTCAGTTGTTACCTCTCTTCTTTTGTTTCTGATTTTGTTTATTTTGTTTCTCTTTTTGTTTCTTTGTGAGTCTAGCTAAAAGTCCATCGATCTTGTTTATCTTTTCAAAGAACCAGCTTTTTGTTTCATTGATCTTTTAAATTGTTTTGTTTTGGGTTTTTTTGGTCTCTATGTCATTTATTTCTGCTTTGACCTTTACTATTTCCTTCTTCCTAATAGCTCTTGGGGTTTTTTGTTTTGTTTTGTTCTGTTTTGTTTTACTTTCTAGTTCTTTAAGTTGTAGGGTTAGAAAGTCAATTAGAAATTTTTCTTGTTTCTTGAGGTCGGCCTGTAGTGCTATGAACTTCCCTCTCAGGACTGCTTTCACTGCATCCCATAGATTTTGTGCTGTTGTGTGTTCGTTTTCATTGGTTTCCAGGAAGTTTTTAATTTTTTCCTTGATCTCATTAGTAACCCATTTGTTGTTTAATAACATGCTATTTAGCCTCAAGCGTTTGAATGTTTTTGTGTGTTTTTATTGTAATTGAGTTTATTGTAATTGATTTCATGCCACTGTGATCTGAGGATATGCTTGGTACGATTTCAATCTTCTTGAATTTGTAGAGACATGTGGTCTATCTTTGAGAATGACCATGCACACTTGAGAAGAATGTATGTTCTGCAGCTTTGGGGTGAAATGTTCTGTAAATATCAATGAAGTCCAACTGATCTAGTCTGTCTTGTAAGGACTCAATGTCCTTGATAATTTTTTGTCGAGAAGATCTATCCAGTGGTGTCAGTGGCGTGTTAAAGTCACCCACTATGATCATATTGCTATTGATCTCTCCTTGAAGTCCTCCAGAAGTTTTTAAATATATTTTGGTGCTCTCCTATTTGGTGCATATATGTTTAGCAGGGTTATATCCTCTTCTTGGACTGATCCTTTTAATGTTACATAGTGACCTTCTCTGTCTCTCATTATGGCTCTCATTTTTAAGTCTATCTTGTCAGATATGAGTACTGCTACACCTACTTTTTTTTTTTATTTCCAGTTGCTTGGAAAAATTTTTTTCATCCCTTCACTTTCATCCTGTGTGAGTCTTTTGTTGTGAGGTGGGTCTCCTGTAGACAGCATGTGTATGGGTCATGCTTTCTTATCCAGTCAGCTACCCTATATCTTTTGTTTGGAGCATTTAAGCCATTTACATTTAAGGTAATTATTGATAGATAGTTATTAGTTGCCCTTTTAATTTTATGCCTGTGTTCCCCTCTCTCTCTGTTTCTTCTTCTTCTTACAACAGTCCCTTCAGCATTTCTTGCAGTGATGGTTTGGTGGTAAATTTCTTTAGCTTTTTTTTTTTTTTTTTTTTAATCTGTGAAGCTCTTTATTTCTCCTTCAATTTTGAATCATAGCCTTGCTGGATAGAGTAGTCTTGGATTCAGACCTTTGCCTTGCATTACTTTGTACACTTCAAGCCACTCCCTTCTGGCCTGCAGAATTTCTATTGAGAAATCAGCTGACAGTCTAATGGGAGCTCCTTGTAGGTAACTTTCAGTTTCTCTCTTGCTTCCTTTAAGATTGTTTCTTTGTCTTTAATATTTGCCATTTTTATCACAATGTGTCTAGCTGTAGGTCTTCTGGGGTTCATCTTTCTTGGGACTCTTTGTGTTTCCTGGACTTGTGTGACTTTTTCCTCCACCAGTTTAGGGAAGTTTTCTGTCATTATTTTTTCAAACAGATTCTCTATTCCTTTCTCTTATTCTTCTCCTTCTGGTATGCCTATAATGCAAATGTTGTTATGTATTGTCCCACAGCTCCCTTAAACTCTCCTCTTGCTTTTTAAACTTTTTTTCCATTTGCTCCTCTATTTGAGTGTTTTTCTCTACTTTGTCTTCTATGTCACTGATTCGGTCTTCAGCTTCTTCTAATCTACTCTTCTAAGGTTTGGTTTTGTTTTTTATCCTCACCCAAGGACATTTTTTTCCATTTTTTGTTCAGATAGAGTGGGAGAGAGAGGAAGAGAGAGAGAGAGAGAGAAAGAAACATCAACATGAAAGGGACACATCAAGTGGCTGCCACCCACACAACCCACCAGGGCCGGGGACAAACTGCAACCGAGTTATGTGCCCTTAGTGGGAACCGAACCTGGGTCTCTCTGGACCGCAGGCCGATGCTCTAACCTCTGAGCCAAACTGGCCAAGGCTTCTTAGGTATTTTTCATAACAGCTATGTCATTCATTATTTCCTCTTGATTTTTATGCATAGCTTCTACCTCTTAATGCATACCTTGTACCTCTTTTTTATGCTGAAGTAGTTCCCAGCTCTTCATAATTCTTATTAAGTTGCTTGCAGTTCTCACCACATTGTTTGAGCACCCTTAAAATCATTGCTTTGAATTCTTTATCTGACAAGTTGCTGTCTTCTATTTCCTGTAGTTCCTTTTCTAGTGATTCCTCTTTTTCTTTCCTTTTGGTGTTGTTTCTTTGTCTCCCCATTTTAGCTGTCTGGTAGCTCTAGACCTGGTGAGGGATGTTTGGATGTGTAGGCACCTCACTGTATATCAAATAAGGCTACTGTGCCTCCCAGACTGTTCTGTTGTGTGTCGCCTCTTGTCTGCTGTAGATCCTGGATGACTGACTACTGGGGGCTGGTATTGGTGTGTCCTGGTAGGTGCTGCTGTTGGATTCTGTGGGCCCCTCTGAAGCTGTGTTCCCAGCTGGTCACCAGTGCCACCTGTAGCTGTATTGCTCAGGCCCTGCTGCAGCTGCACTCCCTGCCCTCACCTTGGGCACCTGGGTCACACAGGCCCCTCTTGAGTCTCACCTCCCAGCTGGACCCATGGGCAGCTGTGTTGCACAGGCCCTACTGGAGCCCTGGTTCCCTGCCAGTCTTGTGGACAGCTGGGTCGCACAGGTCCGTCCGGAGCCCTGGCTCTGCACCACTCTTGTGGACAGCTGGGTCTAACAGGTTCCTCTGGATCCCTGGCTTCCCACTGCTCTTGTGGGCCGTGGGGTCACACTGGCCCCTATGGAGCCCCAGGTCCTGCCGCTGGTGGCTGGGGAGTGCTGCTGCTCTGTGGGGCTCAACTCCTGCTCAGCCTTTGCTATAGTTTTCGAAGATGGGTCTCAGCTGCTGGCCTGTGCTTCTGTTGCCTGGGGATGGATGTCTGCTCCCAGCCTCTGTTGCTGGAGGTATATCTCCACTATTATTGGGCTGCTACTATGGGGGATGGTGCTGGGCTCTGGGCTGTCCGCAGCTTCCACAACCAGCACCTTGGCAGCTCTACTACTGTGCATTGGTCTGTGTTGACACAGAGTGTCCACTGGTCCGATGGTCCCAGTGTAGGCAGCTCACTGTACATCAAATAAGGCTACTGTGCCTCCCAGACTGTTCTGTTGTGTGTCGCCTCTTGTCTGCTGTAGATCCTGGAGGATTGACTGTTGGGGTTGGTATTGGTGCTGCTGCTGGATATGTGGGCCCCTCTGGATCTGTGTTCCCAGCTGGTCGCTGGTGCCACCTCTAGCTGTATAGCTCAGGCCCTTTTGGAGCCAAGCTCCCTGCCCATACCATGGGCAGCTGGATTGCACAGTCCCTTTGGAGACCCGACTCCACACCTATCTTGTGGGCAGCTGGGTCACACAGGCCTCTCTGGTGCCCCCTCATCCTGCAGGTCCCGCAGGGAGCTGGATTGCACAAGTTCTTCTCGGGCTCTGGTTTCCCACTGCTCTTGTGGGCCACTGGGTAGCACAGGCCTCTGTGGAGCCCCAGGTTTTTCCATTGGTGGCTGGGAGTGCTGTTGTCCAGTGGGGCTCAGCTCCTGCTCAGCCTTTGCTGTAGTTTTTGGGGATGGGTCTCAGCTGCTGCTCTGTGCTTCTTTTACCTGGGGATGGATGTCTGCTCCCAGCCTCTGTTGCTGGGGGTATATCTCCACTATTATTGGGCTGCTACTATGGGGGATGGTGCTGGGCTCCTGGCCACCTGCAGCTTCCGCAACCAGCACCTTGGCAGCTCCACTACTGTGCACCGGTCTGTGTTGACACAGAGTGCCCACTGGTCCGATGGTGCTGGTGGGCTCAGGTTGCTGGGCCCTAGCCGCTCCCACTGACTCCTCCCAGGGGAGACCCGGGATCTTCCAAAATGCTGGGACCTCCCCGCGGCGCAGGGAGAAGAGCCCTGAAGGGCCACTCACCACGTAGCCGGCTGCTCTGTCCACAGCACAGGGACCTTCTGCTCCGGGCTCTGCACTGCTCGGGTTTGGTCGTCCACCTGCACGTCCACTCACACTCACTCACACTCACTCACTCTCTCACACACTCACCCTCCCTCTGGTCCTGCCTACCACCATCTTCTTGTCTGATCTTGTTTAATTTTTTATAAAGACTGTTCCTATTACAAGTGTAACTCCTGGAGTCTTCCTTTACCTAAAATTAATGGCTTCTTAACCCTTCCCAAATCACAACAAAGTGTCTTCTGATCGTTTGAAGCGCAGTTTAGTTAGCAATATTCTAAAACCTTACAAATAAAAATAAAAACTATTGGTTTCTCACATAGAAGTATACAAATTCAAATAGAAGGAATAGCCTACAAAGACAATTTCTCTGCTATCAAATAAAATGCACCAAAACAGTGAGTACTTGGAGGTCCTTACCTTTTTATCTTATCTGTTTTCACCACTAGACTGCCGCGATAATTCAGAAAAAGTCCGATACGAAAAGGAAAATAACCCCCTATTTGCAAGACTTGTTTGTGGTTACTAATAATAATTAATCTATCAGTCAATATGTAATTAACTGAGTAGAGTCAGGTCAAATTAATTGCATAATTAGCCCGATTCGCCCAGTGCTTGGAGTGCCAGCCGAGCACGTGGGAGGCACACTTTTTTCCTGCTTTTAGGTTTCTTCTCCCTTGAGTTACTTACAAACCGCAGTGCCCCTGGTGCCGAGATTCCCCTCCTTACCTGCATGATTCATGTGTGGCTAGAGGGATGTAAAAAAGATTGTAGTTATAAAGAAAGCATAATATGTCATCAATAAACAATTACAAAACAAGGAAACTCACAGTATTTAATATTCACTGAGCCAAATGTTCTCAATGTTCAAGCAACTGATGATTTTCAATAACTGCTTGTTGAATGAACTCTTCCGTGAAATGAAATGGAACAAAGAATTTCAGGACTGAGTTCTTTTTCAAACTTGGCACCTTGCTTCTGAGAGAGATATTTTGCGTGTAGATATTTTGGTGTGGTTATTTCCTATTGTTGACAGAGAAGAATCAAATTTTTAACATGATACATGATTCTTTTAGGATGATTTGCTATCTTGTCATTTTAAAGTAATTTTTTTTTCTTAATTTTTGGTTGATACTCTGTTCGTTGAAAAATATAAAGCATTGCTGTGGTTTTTTAATGTGCTGACACAACCAAATATTCCTTTGGATGGAAAAAAATCCCAGAAAGTTTGCACTGTGGCATTTAGTGCAGTGGCCAGAAAACCAGGTTGCAGAAGCTTGTTTTCCTCTGTCGCACGTTCTGCGGGAGTGACCTGCCTTCGGAACAGCGTGTCTGTGATGGCCTCCCCCGCCCGAATCATCCTCTGTGATCACTCGCACTGAGAATCCCCGTGGCGAAAACTGAATGAATCTGTATTTCCTAGATTAAGATCATAAAATGTTAATGCTGGAAAGGCCCTTAGGAACTGTCCAAGCCAGGAATTTTCACACTATTTTTGGCAGCAAGGTCCCCTGTTTTTTCAAATCTTACATAAACACACTGAATAAATATTCATTAACCTTGAAGTGGACATCTAATGTATAAACAGGGCATTGGTCACACACATCATAAATGATGGGAGGAGGCACTTACTGGGCTGCCGCCCTCTGCCCCCTCCCCACACAGTCAACCCCGTGGCCCAGTCAACGTGCCCCCTTCAGGCGCTGTCAGGCGGGAAGACAGACCCCATGTGTCAGTGACTACACAGATTTCCCCCAGCTGGGTGGTGACATGGGGGGAAGTCCGTCACCTGACCACGTTTGCCCATCCTTGCCCTCCTGGTCCCGGTGCCACCCTCGGTTCTCTGCGCCCTGCTCAGGTGGTCTCCCGGGACCCCGGCCCCGCTCCGCTTAGGCTGAGGGTGGCAGCCCCTTCCCAGCAGCAGAGCTACGAGGTCCAGCCCCTCCTTCTCACTCTGTGCTCGCTCTAGACCGCGAGTGGGATAGCCTGCACTGTGTGTACACCAACAGAGTTAAATAAAAAACCAAAAAGTTCTTAAAGTTGGATTTATGAGTGTGAAATGTGCAGATGAAAAAAAATGGCAGATTTACACTAATATGAGCATATTTTTTGTTTAGAAGGATAGTTTACATGACCTAAAATAAACCTTTTTTAAGTAAGAAAGACGGGGCATTAACAATTAAATTAAATGGCAATGAAATCGGGTCACGGCAGGTGTGGCTGAAACAGGCTCAATCCACCTGATTGCTTCAAAAGTGGAAGAAGATATTTCTGTTAGTAAGTAGGAAATCCAGCTCCTCGTTGCGAGAACAAGAAGCTCCCTCTTGTTTTTCTCAGAATCCTGAAACATTCCTTCCTCCTCCTCTCTGGCCCCGTTTTCTTTCCTCTTTTTTCCCTTCCTCCCCTCTGTCGTTGGGCCCATCAGCCCCTGGAGGAGCTGCTTTCGCAGAGGCTGAGCGTGGGCTCTGAAGCTCAGCCTCCCCGACTCTCCTCTGACCCTGACGACGTCCCCAGGAGGCTGGGCTCTGGGAAATGCCCGTGCTGTGGACTCCACTCCACGCAGAACCGGGAGAAGGCAACTGAACAGCGATGCCGCGCAGCACCAGCTGTGCCCAAAACGCCCAGCCCGCTGGGTGGCAAGAGGCCTCGAAGGGACCTATGGGCATAATTGATTTATTTGATTTACATGATTTATTTTGCTACATTTTCAAATGTTGAGCTGACTTCTCCTCTTAAATGAACTACTTCAATGGATTAGGCTATTTTAAGTGCCACAGAACAAGCCCAGTGTAAACTCTCAACCCTCTCCTAGCTCCTTATCTTCACCTCCTGGATGGACATACCTGGTGTTTGTAAGGACTGTTTTCCTTCCCCGGGTCCTCAGGCGAGGTCCATTTTGTGAAGGAGCAACTCCACAAATTAAGGATTGAGAGACGGACAGGAGAACAGAATGGCACACCTTGGGAACATCAGAGAATGTGATCATTGCCTTTTTAGAGAAGAACTGAGATGTGAATAAGAGGGTGGATTGATTCCTGTTTAAATAGTTTAAGCAGAGCCCAGCTTGTGTGGCTCAGTGGTTGGGCGTCGCCCCTGCACCAAGAGGCTGCTGGTTCGATTCCTGGTCAGGGCACATGCCCAGGTTGTGGGTCTGATCCCCAGTGGGGGGCATGCAGGAGGCGGCCAATCGATGTTCTCTCTCATCGCTGTTTCTCTCTCTCTCTCCCTCTCCCTTCCTGTCTCTAAAATCAATAAAGAAAAAAACATTAAAAATAAATAAATGAATGAACACTTTAGCAGACGTGGGGCCGCGGGGGGGATGGAGAGAGGTCCCGTCAGCCCAGCTGTCCCCCCAGTGAAAGGGCGGCTAGGAAGTGGTGACTCCCGAGCACGTGGTGCTCAGGCAGAAGCACAGAGCACACAGGAGAATGTCACCGAGTGGGCAGACAGACCAGTCATGACTCCTGAGTCCTTCCCAGCTCCAGACCCTAAGCATAGGTGACCAGTCAACCTCAATTTGATGATGACTTTAGTGTTTGTTTTGTTGTTGTTTTTATAGTTGTTTATTCTTAGAGCCTAAAAGTCCTCTTGAGTGAGAAACATCCATTTTGTTTCTCAGTCCCAACCAGTCTCGTAAGAAGGAGGAAGCACACTGCGGTGTGCGGTGACATCTTCATGAACACGTCCCTCAGGACAGCCCCCTTTGCGCGGTCTGTCAGCACCTGGAGAACGCGTCACGCTCCTTCCCCCACCACGCAGTCACCACACACTGAGCCACAGGGCACGCTCCCCGGCCAACCGACACTCCGGCAGAAAATTGTAAGGGTTTTCATCACTCAGATATCTCCGCTTTACATCCACTAGGTTTCGGGAAATTGACCTTTTCTGCTTTACCTTCTCCTGCCTTGTACAGCCCTGTCAGTAGCTCGGGCCCTGTTCCTTTGTGCCGCAGTCTGTACTTTTATAAAATGCCCGGAAACTCAGCATAAAACAAGAGACCTAGCAGTGTTCTACCAATTGACTTTGTTCTCTTCGAAGGGTCAGAATCCTGTCCCTTTGTCTGGCCCTCCACTTGGGCCCTGATCAGTTATTGCAACGCCTTCTACAGAAATGTCCACTGTGTCACCGAGAACCCACTGCGAGTCTCTCTGGGCTGCCAGTGGCCACTTGCTTCGTGCTGTTTGGAAGATGCCCTCCACCCACCTGGGGCATCCCCTCTACAGCGCAGTATTTTTTGGCTGCTGACAAGCGGACATAAGACCATCTACCTGATTTATCTGCAGAAAATGAATGCAATGAGCTCTGAGCTCAACGTTGGAGAAAACTGGTATAAGTCCCATGTGCGGTGTTTACCAAATGGGTGACTTGGAAACAAATTGCTCACTTTTTTTGAATTTCAGTTTCCTGATCAGTAAAATAAGATGCTATTTCTAGTCTGTTTCTAATGGTAGTTGGTTCAAAAGAAATGAGACAAGTACAAGAAATTTTCTAAACAGTAAAACCTATGGAAATGCAAAATACTTCATTCATTTTTACTTTTACCCCATTCTTTGGGACCCTTCTCTTCTAGTGTAAAGCCCTGACGTTTGGTGATGATTCTCACACAGTAGTTGTATATTTATAAAGCACAGTCTTGCAATTAAATTATAAGCAAAGAATACATACTTGAAACCCAATTGTTAAAATTAATCATTTCCTTCTCCTGTTTAGAGCACTCTTAAATATTTCATGAGTTTTGTAATATTAAAAACTGCTAAATAGTTCATTTAGTTCTAATTAACACAAAGGGTTCAAAGAGGCTGCATCAGTAATCACTGTGATTAGCAGTGTTTTCCACGGTAATGAACTGCACACACCCTCCAGGTCCGAGTGCAGGGCTCCACCAGTGTTCAGAACATGCTAGCAGGGTTAACGCCACGGCAGGAGAGAGGCTCAGGTGACTGCTGGTGCCTCGTGCCTGTTAAACAGTCAGGCTCCGGAGTCAGACTGTGCAAACACCCACCCCAGCTCTGCTGATTACCCCTCATGACCTTGGAGCAAGTTCCTTCCTGTCTCAGTTTCAGTTTCCTCATCTATGAAATGGGCAGAAAAACATCCCCTAGTCCACAGGGTCACTGTGATATCGACAGGCAGTAACACTGCCAAGCAAGGGACAGAGCTCTATAAATGTTTGCTATCACAATTGCATGAGTTTTTTGTTTTTTCATTTATTTTCCATTGTTGATTTTAGAGAGAGAGAAAGGGAGGGGGAGGAGAGAGAGAGAAACACTGATGAGTGAGAATATTGATCGGCCGCCTCCTGCACGCCCCCCACTGGGGATTGGGCCCACAACCTGGGCATTTCACAACCGGGAATTGAACCGGTGACATTTTGGTGCATGGGTCAGTGCTCAACCACTGAGCCACACCGGCCGGGTTCAATTGCATGAGTTTTATCGATACCTGAATAATTGCTCTTACAAGTTCAAATGGAAGCAAATCTTTTCTCATTGGTATCCACGTCTTAGATGGTTTTAATGCCAGTGTGCGGACCCTAAAAGAGAACACTTAGAGACACTCTAAAAACCTCCTTGGTCCATCACTAACCGTGAAACAGACCTACGTCCAAGCCCACTGCACTGCCCTTGGTCCATCACTAACCGTGAAGCAGACCTACGTCCAAGCCCACTGCACTGCCCTTGGTCCATCACTAACCGTGAAACAGACTTACGTCCAAGCCCACTGCACTGCCGGCCGCCCCCTCACATGCGCTGTTTCTCTCTGGAGTTCCCTTTGTGCTGCCGGGGTGGTAACTTGTTGCTGCTGAGAGCATTCACACTAACGCTGCAGCAGAGAAGGCCATGGCTCTGTTCAGTGATTCTTACAGGAAGACAACTGGAGGTACAAACAGGGCTCAAGCCTTTACTTTGAAGAAGCTGACATTTCAGGGGGAAAAGCTAAAGAGCATCAAACCCTAGTCACCTTCCCGCGGTTCTCATTCCAGACAGCAGCTGACACCTTGCCGTCACCACAAGCCCCTCCCCGGTTAGCCGAACACTGGGCAGGTGAGCATCAGCATTAACGCTGCCAGGTGTCACGATCGCTGTTTACACTGCCGTTACAGGTGTTTTCATATTACAATGGGTTAGCCCTGGCTTCCGCACCCAAAAGCTAATCTAGTGACAAGCCTTAATGTTCTGACATTTTTTAGATTTGTGTACCGTGTTAGAAGCCTAGCTGCTTCTCCAGAACCTAATTCTAGATATATTAATCCCATTCTGTTACTAATCCTCGAATCATATCACTGAAACAGCTCTGCTACGCTGTTTCCATCTCCATTCTGCAGGTAATCTCTTTGCATTGTTTTCTTCCTTAATACAAAAAGAATAATCATTAGATCCTACCTGACTCTAGTAACATAAAATTCTGAATACATCTTTCCATCCCAACTGGATATTCAGTACAAACTGTAGGAGAAAAGAGGATGAAAAAGATAGAACAGATAATGAATCCAATGCCCCAGAAATAGGAGAGGCATAGAAGCCTTCTATGAACCATCCAAAAAAGAGTTGGTAAAAGGAGCCTAAAAAGATGGGTTTGGCATCATTTGCTTTTTGTGATAGATGAGTGACAAGGGCGGTGACGTTTTAATGAGTTACTTGAGTTGATCGTTTATAGCTTCCTCAGTATGTGCTCAATGCCTGTCACTACCCCTAGTGACTATTGCTAAAACCCTTGGAAAAAAAAAAAAGACCTGAGTTGGTTGACGGCAGGTGATGAGCTGGGGCCCAGGACAGGAGAAGTGGGAGAGTCTAGCTATCCAGCTACGAACTGCAGACGGGAGACCCCAGACCGAGGCACATCTGTAGACAGAAGTCAGTCTGGTTTGGTCCTTTCAAGAGCTTGCTTCCCACCATTGTGATAGATGAGTGGCAAGGGCTGTGACATTTTTATGAGTCACTTGAGGTGATCATTTATAGCTTCCTAATATGTGCTCAGTGCCTGGCACTACCCCTAGCGGCTATTGCTTCAGCTTTTTTCTCTCTCGAGTTACCTTTTCACTGCCAGGGAGTAACATGTTGTGGTTGAGATCATTCAAACTAGCTCTGTAGTAGAGAAGGTCGTGGCTCTTTTCAAGGAAGACAATTGGGGCCACTGCAAACTGAGCGGCCCAGTAACATTGGGTATCTTGCAAGACAGCGCTGTGCTGGCCTCCACTCACCTCCTGCTCCCAGCCCCCTCTCCGCTTCCTCCGCCTGCCCTCCAGCCCAGCTTCTTTTCCAGAATAAACTCATCTTCCTCTTCTCCTGACCATGAAAGACACCTCCCTATCTGCTGAACCCCTGGAAACCATAAAAGAAAGCCGAAGCATAGCAGGTCCCAAGTGTAGTTGTCAGCCAGAGCTCACTAGAAGGTGGCCCACTGATTTATCTGTTTCCAAAGGAAAAACACATCCAGATGCAAGTGGGATGGTTTGTCCACTGAACGTCCATCCGTTAGACAGTCGCCGCGATGCTCAGCACCATGTTGGTATGGCCGCAGCCTGGAGCTCAGAGCGGGCTCCCGAGCTGGCCTGTCCAAGGGCACACGTGTGGCTCCTCGGCACTCGGGACGTGGCCGGTCCGAGTGGATGCGAGCCCTGCGTGGAAATGCACACTCAGCTCCAAAGACTTAGCACCAGACAAGGGAAAACCCAGATGGCAAAGTATCACATGAATAATTTTTACACTGATCACATGTTGAACTGAAAATACATTGCATATATTGAGCTAAATAACATGTATTATTACTATAATTAATTTTACTTGTTTCTTTTCCCTTTTTTAAACGCAACCACTAGGAAACTGTAAGTGACACAAGTGGCTTGCATGTTTCTTCTGGGAGCCTGCCCTGGGCACCCGGGCCAGCTGCACACAGCCCTGCTACTGACACGCCGTGTGTCTCAGGCAGGCGAACTGTGCTCTCCTCTGTGAGACGGGAATAATAACCTGCTTCCTTCTACCCTGCACCAGCAAGTCAGTGGGTGTGAGGTGTTCTGTCCAATAGGACCTGACCCCAGCGGGCAGCATTCGTCAGCTCAGGCAATCCCCAAAGAGACCGCAGGGCAGAGCGGGCTGCCGAGACCGGGGCCGGAGGGGTGGATGAGCGGCGCCCCCTGGCATCCACAGCAACTCTGTTTGTACAATGGAGAGTGCGTGCTCAAGCCACAGTTCTCTCTGAAGTCCCTAGATAAAAAATGAGGCGACTTATCTTTGCTCTTGATAGAATGTATGGGATCGGGCAGACAGGAAATATCCAATATATCTTGTGGCTGGATGTAAACCAATAGTTGAAAGAAGACATATGAAAGACAAATAACAACACTAGACAATGCACAGTAAACGCCTAATGAATAGTCCCGACCATCTTTCAGAAGGGGGGGCCACAGGGCTGAGGCTCCGGAGCTCTGGAAGGAGGTACCCCGAGCCGCAGAAGGGGGGGCCACAGGGCTGAGGCTCTGGAGCTCTGGAAGGAGGTACCCCGAGCTGCAGAAGGGGGGGCCACAGGGCTGAGGCTCCGGAGCTCTGGAAGGAGGTACCCCGAGCCGCAGAAGGGGGGCCACAGGGCTGAGGCTCCGGAGCTCTGGAAGGAGGTACCCCGAGCCGCAGAAGGGGGGCCACAGGGCTGAGGCTCCGGAGCTCTGGAAGGAGGTACCCCGAGCCGCAGAAGGGGGGCCACAGGGCTGAGGCTCCGGAGCTCTGGAAGGAGGTACCCCGAGCCGCAGAAGGGGGGGCCACAGGGCTGAGGCTCCGGAGCTCTGGAAGGACGTACCCCGAACCGCAGAAGGGGGGCCACAGGGCTGAGGCTCCGGAGCTCTGGAAGGACGTACCCCGAGCCGCAGAAGGGGGGGCCACAGGGCTGAGGCTCCGGAGCTCTGGAAGGACGTACCCCGAGCCGCAGAAGCAATGTGAGCAACGTGCAAAGACAGAAACCAGGCCGCATGCTTTCAGACACAGACCCATCTAGTTGGAGGGGAGTTTCCTGTAGGAAGATACAGGAGACAAAACTAGCAACATACTAGGAGGCAGAGCATAAGAGCAGGCAAGCTGAACCCCACTTTCTGTGCAGTCACCTGACTCCACCTGAGTAACTCCCCTGGGACTGCGTCTCCTGCAGAACAATGTGGACCTCACGATTTCTACCCCATGTTCTCATGCCACCTTTCCTGCTTGTTAGTGGTTGAACCTTAACACAAGGGCAGCTCCTTGGGATAAAGCTTTGCTTCAGAATATGACACGTGAACAATAATCAGGAAAAAATATTACTAATTACTATTTACAGTTGAGAAAGACAAGCTATCAGATCTTATGGAGGAAGACTGGTCATATGTGTCTAAGTGGTTATCAGATGCTTCTAAAGTTGCATTAATATGTCCAAAAAGCATTAGGGAGTGGCGTAGGATCGATGAACGGCTGATATATGGAGCCGAGAGGAAGAGAGCGATTCTCCTGAGCTCGGACAAGGAAGGTAGAACTGAATGCAGCTGTGCCATCCATGTAAATTGCTTACTCACTTTCTTTTTAACTTTAAAAAATAAAAACACAAACTTTAATTATACAAAACATGCTTTGCTTAAAATGTACCAAGCCGCCTTCGCTCTCTCCTGTAACGGGTCTGTGTGCTGTGTGCTCCCTCAGACGCAGATCAGTCCCAAGGAGGGATGGCAGGTGTACAGCTCGGCGCAGGACCCTGACGGCCGGTGCATCTGCACGGTGGTTGCTCCAGAACAGAACCTGTGCTCCCGCGACGCCAAGAGCCGGCAGCTGCGCCAACTGCTGGAAAAGGTAGGCGCCCAGGCTCCCCTGTGCGTATTCGTATTGAAATTACCGTTCTCTGCAAAGGAAATGGGGGAATACAGGGAATGGGGATCAGGGTCCCCCCTAAGTTTTGTCCCTTCTAAAATAAACATTCTCCCCTTCTTTGAAAGGAGCACCTCACTCTTCCTGCTCTATTCTATTTATGTGACTTTTTACTTTTTCCAACCTTGTCTTCTTATGACTGGCTTTCTATCATATACTTTCCTATCCAGTTGGTGTTTCCTTAAGAAAAAAGAAAAAAGTAGGAAGTCTGATTCCAGCTCTCGGAATCACACCAGGCCTTCGAGCTGCGCTTTCGGATCCCGTTATGAACCCTTCGAGGAAGTGACAATAACTGCATGCACTATGCATCTCTCCGGGCAGATAATGAGCAATTCTGAGTATTTATCATCATTCTCCAAGTCATGCCTTTGAGCATTAAGCCCTTCAATTTCATTCAATAGCATTCTCTCCACATAATTTACTTAAGCCGGGTCCCTAACAATCAAATGCAGAATGCCCTTGATTTCTTCTCTTTTACAGCTAAAAGTCAGCTCATGAAAGGTTGTTTACATTTAGTGTGGGGAGAACAAAAAACAAAACAAAACAAAAAACAAGGAGTAGTTCTCTCAATTATTCTCATTCGGATCTTCCCCGTGTTGGGCTCTGAAGGCAGTAGGGCCTCCGGAGTAGCCAGGCTGACCAGGGGGACAGCAGGTTAGACTTAAATAGCATCAGGGTGATGCATCAGGCAGTATGAGCCTTTAGAGCACGTCACACGCCACAACCCGCTCCGCACCGCATCCTGCGCATGCCATCCTCACCTTTACGACATTGAACGGGAATGTGACAGGACATTAACAGAAGCTAAAACAACGAAAGCCCTGGATTTATGGATTTGCAGACCTTCCCGTTTACGCAGTTCCAAGCCCAGCCACAGTCCTTCTCCCCCTGCCCTGGGAGAAGGAGTTTCCTCTGCCTACACCGCTCGGTCGTCGGCCGATGCCCTAGATACTAGGAGGACTTTTTTCTCTCATGCTTTTGTACAAACACTAGTCTGTTTTTCCTCCCCCTCTCCTCAGAGCTATCATCATATACCGGTTCTTTCTTAAATCTTTTTTTATAAGATCCCATCTTCCCTGCTTCTCCAAAATCTGTCCTACAGACCCGAGCAAATGCTATTTCTTTCGAAGTAGTGACTCTAGTTAATGTGCCTCTCGACTGCTGGAACTCATGACATATGAACTACGATTAGTCTTGGGTACTCTCTTCAATCTTGATTTTTTTTATTTCTATGAAAAATCTCAAATATACAGTTTGATACTGTTTGGTTACTAGGGAAATGAATTATATTGGTAAAAAGACGTACTCTTTTAACCCGATTTTGCTTTTCTATTAAAATGCATTACTGATTTTCTGCTCCAATCTTCTTTTCTATGCAATTTCCCCCTCCGTTAAGTGTGGTGAGAAACATCTCCTTAGACACCATAACCTCATTTGTGTTACTATTTTTCAGTACTGCATTGCATAGTCACACCCACGCAGATTCAGACATGTCTTCAAAATCAGTTGAAAAAATTCAAATAAAGTCTGAAGGCCAGGAAGCAGATGCCTCTCAGGATCAAAGTGAAATTATTCCGGAGCTGTGATAAAGGCAGGACTCAGTGGGTGATAATTGAGGCAAAAAAAAAAGCACAACTGAGCAGGGCTTGAAAACGACCATGGAACTTACAGGACCACCCCATCCGATACGCAGTTTGTTTAACGTTTTAAAGAAATTCGGGAAAATCACACCTTTAAAAACATATCAATACCTAAATGACAAAAAAAAAGAAATTAACAAAATCAAAGTCACCACAAGTTAGATTTATCAAAAGTTGCCACTTGGTGACGTTGGGCCAGCAGAGGAGTGTGCACTGTGTGCACCGTGGGGCACGGGGGGAAACGGCACCCACGCTCCGTGGAGCCCGGAGAAGAGGCACCTGACCCGGCCTCCTCATGCAGACGGAGTCAGTCCCTTCCATGCTGGCTTCTCTGCCGCTTTCCCTGGACCCAAGGTACCAGATGGCAGATGGCAGCGTGACCTTTGCACCCACCGCTGACCTAAGCATTAGTCATATAGTACGAGAATACAGCACAGCCAGTGTGGCTCAGTGGTTGAGCGTCGACCCTGCACCAAGAGGTCGCCGGTTCGATTCCCAGTCAGGGCACGTGCCCAGGTTGTGGGCCCGATCCCCAGTGGGGGCGTGCAGGAGGCAGCCGATCGATGTTCTCTCTCATCGATGTTTCTATCTATCTTTCCCCATCCCTTCCTCTCTCTCTAAAATCAATAAAGAAAAAAATATATATATAAAGAATACTGTTAATAGGAATAGTATTAATAACAATAGCTTCCATCTAGTATATTTGTATCCACTCCCTTCAACCCTCATAGCTGAAGTAGTTGTCTTTCTAAGTTTACATAAGAGGAAACTGGTGCTTTTTGAGCTTAAACCACCTTCCGGTGTGGCTCACCAGTAGATGGTGGAGATATAGCACGGCAGTTTTGCATTTTCTCGACACCATGCGAGCAGCACCCGGAATGCCCCTGGTGGTACCCACACCTAATGAAACTATGCTCTGCCCAGCAATTTGAATAGTGTTATATCACCGAATGCTAGAAAAGTTACCATTGGTTTCACAATGTTTCTGGTCTTCGTGTGCCCAAACTGAAATCGTTCACCTAATGGGGTTTGTTAGCTATGCAGCGTCCCTGTAGAATTACACGTGCCCTGTGCTGTCCCGGTCAGTCACCCCTAAAGCGCGATTCTGGGACGGGGTGCCAGCGACCTCCTCCCGGGCGAAAGAGCTGTAGGACACGCTGTGCGTGAAGCTTTCTGCCGCACACTTCATACCAGAGGTTCTGCCCGACCGTGAAGAAACCTCTGTTTATTTGTCTCAGCCCCACGCTAGCTAAACATACGAAACACTGGACATTGTCTTCCCAAGTGGCTGCCACACTAATTACGAATGAGACTGAAATCTAAGTTAATTTGCACTGAAGTTTGAAAGCCCATGGACATTTTATTTATACAAAGAACCAGGACAGAGAATTCAAAAATATGATCACTGACGTGGGACAGCGAGCTGGCCAATCCACGCAGAAGGGCTGTGAGCCCAGGGACACGAGTGGGATGCTGAAGGCAGGACACCAGGGACAAGCAGGCTGAAAGGGAAACGCAGCAGACCCCTCTTCTTCCTGCGCCTGGACCCACAGGGATCAGTCTGCGGTGTCATCAGGAAACACTCCGTGGGTCCCCGTCGCCAGTGGAGCACTAAATAGTCCTGGGCACAGTCAGAGGAAAAGCAAGCAGTTCAGAGCCAAATCCTGTCCAGTTAGACAGCTCTAGCGCTAGCTCTAGCCATTACCCCGATGTAGCTCTGATCCACGATTCTGCAAGACAGAGAGTCGGAACCAGGGCTCAGCAGAAATTCTCTCAGTGCGTTTTCCCACGACACAAATAAAGTTGCCGATGAACTCGCTAGGGTAAGCCAGAGGCAAGACAAGAGGGAGGCTGCTTTCACTTTATTTGGAATATCGCACTCGCCTATCACTTTCTAACTGTGCAGCTTCTGCCTTGGTACATAAATCCCTAGGAGAGGATCCGCCGTGCCAGGATGGCTGTCTTCACAGACAGATGTTGTATTCAAATGTGAAGTTTCTTTAATATAATTGGCTTTTCTTTGTTCGTGCTTAATTGTAATGAAGCTGAAAAGTATTTCGAAAGAATTAAATTTATCCAAGATGCAGTTACCATGCTTTCAACGTTGCCTCAGTAATTTTGCACTGCACTAAAGATGCTTTTTAATGCAGCTTTCTGAATGTGGAAATGATAGTAAATTAAGAAATATTTGGGCGTTGTGTAATGCGGTAACCTAGCCAATGAAAGAAGGAGGAAACTTTCCTTCAAATATTAAAATACTAATTACACATTTACTACCATTAGAAGCCTAAGATAATTTCACCCAATAGATATTTATTGAGCAATTATTCTGTGCCCAGTTTTGTACAAGGCCCTGGAAATAAAAGTTGGGAGGAAGACACAGCTTCTAAATACAGCTCAAAGGAGGGCAGTCACTTCTCGGTGCCCACCCCACACACACAATTAGTTGTGATATAAGCTAAACAGTAACTAATATGTCCTACAAGGAAGGATTTATAAATAGCACAGTTATGGATCAAGACAGCAGAAGTAGAAAGAGGAAAATTGGCCTCCGACAAGAACGGTGGAGGAAGTGGAGCAGGCCACGGCCGGAGAAGCCACTGCCTTCTCTGGACGTCCCAATCCAAGGGGTGCAGCAGCAAGGAGCTCTTTACACAGCCTATGACCTCACCTGATGACGAGAGTTTGTCTCTGAACAAATCATCTCTTCCTTATGTGTAACTCACAATTTTTGCAATGAAAATAATTTTTTACACATTACATAAAATACATGTTTGTTAAAAAATAAACAGAACAGCCCAGCCGGTGTGGCTCAGTCGTTAAGCATCGTTCCATGGACTGAGAGGTCCTGGTTCAATTCCTGGTCAAGGCACATGCCTGGGTTGTGGGCTCGATCCCCAGTGGGGTGTGCAGGAGGCAGCTGATCGATACTTCTCTCTCATGTCGATGTCTCTCTCCCTTCCTCTCTATCTAAAAAAAAAAAAAAAATCAATAAAAACATATTATAAACAATAAACAAACAAACAGAATAACATAAAAGTATGTGAAATATCACCACCATTTTTTTGGTGTCCATGATCTCATGTTTTTGTTCTCTTCAGATGGCTTTATACACGTTTAGTTCACCAGGACCTCTTTCTGCCATGTTCATTGCTTCTTGCGGCACCTCACCGCCCACCAGAAAAGGTTTTTCTGAATCTTCCACCCCTTCCTCGGGGTTTCTGCAGAGATACTACTCCATTTCGTTTACATACGCGTGTGCCACTGTGTGCAGGAGAGAGATAATTTAATTTAGAATGTAAAAGTCTAATTATATCAATTTTTTACATTTGCTTTTCTCACAGAAATCCCTCCATGTTAAGCATTGCTTCTCAAAATTTAATACACAAAGGATCACTTGGGAATCTTAAAAAAAATGCAGATTCTGATTTTTAGACAAGATTCTGCATTTTATTTTATTTATTTTTATCCTCACCCAAGGACATTTTTGCATTCATCTTCAGATAGAGCAGGAGGGAGAGAGGGAGGAAGAGAGAGAGAGAAACATCGACATGAGAGAGACATATCGACTGGCTGCCACCCACATGACCCTAATCAGGACCAGGGACAAACTGCAACTGAGTACGTGCCCTTAGTGGGAACCAAACCGAGGACTCTCTGGTGCGTGGGCCAGCGCTCTAACCACTGCACAACGAGCCAGGGCGAGACTCCACATTTTAAACCAGCTCCCAGGAGGCTGCTCTGGCTGCTCTGTAGACAGTGCTTTGAGCAGCAAAAGCACGGAGACCCATCTTGTCCTCTGACAGCATGTTCACATTCCACTCCTCAGTTCCTTGACATTGCTCCGACCAGAGGCCTTCATTCTGTTTTCAGAATTTTCCTGCCACAACAATTAGAACAGCCTTTCCTCTTCTCTACATGTTTTACCAGTCATCTATCACCTGCTTCTAAATAGCCTGGAGCTCAGTGAACCTGTTACGGTCGCATCAGCTGCCGTTTTCCAGGTCGGCAACAGTGGGCTCTGAGCGGGGAGGTGTTGCTACCATCACGTGTCTGGGTCAGTTTGGTGTCACCTCTGGGAGCCTGTCCAGTACAGCCCGAAGTAACTGTACTGCAGTGAGTGTGTTCTTGGTCCATGAGGCACGTCGGACCACCCGCAGTGGCTGAGCATCTCAGATCGGGAAGTCAGAGCTACTACTTATAGAAACAACTTATTTCAACATTTAACAAATTGGGACATTGATAAGCTGACAAAGCCCCGGAATAAATTTTCATTTTTTAAAATTTATATTACATTCTTATTTGTATTCAGCCATTTCTAATGCTAGGATGTCCATTTTATTATTTTCTGCCTAGGTATAATTTTCTCTTGCTGAATTCTTTGAATGTTTATCATGAAAAATTGTTCTTATGTCATGTGCAAACACAATTATGGACTTGGTACTTCAAGTTCTCTGCATTAATGTCATTTTTGCTATTTCAGTAGTGATTGTATACACCTGTAAATCGACAATAATTTAAAACCAATGTTCTTCTTTAACAGGTTCAGAATATGTCCCAGTCTATTGAAGTCTTAAACTTGAGAACTCAGAGAGATTTCCAATATGTTCTAAAAATGGAAACCCAGATGAAAGGGTTGAAGGCCAAGTTTCGGCAGATTGAAGATGATCGGAAGACACTAATGACCAAGCATTTTCAAGTAGGTTTAATTTCTGCAACCCTGTGGATCCAAATGACACCCTTAGTGCAATGAGCAGCCAGTGTGGCACTCAGTGAGAAATAAGTGCATCGGCCCTCGTGTGCCAGGTTCAAGGCTCACTGGGGTGTCAGTCATTCCCCACTGAAACTGGCCCTTAGCTGGTAGGAATGCACAGAAGACTAGCTATAAAGGGAGTCTTATCCTCCTAGAGCTAGGTGAAGTTTCTGGGTAGATTTACAGGCACTTCAATATCAATGACAAGGGGAACTCTAAAGAAAAATTAATCATTAAATGTGTCAAAATTTTTCTTTCTGATGACTTTATGCCCTGCTAGTATGAGAAATATCGAGACTACACACTGTTAAGAGAGGTAATCATACCATTATTAATAGCCACAGAAAGAGGGCTGCTTTATGATTTGACATAAAATAAAGTCTTTCTTAGACTTTAAGTTGTTTATTGACAATTATTCTGAAATACTAAAAATGGAGAAATGGTGCTTTTAAGCATGCTATGTGGACTTCCGTTAGCTATGTATGACAGAGTCGTAGATTAAAATAAAATGTAACTGTGAACCTCTATTAAAAAAAAGAGTCTGCCTTGCAAAGACACAGGACACTGTTTATAAAACACATGACTTGGGGTGGTGAACACAATGCAATATACAGTTGATGTATTATAGAATTCTATTCCTGAACCTATATAATTTCATTAACCAATGTCACCCCAATAAATGCAATAAGAAGTAAAATAATTTTAACAGCCACTAAGTAGGTTTTCTTATCTATACTCTTTAAGATGAAAAGTTGTTCTAGTTGAGACTACCAACCTCACATGAAGAGGTCGTGGTTGGGCAAGACAGTCAGGTACAAGCAACCTGCGCTGGAGCAGCAGCAGAGCAGGAAGTGCGATTCTAGAAGGGATCGGGGCGCACGGACCTGCGCTCTTCTGCTTCAGCCTTCAGAGAGTGGAGACGCACACTGGTCGCACTTTCCACTGTTCTCTGACACGTGACTAGAGTTTCAAAGTTGACTGCCCGTTATCAAATTATGATTTAAAAAAAAAAAAATCCAAAAATATAAATACTTTTTATTTTTAGTTCAGAGGAAAAAACTGCCACCAAAATGGTGATAGTGTGTTGTTCTCTTTTCAATATTCCCATAGTAGAACCAAAAACTCTTCATTGACAGTTGCTATATATAATATGCAGCAAATGGTACCAACAAAATGAGCTTTTCTCATTAAAATCCCGATGAAGCAATTGTGCTTTCCTTTAGGGATGCCCCAAGATACTCCACCTGATACATTTATTTCAAATGAGCCACCACAATGAGCAAAGCTCTGCCATTCTGCCTTTGACTGTAATATTTATGAATCTTTCTCATTAACACTGCCCCCTCCCACTCAACATGGACATACAGGCAGATTTAAAGAATTCTGAGCTTACAGAGCAAGTAGAAATTGCCCCTCAAGAAACATAAGCCCATAAATCAGGGCAGCAATAGGAGCTCCTGCTATTTTAATGCATTTATAGTAATAACATCTTCTTGGTGTAATTTTAAAATGCAATTTTCAGCTCCTTAAATTAGCTGGTGTACAGCATGGTTTCCTGACACCACCCATGGATTCTTCTCTGATGATTGTAAGTGACAGTTCTTTCCACCAATGAGATCATCTGCAATAGCTCTCCACGGAATCAACCCCAGGGGATACTTCCACTGGCCTCCCCAACCCGTTAAAGGACAAGAAGAGAAGGTGACACACCTAGAAAAGGGAAGTGAAACTGCAGGTGTGGCTCCGTCCGCTTCTTGTTCTCTAGACAAAAATCAACATTTCAGTTGCAAATAACTTTGCAACTGGGCAACTTTCTTTGTTACGTAAACTAGGAGCATCTCGGTCCTTGGAAGGGGAGCTCCACCAAGGGGGCGAGCAGCCCCGCCTTACATAAGCAGCTCTAAATGATCACAGCTAAGGCACAGAAGTCAGAGTGGCCGTGATCATTCAAAAGGGGAAACAGCCACGTACATTTCTTTGCCCTTAGAGAAGCACCGCATGACTGATACCTGCTGAACCTACTTCGCAGAGAGGCTCTGCTAAGGTGGATAGTAAAAGGAGTGAGGGAAGCCCTGGCAGTGTTGCTCAGTAGTTAGAACATCAGCCTGGGCACCGAAGGGTTATGGGTTCGATTCCTGGTTAAGGGCTTATACCTGGGTTGTAGGTTCAATCCCTGGCCCCCAGAAAAGATGCATGCAGGAGGCAACCAATCGATGTGTCTCTCTCACATTGATGTTTCTCTCTCCCTCTGTCTCTCTCTCTCTGTCCCGCCCTCCCTCCCCCCCTTCCACTCTCTCTAAAAATCAATGAAAAAAATATCCTCGGGCAAGGATTAACCAAAAATAGAGAGTGAGGGACACCTGGGCTTAATGGAAAGGCCATCACTGGGAAGTTCTGCTAAGGCAAAGCTGTTCCAGGAGCCCAGCTTCTGGCAGTACCCTTAGAGCATAAGTCATCAGTAATGAATGGTTAGACTTACCTGAACAGGTACAGGATAGTAACCTAGTTCTAGGAATCCATTAATTACAAGATGGACCCTGTTCCTATTTCCTAACTAAATAATACATGATTGACCTTGTGAAATGCCACCAACCGTAACGGCTACCACAGGAAGCTCCGGTAGTATGGTAAGCACCAGTCTGTTTCCTGCAGAGCAGGCAACCAGCTAAGGAGAGGTCCTGGCATTGAAAAGATAAGTGGATTTACTACTCCTGACCATGCGCCGACTCACATGTCCACAAAATACCTAATTTCAACCAAAAAGCAGTAAGGAATTTTGAATCTGTTTTAATCATCTCCTGTAAGTATCAAACGGCGGAGAATAGAGCCACTTGACCTGGGTAAATGGCTCAGGATCGTGCGGCCGCTTTTCGCAGGAGCTCAAGGAGAAGATGGATGAGCTCCTGCCCTTGATCCCGGTGCTGGAACAGTACAAAACAGACGCCAAGCTCATCACCCAGTTCAAGGAGGAGATCCGCAACCTGTCTGCCGTCCTCACGGGGATCCAGGAGGAGATCGGCGCCTACGACTACGAGGAACTGCATCAGCGGGTGCTCAGCTTGGAGACCAGACTCCGCGACTGCATGAAAAAGCTGAGTGAGTAGAACCACTGCATTGGTCGAAATTGTGTCTTTAAGTAGCTTCGATGAAAACTGCATTTTTACATTTTGCAAAAGGCCAGAAATGCCTCACCTTAGGGAAACCAGAGCCTGCTTTCCAAATTGGAAGTAATTGTTCTTAATGGCTTAAGCGCACCTGGGAACTGAGTGGTATTTGATGAACAGGTGCCTAATTTTCAGATCACCCTCTTACTTTTGGAATAAGTAGTCTGGCAAGTACAGCCAATTCTATTGGCTACTCTAATGGAAATAAGATTTATTGCAGACAGACAGTGTGTGATGATTAATCACTGCTTGGCGGGGCGGGGAGGCATTTCTGGTAGTGGGGAAAGGCAGACTGTAGGAAGGAAGCTGCCCTAAGGCAACACACGAACCAGCAGTGTTTATAACAAGCCAGAGCCACCCCTGCGATGCAGCACTGCCCGCACCTGAGAAATCAGGAGGCCCTTGCCCAGACAGACGTGCTCTGCTCTGTAAGGAGCCGAGCAGGTGACGTGGGTCCCTGGACTGAATTCTTGTCTCAACTTGGGCAGAGCTGACAAACTCTCCCTCTGCACCCATGAGCTAATTATCCAGCTGAAGCCCTCGTGGGACTAATCTGTAAGTTAATGCAGAGTAAATAGGTGGTAGGGAATGAATAAGGAAGGGTTGTGAGCCCATTAGGGACAGTATTTTAGTTGTTGTCATGATGTGACATGGGGGGTGGGGTGACTCAAAAGTGCTCTCTCAATGTCAAAAAACTTTCTGGAATAGAAATAAACTGGGAGGAGGGGTCAATAACTTGAAACAATAAATTTCTGGTAAAGAAAATCTCAAAAGATAAATGCAAATGTTTTAAAATAAAACTTGAATGGGTTACAAGAATATTTTAAAGATTCATCAGCACACTCAGCCCCTCCGAGCATCTCACAATCAGCCCGAGCCACCAGCTTTGTATGCTGGGGCTTGTCCTGTTCTCTCTGTTCTCTCCTGTACTGTTCGGTACAGGCGGACTCCAGTAAAGCCAGGCCAGGCAACAGCTGGGCCACACCTAGCAGACAGTGAGCCCCACCTGAAGCATCCAGTGATGTTCTCGAGGGAATCACAGGGGAAACTTGGGATTGATTGGCTCAGTGTTAGAAATGAACTTCACTTCCAGCACATACAGGGTGGGGCAAAAGTCGATTTACAGTTGTTCGCATGGAAAATAGTAATAGTAATATGAGAATAAACTGTCACATCCTTACAGCTGTAAACCTACTTTTGCCCCCCCTGCGTTCTCTGCGCTTACTGGGCTGGAAGGAATGACTATGCACTTAGGTGATTCCAACCCCAACTTTGTTTCTTCTAATCTACTGATGACTCGCCACACTCCATCTCCTCCAATACTGAAAATATATTTGGGACAAAGAGGTTCATCTAAAGAATGCATCCTATTTCTTCTTATTAGACCCGGATAATGTTTCTGTGGTGTCCTTAGGTCTCAGGACTCTGACTTGTAAGATATAGCAGACTTTTTATTAATTTTTCCACACAGACCAGTAAGTTTGAAAGAATGTGATTAAACTTCATTAATTGCATAACATTCATTTTTATTTTAAGTAATCAAAAGCATATCCAGTAACCAGTACAGATGTCAAACAGCAATAAAACTAGTATTTAACTTTGATACTTAGTGAGATGGCTGCTATTTGAGTTCACTGACAGGACCTCACAAAATACTAACAATAGGAGCCCACGTCATACACTCCTTCTGGATTATCAGCAGCCCAGGTCCCCCTCTACCCCTTCACTCCGCAGAGGCCACAGTCGCCCCGACTCGTTCTTGTCCCAAGGGCTGGGGATGTCTCTTCACCACTCTGTGTTTATGTCAGTTAATTCAGACCACTTACTGAGAGCCTCTGACCTCGCACAGTGTACAGACGTGTCCAGGTAGAGACAAACAGCCCTAATACCGTAAGTATAAAGCCAGCCACATGGTCCCTGAAAAAACAAATAAATGAATCTTCCTATTTTTCCTTAAAAAAAGAATCACTCCAATTTGAAAGGAGGTAGCTGATAAGAAAACAGAAACATAATTTTTAAAATGTATCTTTATTGTTGAAAGTACTCTAGCTGTCTCCCCCTTTACGCCCTCCACCCCACTGCCTACCGCCCCTGTGTCAGAGTCATAGTTTGATAGTATGATTAACACTTTACTTAATATTTACACTCCCTGGGAATTGGTATAGATTCCCAAATCATCTCTGTGAACATTTTAACTCCGTGCCTAGCATTATCTCATAGGCAAGTGCCCAAATATCAAACTGTCAGAACACATGGACTCAGAAAATCAATGTTAATCAACATCAGGACCATTAACAAAAATGTGGGGAAGAGTATAACAGAGGGTCCGTGCCAGAGGGTCTAGAGTCCAGTTGCTGTGCTGCTCAGCTCTGGAGGGGATGTTGGATAATTTTAGCATCAACAAGAGAGTCGCAGGAGCAAGCCTCGTTCATCAACAGCATCCCTTCCCTCTCCACCAAAGCCTCTCAACACACACACAACCAATCAGCAGGTGGTAGAAATGGGTTGGGAAAAGAAAAGAAAATTGCAACCATGATGAATGTATTTCCACCCACCTTTTCAGTGGATTTGCTTTTAGGGAAAATGTCACATGAATTTTAAGATAACTAACAAAACAAACAGACTCCTCGCCTGCAAGGCCTCAGTTACTCCCAGATAGTGAAGAAGGTGCTGAAGGAATCGCAAGGCATCGAGACCGTGAGAGCACCATTCAGCTTATTTCTACGAGAGAATTCAAGTTTTGGTACAAATAGAAATTAGGAAAAATGCTTCAACAGCAATGTACCCTAGTGGCCTGAATGAGGTACAGTAATGCTCTTTCCTGAATGCTTAATTTCCTACTACGAGAGACTGAATAGAATCAAGTCCCCTGTGCTTAATTAAATCACACCATATTCCCAGACATGCACAATATTATTATATGCATGTGAGAATTTAACTGAAAACGCACAGTTAAAGCTCTCGCAGCCCCCTGAGATCACCGATAGACATTTAACGTCGATTATAATCAGGCCTCCAGCCTTCCATCCTCTACCCCCTGCCTCTTGCTAGTTCTGTCTCAGGGCAATGGTTTGGTGCCATCTAGTGAAGTTCACAAAGAGTCTTTCTATCAACACAAACACTCTGAGGCTTCACGTTGAACAGGAGTAGCAGTAGCATTCAAAACTCGAGGTCCCATGTAACAACACTTGGGTTATTGTTTTTACCGTGTTCATGCCAAATTAGTTTCCAAAGGGAAAACAAAATGTCTACATGGTAATAGTCATGTTTGCACATTCAACAAATATTTCGTGAGTCCCCACTGTGTGCTGGCACTTGGTCAGGTGTTGGGGAGACAGGGCTGGTTCCCTCCGTTGTCAAGAAGCTCGCATTTTCGTGGGAGCAGAAACACGTAACAGATGAGTGCAGCAGTGTGGATGGCGCCCGACAGGCCCCACGCTGCTCTTGCCCGTGTGGTCCTTCCAACCGCAGCGAGAAGGGGTTAGGCCTTGATACGCAGTTTATTGGAAACAGATTGCTCAGCTCAAATTCATCTGCCAGAGGCACACATTGGAGGCAACAATTTCAAACCCAACTGCTGTGTTCAAAGACTGAGACTCGTTCCCCACACGTGATGTCTTTTGTTGGGTACACACAATGAGAGAAACTGCCCGGATACCTCAATAAGTTTAATTCAGTAAAGAGAACCTAACTGATGTAGAAAGAAGCCGGAGAGTCCTCTTGGTTCTTCCCTGAACTTCACTCCCATGCAGTCACACCCTCCCTGCTCCCTTCAGCAGTCTCTCAAACCTTCTCTGCACCTTCCACTCTGTGCAGAACCAACCGCTGTCTGTCATGTCCCAGCGGGCCGGCCCCTAACCACTCCCTCTTACCAGAAGTCATTTCCTCTCCACCACACAGGCTATCTAGAGTCATCGTTCCAAATGCAAATCCAATCATACTACACCTGCATTGAAGTGATTTTCCTTTCAAATTAAACTCAAGTAGGTTTTCCGGTGTGTCTTGACGACATGGATTCTGCCTAATTCTCTAGCCCTGTTCTCTCCCGTTCTGCCCGTGCACTCGCTCTCCACGTTGGTCATCCCAGCCGTTCAGTTCCTCAGCGCTGTATATGCTTCATTCGCCTCCTGGGCCTGGAGTCCCGCTCCCTTTCGTGGGACACTCTCCCTCTCCACCTCACCTACCGATTCCGACAGGTGTTCACGTGTCATACCAGACACTAACTTCCTACCTACTTCTCTGAGTGCTCCTCTGCATGGTTGGACATCCCCTTGCATAGTCTCCTGAAAACTGAAAATGACAATTTGCTATAAAAAAAAAATCTTTACCCCTAGGGACAAGTTGCCCTTGCTCTGGGAGGTCAGGGACCACCCGTGTCTGGTTCCAGCTAAATCTTGGTAGAGGAGCGTAAAACATAATATGTGAAAATTAATGTCCTTAGAGTCTTTGAGAGCAAATACTACCTTTAAATTCAAAAAGCTTTATGTGGCTTTCAAGAAATAAATCAGTGTATGTCAAATATAAAACTTCTGTATCTTCTATAAAACCAACAGTTGGGGGGCATGAGAGCAACAGAAGCAGAGTCCCCCTCTCCTTTGTTTTGCTGCCTGTTCTTTCTTCGGTGCCAACGCAGCATTTTATTCCCGATCACCTGATACTGGGCTCTACTTAGTGCTTAAAGCGATAAACATCTGAAATCTCAGTGGAAACAGGAATTCACAGAAAAATCAAACTGAGCCTGGAGTGAAGAGAAGTGAGATTTAGTTTGCAAATATAATAGGAGAAATTGACAGGAATACCCCCACCCCCAAGTAAATTCAGAATGTTTGACTTCGGGTGGTGGGCACACAATGCGACATATAGATCTGGTATCATAGAAATGTACGCTTGAAACCTATATGATCTTACTAGCCAATGCCGTCCCAATAAATTTAATTACAATAAAATAAAAAAGCTCTGCAAACGATCATTTACCAAAGACAGTTCTACTCCCCCTAAAATTCTAAACTATAATACAGAATGCCGTTTATCCAGTGTCCACTCACGTGATGATGATTTATTCTTCTAAAACCCTGGACTCCTACTTATTTTAGCACATCTGGGGGTCATGGTATATTTTACTATAAACTGATTGATTTATAACTTATCTTTTTATATTCTACATTTTCCTAGATTACAACTAAATTATAAGCCTTTTAAGGATATAAAACCTGTGTTTTCAGAGGCAAGCATAGGTTGTCAAATTATTTGGGATTTCATACTACAATTCTGCTCCATTCAGTTTGGATACTAAATAGAGTTCACCTTAAAGATGTGTTCCTGATATAAGCTTCATCCCAGAAAATGTTGAGGATGTTTTGAAAGTAAACCAGGGGTAAATTTGTGTTAATTATGAGAAGCAGACATAGTTGGACACACACTTCTTGGTCCCATTTGCCGGACACCCACTGAAAACGTCCCAGTGCCCGGCCCACGGGGGCACGGCCTCGTCCGCAGCTCTGTAGTTGGTGAAATTAGACGTGAAAATAAAGGTTAAATAATAGAAACCGATTTCACTATCAAATGTATGGCAGAGGTAAACTTACTTTAAGTAGCTTCAATAGACAGACGTTGAACATCAAACCTTATCTTCCTGCTGTGCTCTGTGTCCGTAAGGAAAAGAAAGAATACTACCATAGACATAATCACTGTTCCGTTTAATTTACTTACATGGGCATGGCCTTAGGATTCAAGTTCAGAAGTTGTTAGTCCAGGACATTACAAAATTCAATTATATATTAAAGAAATAAACAAAAGAGAAGGCAGATTTTTTTATGCTTTGTTGATCGAAACAACCGGCGTTCCTGCTGCATCCCAAATGACATCTTCTTCTGAGCTGTAAATTGATAAACATGGATTATAGCTGATGCTACAAAGTCAAATGTCTAACGGGCACAAGAGAAATAAAATGGTCACGTTCTTCAACTACCTTATTCAGTATATTTTCTGAATATACAGAACCATATGCATGCAGTGTATCATAAAATGCTAATGTTTTCATATGTATCTCTGCCAACGAGAGCAGAGCAGGAGAAAATCAATGAAGCAAAACTTAACTTCTCTCTCTGCCGACCACTTTTGCAGGGACATTTGTCTTCCAAACGTCTGGGAAAATTACCCTTTCTGTCTGGCTTCCTTTGTTCTCATGGAAAGTGAGAAAGATAATTATTTATTGGAACAAAAACTAGTGTGGGGAAGCCAAGAAACAGAAATGACTTTTACTGTTTATTTTACTTTATGTTTACAATTTCTGCACTGCATCAGAATCTGAGGATACCAGTGTTTACTTAACACAAAAATCCACAAAATTATAAGTACAAAAACAGCCAGTTTTAAAAATAAATTCCAGCAACTTTAATTTTACTAATTTCATTCGACAAGATGAATTTAGCTTAGGCATCCAATAACTATTTATAAGAGAAACTTCTATTGGAACAAAATAAACAATGAGAGCTCTTCTGTTTTTTGCTTCCTGAGAATAAGAGTAGATGATGATGATGAGTGTGTTTGCTTGTATGTGTGTTTGTTTTATTACAACCGCAAATACCGCCTTCTACCCATCAGCATATAAAAATTTGTTGATCCCCTATCCATTCAATGTTCTCTTAGTTAGATTAGCAACATGTCAAGCTTCATCACCTTACAGATGAGGAAACCACCCCAGAGAATAACTGCACAATCCAATTGTATGATGATTTAATGTGGTGGCTTAGATTAGAAACCAGCTCTCCTAACACCCACCTCAGCATTCTAAGGTGGAATGTACTACACGAAGCATACTTCCTGGGAAATTGTGAAGTAAGTACAGATATGCAAAAAAAAAAAAAAAGCACATAAAAGAATAGAGACATGGTTACTCATGGTTACTAAATAGATTAAATTACCATATATTTATGGGTTCATTTATTTAATTAGTCTCTCTTTTACATCATCAGTTTCTCTCTCTATTAGATTATTCCTAAATGCAGTCTTCCTTAAACAACGAGATCAGCACACAGTGAACATTCCCCAGACCCTCTCATTTCTCCACCCCACCCTGCCTTCCTCCGAAGGCCCTCCCACAGCTGCTGTTTGGTTTCCAATCTTAAAAACCACCTCCCATCCAGCTTCTGATCTCTGCACTTTCATTTGATTCTTGTGATCACCAGTGACTTCTTGCTGTCGAATTCCATGGTCATTTCTTTGACTGTATCTTTTATCCTTCTATTGGATCTAGATTTATCTTTATGTTATCTAGACACCTCGGTGCTATTCCCCACAGGTCAGTACTTCGTCCTTCTTAGAATGAATGCTCTTGTTGCCCTGGCCGGTTTGGCTCAGCGGTTGGAGCGTCGGCCTGCGGACCAGAGAGTCCAGGTTTGGTTCCTGCTAGGGGCACACACCTAAAAAATAAAATAAAATGCTCTTGTTTTGAGGATTTCTTAACACCGCACTATTTTTTCTATCCCATTTATACTTAGTGGGCTCTTAGCTGGGTCCTGTAGACACTGGGATGCCCCGGGGCTCTGCTCTCGATGCCTTTCCCTGCTCGGGTTGGCTCTAACACAACCCAGCCTGTGGCTCGTCGTCACCACTGCGCTGAAGTCTGCCGCCAGCGCCTGTCGGTCTGGCTGCATAGACTGTGTGTTATCTTCTCTATATCTGCACAGGGAGATAGTCATGAACAGCTTGAAATAACACATATGGAATTTATTTTTCCTCCCAAGTTCATTCCTTCTTATTTCATCTGAATAAATGATACCATAATCTACCCGGCTGAACAAGCCAAAAATCTGGATGTTATCCTAGATTCTTTTCAACTTGAGATTTTTTTTTAATTCCTCTTTTTACTTTCCATCCTATCATTTAAAGTCTAGTCCTACCAACTTTATCCAAAAAAAAAACCACATAACGCAAATCGTGTGCTTTTCTCCGTCCTCACCACTGCTTCCACATCTGTCCCGGGGGCCAGTGTGAGAGCCTCTTGACTGTTCTCCCTGCCCACGGTCTCTCCTCTAGCATTGGTTTTCCATTGTAGCTACAGTGATTTTTGTTTAGAATGTGGCTCACATTCTCTTACCACCCACATCTTTTTTAAATGCTCCAATAGCTTTCCATCTTACATAGAATAAAATCCAAATACTTACACTCTGATTTTACAGTTTCATTATCTGGACTATTCATTCACCTCTTCAGCCTCATCTTCTGCTTTTCCAAGAATGCTCTAGACACGCTGGCCTTCTTTATTTTCATTCTCTGAACTCACCACGCATATCCAGATCTGGGGCCTTTGTGAGAACAATAATAGCTAACATTTAGTAAATACTTAACTGCGCATCAAACACTATTCTAAATTCTTGGCACATGCTTCTTATTAAATCTTCCCAGTAACTCTGTGAAATAGATACCATGCCTCCTGTCCCCCATGAGACACTGAGAGAGAGGTTAGATATTGTTCGAGGCCCCAGAGAATAAGGATAGAATCAGGACCCAGGCCGCCGGGCTCCTTAACCCGTGCCTCCAAAGCTGTGCAGCGGTGCTTTCCACTGACTGCCCACCGCCCAGATGCCCCTCATTCTGTTCACGGGTCCGAGCCTGACCTCAGATTGAATACCACACGCTCTCAGAGGTCTTCCCTACCCACCCCCCTAACGCAGCTCCTTAGTCCCTCTTTACCAAATCGCCCTACTTAAATACCTGCATTAAATGTATTCCTCCCTGACATATTTAGCTTGTTTTCTTATTTATTTATTTATTCCTTCTATTTTGTCATCAAAATGTAAGCTTCACTAGAACAGAGGTCTCATGTCTCACTCACCATTATCATTCTAATGCCAAGAGCAAGTGCATGTTGCTCATTAAATCTTAACTGAATGAATGAATGAATGAATGAATGAACAAAACACTGCTATCTGAATACAACATACAAAAGCCTTTATTTTAGCACCCACGGGTGTGTTTTCTGAGGCAGAATTGACTGGAATAAGAATGGATCATCCCCACCAAACAAGACAGATGGTAAGAGTTGCTTAGCCTGCAGCCCACCCCACCATGGTCACCCGAGGTGGAGGGACTTTTATGTAAAGCACCTTGTCCGTGACTCTGAAGACTAACGGACATTTCCATACACAATTACCACAGAACTATTTAGGGTTTTAAACAAGTTTATTGCCATGTAGTCCGGTATTCTCTATATATTATTTCAAGTTAAGAAACCAAGGGTCTCATTTACTATATAGATCTTTTATTTTAATTGTTGGTATTTTGGAGTATTATTTATTCACTTCAAGTGTGCTTCTGAGATTTCTACTACAAAAATTGATTTACTCAAAGGATATGATGAAAGGGTGGTGACGGGAAGACAGAGGCTGAGGGTGCAGAGTGAGTCCCGGGCAGATGGGCGGCAGCTGATACGAGACAGGCCCGGAGGAAAGTAAGGACACACAGGAGAATTCAGGAATGCTAACCACAGGCTCACGAGCAACGACAGGACCCTCCTGGCCAGAGGCCAGACACGCAGCATCTCCATTTGGAACCAGAGCTCACACGGTCTCACATGCACATTTGAAAATGGTTTATGTCTAACTTAAAAGCCCACTCGCCGAAATCTCACAGAGTTCAATTTTGCAAAATTATATTGATTTACTAGATTATAGAGCTAAGTGTCCTTCACACAGAGAGCTACCATTAAGATACATATGAAGAACCAAATCGGTGAAACCTAGTAAGAAGTATAAGTGCATTAAACTTCTCCTTTCCAGACCCTCACATTTATTTTTTATAGAAAACTAAACATGGAAGATCAGTTGAACTTCCTTATTTCTTTCTATGTTTGACAGTTTATGGGTATGTTTTATAGATGAATACAGGTAAATGTGGCTTAAAGTAAGATAAATTTTAAGTTAGCTCAGGAGGCTGTCTTAATGGAAGAGACGCTGTTATATATCACTGTACTCAGGGCTGAATTTCCATAATTTTTATTTAATATCAGCTGGTAGTCAGCGCACTGAGGGCTACATTCTCTTCTCCTCAACACGGGTCTGGTCTGCAATAATGCCCTCACTTAACCTTCCTTGGCAGCTGAGTCCAAACGGAAAAGACAGACAAACATGGAATGGATGGGCAGAAGCAACTGTATTTTGAGAAGCTACAATATATAAATCTGTTTTGTCTCCCTGTTTCCGCATCCCCCAACACCTACCACAGTCCTGGTGCATGATAACTTCTCCGTGAAGCGATGTTCAGTGAATAAGTTGATTAAATAGTAACTACTTGTTGTACCCTCTAACCTGTTTCAGAGAACATGCCCATTGCTGCAAGAAGCAAGCAAAGCCAAATTCAGCTCCGGTGTCGGAGCCTGCTTTGAACCCCTGGCGTCACTTGTCTCGGTTCCGGTCTAAACAGCCTAAGGCTCAGCAGCACCCCTTCGCCATATGGCTACCACACTGGGCTCCATCCAAACGCCACAGAAGCCGAGCCACCCACGCCACCCACGTGCTGTCACTTTCTGGAAATGTTGATTACATGAGATCCGTGGCAAAGATAACTGCCAAAGATAATTCGTAGGCAGATGTTAACCAACCCATCCAACTCATCTCCTATTAAAGTTATAGCTCCAGAAATTGAATTCAGAAGAGCATTTAAACCCAGAAAACAGACCAGCCTCTGAAATACGTACCCGTCAGAGGGGAAGCTGAGCTTCGTGTCTCCTTTGCCCAGACGACGCTTCCAGCTTCATGCGGTGGGGGCTTCCTATGGCCAAGGGCTGGTTCTGCCAAAAGGCGGGTTAAAACCCTCACTTTGAGGTTTAACTGTATAGTTTCACCATCTAAAATGTTAAGTTCAACTCCAAAATGAAGTCTCTATTCACTCTCAGTATAAAAACAACCCGAAGTCACCAGAATGCCTTCCTGATCCTGTGTCCCTTTGGCCATTTCCTCTGGACGTGACGTTTTGTGGGGACAAACAATTCATTATGTTTATGTTTCCTATTGGGGATATTTTAGTGATCTATTTCCAGAATGAATTTAAACTGATTTCTGAGATTCCATGTATCATTTTTTGTTCAAATGATCATGAAAGGTCATTCATCTTTAAAGAATTTTTTTAGGAAATTGTAGACTACTTTTTTCTCCTGTGGAAAGCGGATCTTCAACAGGAGCATACTTTTCCAAGATCATTCTCACCAACTGTGTTGAAATAAAATGTATACTATCTTTCAGTAGAGCTCCCACACCTGTGTGAAGCAATGTAATCATCTATTAGTTTTACTTAGCATCTATATGAAGTAACTGATGTTATAATTCATGGTAAGAAATCTATCTAATTTTTTTAAAGGTTGAAAGAATTATATATATATATATATATAGAGAGAGAGAGAGAGAGAGATTGCCATGTCAATGATAAGATAAAGCTGGAATTTTAAAGAACACAATTTCGATCTAGTCCTTACAGGATTGAAACGAAATTAAAATGCAGAATATTTACAGTTTCCATTTCTGGAGACTATTTACATCTTCAGTTTTTGCCTGCTCCTTAGACCTGCAAGGAATCTGGCATTTAAAGACCTGAACGTGAGTTTTCACTAGGTAATGTATACAGCCGGCCCATGTTTATCGCGGTTAATCAGTTCCAGACTCACCACGATAAATGAATTTCCGCGAAGTAGGATTCTTTATTTATCTACGTAATGTGATTTTTGCTTTTCTAAATGTATGGCTGACATTCGGTTTTTGCAGCTATGTTACCTTTTACGATGATAAATACTGCATGCACATGGCTAGAGTATACGCTGAGGTTAAAAAGACCCTGGAACAGGCAGCCGCACCCCCTCCAGCTTCGCTGTCCAGACGCAACCACATTTATTTGGGCGGCTGTACGTGGTTAAATCTTATCTCTAAAATATGCTTATTTTCCCACTATTTTTAAACTCAGTTTCAAATATTGTTTACTGACTTTCTGCTCTGAGGAATGAGGATTTAGGTCACAGCCAAAGTCAGTTTCTTTCTTGTCTCCTCATAATACACTTAGGACAATTCAGCTTGAGCCTTCTCAACTTTGTAGCTTCGAGCCTCATATTTAAATCTGGACTCTTTCCCATCAGCTATAGGAAAGCTCTCCTAGCACCATGTTTGGACGTATGAAGTTAGTGACACCCCGTCTTCCTTTCGTCTCTTCTCCCGATTTTTCATTCTCTCACATATGACCTTGACCTGGGTCATCATGGCGGGAAACACCTTGTGGTTTCTACAGCCACGGAGCAGATGAACACCTGTCTTCTGTAATTAGTTTGGGGGCTGGCTCTGCAAGTGAGGCGTCTGTTATTCTGACAATGCTCACATCGTTCTTTCGGAGCTAAGTGGTGGACGCATGTCTTCCAACGTCTCGGCCTCTGTGCCATTCCAAGGGGCATATTACTAGAGTTAAGTTCAAATAAAGTCTCCTTTTATGTACATCAGAAAGTGCCTTCACCATACCCTGTCTGTCCCAGAGGGTGTCAGATAGCACATGCACAGACCGATGCCCTTATTTCTGAGGCCTCCTTGCTGGGTGTCTGTTCACTCTGGAGGAACTGCTCTCGGGACCACCGCACATCACGGAGACAGGAGGCCGCTCTCCCAGTGCATGGCTCGCCCTGTCTTAATTGACTTGCTCATTTTGTTACAATATTTCTTTGTAAGAAAAAGCCCATTATAGTCAAACTCTGGAAAGTTTGTGTGTCAGAAAATTTTCTTATTCTGGCTTCCTCTGATTTTCCCCCTAAACATAAAGGCACTGACTTCGTCCGCCAGGGTCCAGCCCCGACAGTGAGGAGCCAGCGCCAGTCCCCCCCCCCCCCCCATTCGCATGTGGCCGGCTCGCATCCTGCCTCTGAAAAGTTCTCACTTCCTTTATTACCGTCTGCTAAAATTTCACAGGAATTTTTAAAACCTTTTTTTTTTTTTCATTCATTATGTTGTGCCCTTTTAATCTGAATACTTAGGTTTCAAAGCTGGGAAAATTCCTTAACATCTTAAACCAGAGTTACTTTTCACATCGTATCTAATTTCGCTATTCATATTTTGTTGAATTTATTATTCATGCCTAATGGGAAAGAAAACATACATTTTGTTTTGTGGTCATTTTCAGGGGGCATGTGTCTTCCTATTTATTTCAGTATACTTACATTTTCATGCACCCGCCATCTGTGAATTAAGAAATATTTAGTTGGTCAGATTACTTTCACTCATGTATTCAGAGAATATACTCAACTTTGTAGATATCACTAAATAGTACAAAATATAATATTTTCCTTCATCATCTTCTTGATTGCACAACTCAGTGTTCGGCCAGGTACAAATGATTCTCACGAGGAAGTTCTGAGCTGAAGTTAGTTGTGATCCTGATTTGCTTTGGAGATCTGTTCTTTCTCTTCCAAGCACACAGGAACCAATGGGAACTAACCAGCAATGCACCAATTTTGAGGATAGGCAGAGGAGAATGGAAGAAACACAGAAAAGGTTTTAAAAACTTTTTAGTAGAAGAAAAAGAACAGAAAGAAAACAAGTGGATAGGAAAGAATATTCCCCTGTTAAGACCAAAGGCCAACACATACAGACACCTGCTGCCTTTCACAATGGGTATAATCCATCACGTTTCAATGTCACTGTTTAAACATCTCACAAAATGCCTGGGTTTCTGTTTGGTTTGGGTTTTGACATTTTTGAAGTCCAAGATTTTCCTAAAATCTTATTTGATAAAAAGATTACAAAATTTTAGCAAGGTCATTGATTTTCAACCTGCCTACAGCATCGATGGATACTCAGTATCCTTCATGGCATGTGCTCCAGGGTCCCAGGGCTTGCGTTCTGGGGGCCACGTGTCCCTGGCCCGCTGTAGCTGCTCTTCCAGGCCCTGCTGTCTGCACAAGGCATGTTCACTTCAAACTCTCTTTCAGGCGGACTGTGGTGGAGCTTTTGTTGTTGTATTCTGTAACAACATCTTCCCCGGAGCTGCAAATTTGTCAGTACAAAATGAAAACCTGCTTACAGAGTTCCTTCTGGATAGCAGAGGTTGTCCCAAGTGTTGACACACAGGGGCAGGGGAGGGGGAAGAGCTACTAACCAGGTAAACAGGTCCATCAACAACTTGTTTAATTTTCCCGACTTCTTAAAGACACAGCTATGAATTGGTATAATGATAATGCCTTTCCTCATTTCTTTCCTTCCAGATTGTACAGATCATTCCCTATTTTTAAACTTTGTATTTTAGATTTAGAGTCTCTCAAAAGTAAGTCTTCATGGTTCTACACCCAACATGGATGATCATTCACTCAGAATACGTAATATTAATCACATGCCCAGGAGTGCTTGTTTTGTTCCTGTGACCATGTGTGTTGGAATCATTGCCCACGATCACCTAACCTGTTTATGTTTCTCTAATTTCAGCATGTGGCAAACTGATGAAAATCACAGGGCCAGTTACAATCAAGACTTCTGGAACCCGATTTGGTGCCTGGATGACTGATCCTTTAGCGTCCGAAAAAAATAACAGAGTATGTTTCTTCCATAAACACCTTTGCTTAGAATTAATATTTATTTATGTTTTTTGTGTACTGGACTATTCATTTCCTTTAAGGATATAGTTTCAACTTGAACACTGTTACATCACTGCAAATATCTTTAGTTTGATCATATTAACATAGCTACAAACTTATTTTAGTACAAGTTCCATCCTATAATTCACCAATATAGTGAGTCTAACTTTTATTTTTTCTAGTCTTGTTTTATACTTTAAAGGGCTAATTACAAGAATACAAAATTCTCTCTATAGTTCTACTAAAACCTGTTCCTTAATATGAAAAAAATTAATAAATAAGTGAAAAACTCAAAAGCTAACCAACTCACAAAACAAGCTGAAATATTCCTGGCATCTAGAGGTAATTTTTAAGGAAATAACACTGAACACTGGGCGGGGGGTGGGGAGTCATTTTCCTCAATTGGCAAGGCCTGTATTCTGTGGATCAGTGTACTGGAAACTTACCATAGCTCTGTTTATGTTCTATTTCAAAACTCACCATACACTAAGATTCTCAAGGGATCCAAACAAGATCAGTAGCTATATTAGTAAAATGATTACATTAAAAGATAGTTGTACCATCAAACTGGTCCAATGAGCATGTGTTAGTTACTAGAAGGTTCTGGGGTATCCATAAAAGAGAAATATATTAAATGGTGTAAAGTCAGACTATACATTTTTCAGAGCAAGTTACAGAACAAGTAAATTTGCTGGAGGTGGTATTTTTGCGGTTATTGATCAGATTGACCCATCAGGTAATTAAACAAAGTGATGTGATTTGTACTGACATCTGTCTAGTGCACTCAGTCACAGGCTCTGAATGGTCAAAAAAGAACAAAAAGCAAATCAACTTCAAGGCAGAAAATTCAGCTGTTTCCTTTCCACATCGACCATGCCCCTATTTTGCAAACACCTGCCGTGCTCTCGGCCGTAAGAGAATTTTCTCCAGAGCCCGAGAGTAGTGATAGGAGTGTGCTGACTCTGTCTTTATTTTGGAATTGTCAGAAAGGTACAGAATTTACATACTCCATTTGTTTATTTATTTTTCCATCTTCCCAGGTCTGGTATATGGACAGTTATACTAACAACAAAATAGTCCGTGAGTACAAATCCATTGCGGACTTTGTCAGCGGGGCCGAATCAAGGACATACAACCTCCCTTTCAAATGGGCAGGAACTAACCACGTCGTCTACAACGGCTCGCTCTACTTTAACAAGTACCAGAGTAACATCATCATCAAGTACAGCTTCGATCTGGGCAGAGTGCTTGCCCAGCGGAGCCTGGAGTATGCTGGCTTTCAAAATGTCTACCCCTACACGTGGGGGGGATTCTCCGACATCGACCTCATGGCTGATGAGATCGGGCTGTGGGCTGTGTATGCAACTAACCAGAACGCAGGCAACATTGTCATCAGTCAGCTGAACCAAGATACCTTAGAGGTGGTGAAGAGTTGGAACACTGGCTACCCCAAGAGGAGTGCTGGGGAGTCATTCATGATCTGTGGGACACTGTATGTCACCAACTCCCACTTAACGGGAGCCAAGGTGTACTATTCCTATTCCACCAAAACCTCCACATATGAGTACACAGACATTCCCTTTCATAACCAATACTTCCACATATCCATGCTTGACTACAACTCCAGGGATAGAGCTCTTTATGCCTGGAACAATGGTCACCAGGTCCTGTTCAATGTCACCCTTTTTCACATCATTAAGACTGAGGATGACACATAAGCAAATGTAATTTGTTTTCACTGATCTAAACAGTGACATTTGTGATCAACTCTCTAGGACCCCTTTGGTGTTTTCTTTATTATAATGTTCCACCATTTCTCCAAAGCATTTTTATTATAAAGTTGGTGTTTCAAAAAAGCAGCAGGCCTGTCTAAATTCACCTGTTGGAAACCATCTGAACTCCTAAATTTACAAGGCCTATCATGTCCTTGTCATGAAAAGCATTACAAAGAGCTTAAGTGACTAAAGTCAGACTTTTAGCAAAAGATTAATGGTCTGCCTTATATTAGAGTCAGAGACTAATGGTAGCTTAAATGCATGAATGTCTCTTTCTACTTTTTTTCTTTTTTAACTCTGCCATTTTTTACTGTCTCTAGCTCCACACCAGGAAACATTCTGATAGGAATCAGGAAAACACAAAACAAAAAACAAACAGCACTTTCTCCCCATTCCGTTTGAAAAGATACGTGAGGATTTTCTTTACATGGAGAGAGAACACGAGTCACTTCCCTGTCCCTCATCCTTGACGCGGTGCTGACAGTCATTTCTAAATCTCTTCTAACACTTGATCGGCAATATGTATTTCTACCATCGAAACCACCATTGTGCAATTGTATCTCTTCACTTCTGTGAAAGTAAGTGATTTTTTTATAGAATACACTGAAGTTTAATCTCAGTAATTATTATGGGTCCATTTTCAAGCGTGGTCAGGAAGGAAGTATCTTCTCGGCGTACCCCTTTACATAGTATTAAGAGCTAAAAAGAAAATCGAACCAGGTCCCTTCCATCGAGTTTCAGTTCACCCCAAATCCTGGCCCACTGACACGGGACGCTAACCAGATTCGGTACAGACCAGTGACTCACTCTCCCTGTGGAAAGCAGCCCTTACCGGGGCTTGCAGAGAGGAGCTGAGCCACTAACTTGGATTGGAGTTGACTATACTCATTTATAATGCAACCAAACAAATTTTGTTCTTCATAACTAAATATATCAGTGTTGTAACTTATATTTCACACACAACTTGCAATAATGTGGTTCCTTGTGTCAGCATTCTAAAAGTACATGAAGCACATATAACAACTCTTTTAAAAATTCTGTAATATCATCTAGATTTACGTTATAAACTCTGGAGAGTTATTGGCCAGATTTGTGCAAAAGAGAATGATAGGAAGACTTGGGAGTTGTCCGTGTCATTTAAATTTACGAACAGCCAGTTTGGAAGGCAACCCCTGCTTACCGCGATTCACTGTGTGTGCAGAAATGATGTAACCAAAAAAGACAGCTTTAGGATTTTATGTTAACAACTCCAAACACATATGATCGATATATATTGAACATCTCTTTGAGTTTGGATAAACGTTCCATATTTTAAAAATACTCATCTAACGCAGTTTTACAGAAACTAGTATGGGTGAGTTTTATAATTTAAAAAGTATAGAATATAATAAATAATATATAACTTAAATTGTTGTAAATGTTTAGTTTCACACATACATGATATTGTAATTTCCTTTGTAAAGTAAGGATATAACAATTCAGATAAAGTATTGTATAAAGAAATGCTAACACTTAAGAGTAATTCATTTCCGTTGTCACAAGTAAAACATCATTCTCAAATAGCTCACTGTCAAAAATGTAGGATTAAATAACCCAGTCTTGGGTTAAAGTGTCCAAGTTTAGCAAAGATCGATTGATCTCTCTCTTTCTCTCTGTCTGTCTCTATCTCTATCTCTGTCTCTCTGCCTCCTGGGTCCCTTTGCAATGTTGTCTTTTTTCTCTTTGAAAGCATTTATCTAAGTTCCCCTCTGCTTTTGAGTGTTAAAAAGTTTAGGGGATTCACTTGTCATTGTACACACGCCACAAAAATAATCAGCCGATACTTTGTATATGAGGAGTTTGTATGAAGAAAAGAAAGTCAAGCGCAGAAATGAAGGGATGTAATCGGATGGCCTCTAATGAAGATCTGGGTCTTCATTACTTGTTTGTCACTTTTGTTAAACGATGTAACATGGTATCATGGACAATCAGAACCCGGACCGTCACAGCTCCCTGGACACACGCAGCTTGTAAAGCAGCCTTGTGTCTTCTGTGTGAGTTTCGTCGCCACGTCTGATTCGTGGGTGCGAGTTGCCAGGGAGCGGCCTCAGCGACGGTCGCTGGAACCAGGGAACATGAGTTTAAAAGTGGGATCTGCATTAAGCATTTACAGTTTGAAAGCATTTTCCTTAATAAATTATCAGTTTTGTGCCTGAAATAAGAACTCTAATCACTGTTTTATTTTTAAACCTCAAATAAAATACATTTTATGAGGGGAAGTAATGAGTATCTTTAAATCACCTGCACCATCCAATCGGCAAAGAGATCCAAGCTCAGAAAATCTTAATCTTAAGGGAACTGGGGGACTGGTGTTTTGTGAATTAGCCAGATCATTAACGAACTTGCACGGCATTCGAATACTAAGCTGACTGTGGTCTGATTGTGCTGGAATCACAGCACTTACCCCTGCGCCTGCACTACGCCTCGGCATTCAGAAAATGGCAGTCTCAGAGCACTGCTATATGTGAGCTAACAGAAGATAGTGACAGATGTCTAAGTGCAGTGTTGCAAGAGACTGGATGAGATGCACCTGAAACTGAGAACCTGTGGTTTCCATTCCCACACTGAGTCCTTTCTTCTCTACAGTCCATGGTCTTCTCTCTGATCAAATCGCATCTTCAGAAAATTGATTTTTATCCCTGATAAGAAAATGGTCTTTATATCTGAAAATCACTACTCAATTATTGTTGAAGTACAACTATATAAAAGCGTACTTATGTTCATCTAAAATCAAGTTATTGGTCTACTAAGGAAAGTTTTATAAATAATATTCCTTTGGCTTTATTGTCCTTAAAGAATACATATTTTTAAAAAATTTTATCTGGTCTCCTGAGCATTCAGGATCACCAAATTTTTTTCCTGTGACAGCTAAATTTGAATACAATTGATAGAAAATTAAAATTATCTTTAAGTTAGAGCAAATATAAAAAATATAGATAATGCCACTTCCAAAAGCCAAGAAGTCTAGAAATATGCTTTCGAAAACAAAGTTAAAAACGGCATCTCGCTGACTTGCCCAGGCAGGTATGTTTCAGCCTTTACTAAATGGACAACCTGAGTCCCTGCAGGAAAGAACGGTTCTTTACAAAGTGTGCTTCATCTCCTCCATCATCACGTGACACGGACCATGAGAAGAGCTACTAAAAAGTGGGCTACCTGGCACTGTAGGCAGAGGGCATTAATTAAAATTTAGAAGCTATGAGATGATAAAAAACCTTAATCTCTCACTGCTCACAGCTATAAACAGTCTTTCTAGAAAGGCTCAGAGGCATTATCCAGTTTGGTAGGCTGTATCCATACCAAAATCAAGATCATGGAATAGTTTCTGGTTCTAAAATTAAATAAACTTGGCATAAATCTCTTGGCAAATAATTTGTTATAATCAGTGACTCTTCAGAGAAGGTCTGGGCCTTAATAAAATATGTTCTGTTCCATTGAACTTCTACTAGAAAAAAGTACAATGAAAACATTAGCTTATGGAAGAAAAACCAACTTTGCCCAAATTTTTTATTTTTCCATCATATAGTGAATTTGATTGATAACAATCCCTTGAGTTACAAAACTGAAGCACTGTTTAACCAATCAGAAAGACACCTTCCCCAGTTCACTTTACCGAGCTGATTTCTCTGACTCACATTTTAAAATGATGTCACATAGTTTAGCTCTTTTGTCTGAACAATTTTAATACAGAAATTTTCATCATGTTTAGAGTCAGCCTTGTCTCCAAAATGTCACACTGGAAGGCCACACACGTATCCCCTTTGAAGCTCAGTTTATCGATGGACAAATAAGTTTCATAAATCTAAATTATTATTAGGCGTGAGTTGAAAATAATATAAAAGGAGGACATAAAGGTTGACCTTGCCAAGAGCACCTACAACCTCTCACAAATCCAACCGTCGGTTCCTCATTGGGACGAGAAGCAGCACGCGGACTACGGGAGGCCTCTCTGAACGTCTTCACGCCACAAGAAGTTTGTTGGCAAACTACACACACGTATGCAGTTCGGGATCAAGCCGTGTCCCTGCCAAACGAGAGTCTTCCCGGAAGAGTTCCTACCCGTTGAGAAATATTGCCATAATCTAGCCTCCCTACCACAATTCGCTTGAAAATATCAGTAGACATTTTGAGAAAATAAATAAATATAACAAAGGTCTTGAAAAGCGAGCAAGACAGGAGCTGACTGAAAGAAGCATTCGCCATTTTAAACGTAGGCACGTTGTACGCAGAAATGTGACACGTTGCTGAACTCGACAATGCACATCTGGCCAGCTCTTTCTCTACATCATTCTTGACGTCACACCAATTCACGTGTTACCCATGTGTAGTTTATGTGCTTTCCAACTAGTTCCAACTGTACTATTTATTCATTTATTCAGAAAATCCCTGAGCAAAACTATGTGCCAGACCATTTCTGGGTGCTAGGGTTATAGCTGTCAAGAAATCAATAATATCTTCATGTACTTACAATCTAGTGAGAACAGGCTACAACAAAAATATTGATGAAAATATTGATTAAAAAGGAGTTTTGATTGTGCTAACTGATGTAAAGGAAACAAACAAGTCCGTGTCATGAAGAGTGACTGGGTACTGGCTAAGGGCAGGGGTAGGACGTAATGTTAAGAGGGAATAATAAAGGGATGTCTCCCCGAGAAGCAGCCTGCCAGAATAAATTCAGTCAGGGAATGGAATGTCACCGTCAGATCCACATCAAAATGTGATCTCTACCATTCTGTTTCTAGAAATCCACAAATCAAATAGTTCTCAATAGCTCTCTATGGTGGAAGTTGTGTGTTCTTTATTAACTTGGAGCTTAAGGATACACTTCTGGGGATGGCTGAACCCTGACAATATGCTAAATTTAGTATGCACATGTGGTCATACATGCTCCCGTCTAGGGGATTCACAGCTTTGGTCACACTCTCAAAGACAGCCAGGACCCAAAAGATCACCATGGGGTCAATGCCGGGCAGTTCAATCTCAAATGTTCTAAACACCTGTGTGTCAGCTCTGAATGTCTGCTGTATGTCTTGCAATCCTCAAGAGTTTCTGTTTGTTTCCGAGAGGAAAGAGACCATCTACTATTATTACTAACTATTTTGCTCAGAGGGACTCAAACCCTCTAAAGGGATTTTTTAATATTTGGACCAAATTCAATTATTTTTCTGTGATCAGGCCTTCAAGACACAGTCTTTTTGGATTCGATGACCCAGCGTCTCTATTCCAAGGCTGTAATTCGAAAGCAGCCTTTGGGCAGCACCAACAGAATCAATCTGAAATTGAACAGACGTGGTGTGCCTCATCAAACTTAATGCAGACGCCTCTTCTGAAGTTAGCTGCCAAGGCAATGCATGGACAGCGAGAGCTTAGAACTCTTGCTTTGGTTTAGCAGCTACCGTAGTTGATATGCATGTAATCTATAGCTACAGAAAAAAATTTGTTTTATTAAAAATAGATTAGTGTAGTCACATTTATACTGATAAAATCATAGAGAACCAAGGCTGTCAGTGATGTTTTCATCCCCACTCCCTCCGAAAGGACTTGAGAAGACATCCATTAGCTTCCCAAATTAAAGGGTGGGGTTTACACCTTCCTTTAAAATTTACAATCAAGACTGCCCTCTTACGCTCTTCCTTTAAGCCCCTATTCATCACCAATGTGATTCAAAAATAATAAAAATAAGTATTTATATTTTCCTTCCAGTGTCTATTTTTTTCAATCCTCCTTCAAGGGAATGTTTTTATTGACTTTAGAGAGAGAGGAAGGGCAAGAGAGAAAAAAACATTGATATGAGAGAGAGAGAGAAACATCAATTGATTGCCTCCCATGATCAAACCCACAACCTAGGTATGTGCTCAGATCAGGAATTGAACCCATAACTTTCTGGTGTATGGGATGACACTACGACCAAATGAGCGCCCCAGCCAGGGCTCTCCAGTATCTTAATCAAACACCTTTAGAAACTACTCTTGGAAGATGACGTATGCATTGAAAAAGAAGTTGACCATGTCCTTCTATAAGTAATGAGTTCTTATATTCCAATTCTTGCCTCTCACGTAGAGTTTGGCCCAGCTAAGTGATTAAAATGCATAGTTAATTTCTGATTAGCTTTTCTTGCCATTCTTCCTTAGTAAATGGGCACCAGACAAACTCAAACAAAAGAAGTCTGCTCACTGTAGTTGCTCTCTAATTTTTAAGGCTATTTCCTTTCTATCATTTCTTGTTAGGCTTGACAACAGTCCAGGGGAGAAAGGAGGACAAACATTTTCCTCTTGTTTTATGAATAAGAAAATAGAACATTTGTTTCAATATTTATATTTCTCATAGTCATTCCACAGGCACCTTACACTCAGTATGTCCCAAACCTAAATCTTTATCTTTCCCTCACCTGACCCCCTAATCTATTTTTCCTTCCTACTTCAGCTAACAAAAATACCAGCCCATCCACATCTTTGCTCTTTAAATGCACCTGTCTATCCCATTATCAGATTTCTATGATAATAACTAAAATTGAATGTTTAAAATCTAAGTCAATGTCTATTCCAGATATTTGTTCACCACAATTATCTTCCAGTGTGTTCAGTTCACTCACTGTTTCCTTTCTGATCTCTGTCTCAAAGCCCAGGATCTAGTACCTGTGTGGAAATGCTGCTTTTTGTTCACTGACCTCTGATTCCTCTCCTCTACAATTAGTTTTACCTTTTGCTTTGACCAAGGTCTACTTCCACCAGCTATGGCTTTATGTAATGCTCCCCAACCAAGCAAGCTCCCCACTTTCCAAGTCAAATTAAAGGGTGGGGTTTACACCTTCCTTTAGAATTTACAATAAAACTGCCCTCTTACTCTCTTCCATTAAGTCCCTATTCATTCTTCATAATTCACTAAAAATACCACCTTATTTCTCAAGCCTATGAGACCCATTTTCCTGTTTCCAAAGTACTGATCCTGAATTGTCAAAATTACCACATCACGTTGTAAGAACCTGTTTCCCCATGTTAGCGCGGCGTCCTCAGGAGTTATTTTCCTCATGTACCTTGGCTCAGTGTCCGACACAGAATAGTCCCACAGTAAATGTTCATCACCAAAGAAGTGTAAGAGTCATAAAGTAACCAACTTCCCCTATCTAAAAACGCCAAAAACTTTGTCCCATTCTGAGAACATCATGAGAAATTAACTTTTCCAGATTTATTTTATTAGAAATACATTTCCATCTGTTACTAAGGTAAGCGTCCCAATATATGGACTGGAACTGTCAAGAAGATAAAAAAGGGATTCATTTGCTCTCTTGGATGAATTGTTCTCTCTGTGATGCAGTTCATTTATTTCAGAACAAAGTAGCTTAAAAAGGCTACCATCCCTGCCCTGGACAGTTTGACTCAGTGGTTGGAGCACTGGCCCACAGACCAAAGGGTCACGGGTTTGATTCCTGGTCAAGAGCATGTACCTCAGCTTCAGGTTCAGTTGGGGTCATGGGAGAGGCAACCAATCAATGTGTCTTTCTCACATCAATGTTTCTCTCTCTCTCTCCTTCCCTCCCACTCTATCTAAAAATGAGCAGTGGAAAAATATTCCCAGGAGAGGATGTTTAAAAAAAAAAAAAGGCTACCATTATTATTTGTATTATTTCTCTCCTTAACACCCATTTTTAAAGGAAAAAAGCACCTAAATTTTTGCCCACCCAACTCTTGGTTTCTTTTTTTGCCTGTCTGCCCCTGTAAGTAAAAACTTCACTTAGACACATACTGTGTCTGTGGTAGAGTAGACAGAGCTCTGTGAAGGAGCGGGTGCTACCTGGCCCCTCCACGCCACCCTCCTGCCTCACCCTGCGTGTGCAAGGGGTGTGCCCATAGCAACCTGCTGGTTGTGACTCTTCACGCCACCCTCCTGCCTCACCCTGCGTGTGCAAGGGGTGTGCCCATAGCAAGCTGCTGGTTGTGACTCTGGCGGTGAGTCAAAGCAAATGCGTCTTGTAACACCTTCTAGGTAACATTAGTGAGGATCACATGGTCACGTAGTGCAAGCGATTCTCCCAGAAAGCAGCCTATTCTGTCTAAAATCAGGTCTACCATCTGTCTTGGAGCACGTTTCTCGGTTTCTGTAAATGAAAGCACTGGCTTGATGAGTCGTTACCAAGAGGTTCCCTGTAGAGCTTGAGGTCACTCTAGGGTCCCTCAGTCTGCCACAAAGGGACAGAGGAACTTAACAGAAATGGGACCAAGGCCACCAACGGTCCTCACCACCTCCCAAAAGCAACCTCACTTTTATCTACCTTCTAAGATGTTTCTGTGTTACATGCTTTCATTGACAGAAAACATTTTGTTGTTGTTGTTGTTGTTTAAGTATAAACCCACTTACTAGGTGGCGGCCGAAGTTTCTTTCAGCTCTAACTTCCTGATCTGTGATTCTAGAAGACCAGTAAAGGGTGTGTGTGCATGGGGACTTGAATTCTTGTGTAGCTGAGAATAAAGGGGAAGATACTGCAGAGAAAGAAGAGGGAAAAGTGGAAGCTGACTAGCTGGGTCTCAGCGAAGGCTAACACTCCATTCTCTTACTCCACTGAACTTGCCACCTCGCCAGGGATTTTCTGATCACATAACTCAGCTCAAAATCCTTGGCTTTTTCCTTTTTATACTCCTTTTAAGAACTCATCCCTATAATACATCATCTGTATGTTGTATCATGTGTTCACCACCTCAAATCAAGTGTCGTTCCACACCGTTATCCCCCCTTTATCCTCTCCCACCTCCCCCACCCCCTTTTCCTCTGGGGATCCCCATACTGTTGTCTGTGTCTAAGATTTGTGAGGTTTTTATTTTCTGAATCCCTTCACCTTTCCCACCCAGCCCCGCAACGCCCCTCCCCTCTGACAGCGTCAGTCTGTTCTCTGTCTCTGAGACTGTTTCCATTTTGTTTGTTAGTTTATTTTGTTCATTAGATTCCACCTATTAGTGAGATCATATGGTTCTTGTCTTTCTCTGACTGGCTTATTGAATTGCACACCTGAAACCTACCTGATTTGATTAACCAATGTCACCCCAATAAATTCATTTTAAAAAGAGAAAAAATTATACCCGGAGAAACATATAAAAATACATAAAACACTTTTCTAAACTAACTAACTAACTAAATAATAAAGATAACATTTAAAGCTCAAAAAAACCTCATCCTCGCACATGGCTTCGACTATTGCTGGATGACTTCCAAACCCATTCGTGTCTCCGAGTTCAGACTGTGGCCACCTCGGCGACACGTGTCTGTGCAGACGCTCCGGCCGTGGCCACTGCCACACAGCAACAATCTTTCTTACACCAGCGTCCCTGCTTCAGCACACACGGCCCGCATCATCTCACAACGCCAGCTGGCACCCCGTCCTCCCCCCGTGCCCCTCGGCTGCGGCTCGCCAGGGCGCCCTCCCCCGCTGGTGAACGCTTGCCCGAGCCCCTGCCTCAGAGCAGCCCAGCCTTCTCCTTCTGGACGGCTGTCCCGGGGCTTCGCTCAGCCTTGTTATCTGCCCCTCCTGTGCGGTTACGTGACGTGGCACTGGCCCCAGTCACCACACCTGACTACAAACACGTGTTTGCTCACGCGCCTGTCCCCACCGTGGACTGAGTCTCCTGGCCCAGGGGTTCCCCCAGGAGGCAGCAGGTTCCCTCTGTTGCTGCCCTGACCAGCCAGACCATTATATTTTATTCCTACCGCCACCCTTTCCGACGTATTTCTCTTCCATCACCTTCATTCCCCATGTCCAAACTCTCACGAAAACATAAACATCTGTTGTTTCTTCTTTCAAACAATTTCCCCTCTACCTTCCCGACTCCCCAGTGCCATGCGTGATACGAGGGCTCACCTCTTCTACCTGCCAGACGTACCGAAGAAAGGTTGCTGGCAGCTGTCTCTGCCTCCAATCTCCTCCCAAATCAGACCTGCGTTCTTCCACTGGGTCCATAAAGCACTGTGACATGCCCTGCTCATCAGAAATACAAACCAGAAGACAGAGCTTCTTGTTCCCTTTACACAGATTTCAGGCTACTCTGACTGAGCCACCTGACGTTCGCACCTTTATTTTCCATCATTACCCAACAGACTTCCTCTGGTCCACTCACAGAGCCCTCTTCCTTGAGGACCCTGCCAGTGTTCCTTCCTCCAAGCGTACGCTGCATTCCGAGTGTCCTCTTTCCTCTCTTGTTATCAAAAACCTTACTTATGCTTCTTGGTCCAAAAGCCCACTTGGTCGAAATCATGCTACCAGGGGCATCGACTTTAACAAGTGCGGAAGAACAGGAGCCAGAGAAATTTGCAAGAAAATGTGAGGTTTTAGATTCTGCAAAAGTATATAGTGATTTTGGAGCAATGATTTTCAAGAAAGGACTAGTTCACACGCTGATAAAAGAGATGTCAAATCTTGCCCTTGACCCTACAGTCCAATTAATTACTTTTCCAAATATGTGGGAGCTATTTTGTTAGCCCAACTTCTATCAGACGCTGACTAATGATGCTATAAAACCTCATCAAATAAACCCCAGGCCTGAACCAGCGTCTCACTGCATCACGTCCCACGGAGTGTGTTACTCCGGAGGAACAATACACTTTCTAGAGGTCCCGAGAAATTGAGGAGCACCTCCTCTAGTGAGTCCCCAAAGGAAACTGCACTCTTTGTCGTAGCATAAACAGCTTTGAACCAGCTGAAATTTCTCCTTGGGCCCTTACTTCCCTGGGGCTTTCTTGAGGCTGATTTTAAAGTGTCTTATGTTCCCCGAAAACCTAGTGTTTTAGTTCCACCAAAACAAGGGAGGCCAGTTCGGATCAGAATGTGGAATGAAGAAAGGGAGGAAAGGACCCAGGCGATGCGAGAAGGTGAAATGAAGCTTTCAGTAAGAAGACAGGGACATTTAGGTTGTACAAGAGTTTATCCTGAGCAGAGACGATCCGTTCCTTCACTTAGCAAACATTTACAGTGCACCTATGAAATGCCAGGCAGGTCTGTTAAATAAACCAGGCTAGCTGTGTGGACACGGAAATTAGTTGAAGGCAGGCTCGGCCACTCCTGTGGACTCCGCAGTCCGTAGTACCTGACCAGCTGAGCTGAGAATTTGGTAAGAGCAGGATGTAGACACCGACCCCTTCATGAAATGCTCCTTGATTGGACTCAGCTGCAAGATTCAATCTCATGTCCGTGATTTGCTTATTTTTTCTACTGTTCATATGCTCCCAGATAGCAAGTAAGCTCCATCTGGCAGGATCAGGGTTGTCTTACTCACGTTTTTACCTGCACCACCTAAATTAGCGCCTGACACGCAGTTTCCCAGAAAATAACTGCTGAACGAATGAATGACTCAACAATCATCTGTAAGAACTCCAGATTGCATATCTCGGCTTCTGATGTTACTTAGTCATTTATTTCCTCATTCACTTTTAAATTGCTTTAAATAGTTTTACATTTATATTTACAATAGCATTAAATAGTTTGTTTAAACAAAGTGATTAAGTTAAGAGAAATTCCAAGTCTTGAGTCTGTTATAACACAAGCCAAAAACCTTAGTTTTTACCTGTCAATAGGTAACAGTTGAAGAGTTTGCTTATTGCTAAGACTTCCCATAACCACCTTCACTACTACCACTAATAGCAATGCTAGACTCGTAACAGTCGGGAAGATTAATTAATAGTGTTCATTTGTACTTCTGTGGTCAGCTGTTCTTTTAATCATGGAGACAAGTATTTGGGGGCTCAGGGTTAAATTGTCTATCTCTTCCTTTCAACGTATCTGTGGAGCCATAACCAGGTGACAAACTACTGCGAGGAAAATCTGCGTCCTAACAGGAGCTGAAATGTCTTCATTACTTTTTCCTCGTCAGAGCCTCCGTGCTCACTTTGTTTAGGAGGCTGTTTAGCCTTCTGTTCTTCTTGCGAGCAGGCAATTGGAAATTCCTCATTTTTCCCTAAGAGAAACAGCGATTCACAACCTCAAGTTAGCATTTCCTTAAAAACCATCAACATCTGTTCCAGTCTAAGCAACTTGCCTGCAGAGGCTCCTCAGAGCATCCGCACAACAGCCGGAACATGAAATACACGTGAGGGTGCTGTAATGCTTCGGGGGACAGAACACCTCCGAGCCAAGAAGGCTTACAGGGCGCTGTGCGCCGCGGGCACAGAGCCTGATCCCCTCACACGCGCTGGGCCACGTGCTGGCGTTCCCGTTGCGTGGAGGTTCTGTCTTCCCTAAATGCCACAGAAGTACTATCGCATAGAAAGAAGGTAAGAAAAGGAAGGTTAATTTCCAAAAAGCTATCCTCTGCCTATAAATGCTACGTTTCCTTTTTTGACTTCCCAAGTTTTTAAACCACACAGTCCTCAGTTCACGTGGGCATCGTAAAGTTCTCTTTTCCAAACGACTTGGACCTTCAGAGCCACGGGAGTCATCAGGGCTCATTGCACCAGCAACTTCCAGGTCGTCAAGCGGCCACCCTGCGGAATGGGGTCCCCAGCAGTCCTGCTGCCTTCCAGTCCCCAGCAGCACCGCCCTCCTGTGCCTGGCCTGGCCTTAGCGGGCCTGCTGTGCCAAGAGGGTTTCACTTTTACCAAACGCCGTCCGCAAACTACCCGGTATTGAAGCCTCATTCGTCAAAGCTGGGGGTGTTCGCCTGTGCCAGATCCAGCTTTCCTAAGCATGAGAATCACCATGACACAGAATTCACAGTCATCAGCGGTGTTAATCAATGCTATTTACATAAAAACAGATATACAGCAAGGCTTATATTTTGGGTATCTATCCAAATAAAGCAAACTAATAAGAAAAACTGGATTTTAGGTTATACCCAAGACTGCTCCCCTCTGGCAAAAAGCAAGTTCCTCCCTCCCCTGCCCTCCTTGTCTGATGGTCAGGAGCGAAAGGAAAGCCAGAGCCCCTGACCCCTGGCACGTGCTCCCTGCCTCCTCACCCTGCTGTCCAGGGTTCACAGCCCGAGCTCATCCGGTCTGATTTCTTCATGGTCCATGAAGCCTAGGACAGGAGGTCGCTACAATCCACTCCAACACTGCGTCCAAATCAGACGTCTGACTCCCCCTCGGCGTGTCCTCTAGACCTTGAAACCTGTGACACACAGAATCTTCTGTCTTCTCACCTCCACTCTCAGTGTGCCCTGCCCCTTCCCGACCTAGCCGGAACCTGCCCGCAGCAGTTCTCCCGCCTAGCTCCACTTCTCCAGGGACATCGCTGGGGATTGCTGCTGCTGCCGGCTTTTGCACTGTTCTCTGGATCCACACCCACAGATCCTGTTTAACTGCGCTGCCAGGGGCCCAGTAGCAGAGCACTTTTGCAGTTTCTGACAAGAGTCTAGCACACAGTGCTCTCAGCTGAGATTCTCTTCCAGCCTGATGGAAACCCGGCTCTCCCTGGAGGACAAACTTCCTCTTTCAAACAAGGCCATTTCCTCTCCCCGAGACCCTCAGACGCCTGGGTCTGGAGTGAGGTTGAGTCCTCTCTGCTCTCCATGGCCACTGATGATCCATTTATCCCAACAGTGACACACGCAGCTATAGATCACTGGTCATCAAGCCTCACCCTCATCACATCTCTCTGTAGCGTCATCTTCAGACCCTCAGGTCCCATCTTTTTAAATATGTTGCATCCTGGCTCATCCTCACTCTCTCAACACAACTACTGCAGATGGTCTTCCAATACTGAAACCTCTCGAGCCCTTGACCTCCCCTCTCCTGGTGACTCATCCTGAGCAACTTGCTCACGTGGTCATTCGAGAGTGATACACACAAAATGTTTTTCTAGTGGAAACTTCCTCTCTTCAGAAAGTTGGCATCCACCGTACTTAAACAGCACTGCTCCCCCCACCCCCCAGAAAAGCAAAATGTAATCAATTCACCCTAAAAAGACCGGGGGAACTGAATCAACCCTACAGTTTGTGCTAGAGAAGACACCACATTTCTGAATCAGATTCCATTGCTAGTATCTCCAAGTATTACAATTTTTACACACTGGATGATTCCTCAAATAATTACATTCTTACCACAGATCAGATTTTTTGTTGTTAAATAAAGCATTAGACTATGATCCAATTTATTAGAAAGAGGTTTGTCCCACTGTCCCATGTATCACATGTCATGAGGAAAGCAATTAGTCAACTTTTCAATTAAAATAAATGTGTTTCAGTCATCGCACTGCTCACAGGAGAAGGGAAAATGACCTGTCACTGCACTTTGCATTTCCACAGTAACTCTCCTCTAAGAAGCGCAAAGCCACTAATTTAATTAAACCCTCGAAGACTCCCATAGAGTAGGTGTGATTATTTCCGCTTGACAAAGGCATACATGAAGTCGCAGAGATTGGCTCACCTGCCTGTGGTTACACAGTGAGTTGGGAGTGGGGGTCGGAATACATCTGAGACCCCGGGCGGCTGCTCTGTAGGCCAGGTCGGTAACCTGTCAGACCTGCGCTCTTTCACCCGGTCTCGCCACCTCGACTCCTGCCTGGAGCTGGACAAATGCCCACCTTACTTCTTCGAGTTGGGCGAACATGAAGCACAGATGATTAAAAAATACTTCTGATGTTCATTCTTATATCCCACCTTCTGGGATAGCATTTGTTTGGGGGCAAATTCTGATGGTATTTTTCTTCCCCAAAGAGTGGTATTTTCAAACACTCTTCGTCAACATATTCTCTCTCTCTGTGTTTTTACATAAGAAGGGTGGCCTAATCCCAGAAAGCAAGGCTGTTTGCTTTTAATTAAGGAATAATTGTGCATCAAAGTTTCATGGAAAATTCTGCAGACTCTTCATCTAATCTTTTCTTAATGAAATGACTCTGATGACTGCTCTGTTTGCATTAGTCACAGCACATGCTGGACATGACTTAAGAAGTGTATTGAGCAAACAAAGTTAAAATAAACCAGGAAGTAGTTATTATCCAGGGGATGACTATTTAGACGTTTTTCAAGGGCAAAAAGTCCATAATCATATTAAATTACTATATAGAATCATCCCATCTTTATCAAAAGTGATTTCTTACCACTGTTTTCTTATCTTTCATCCAAGGGGCCTCTAACTCCTTTAAAAAAATAACATTTTTAGAAAAATCTGTCTCGAGAAAATTAACTTCCAGTCTTATCTAGTTATATCATATATAGATGCTGAAACCAATACGGTCAAATGGATTAAATCAACATATGCTATTTTGCATGGCCAGCGTGGCTCAGTTGGTTGAGCCTCCTCCCATGGACCAGGAGGTCATAAGTTCTATTCCCAGTCAGGGCACGTGCCCAGGTTTCAGGCTCAATCCGAGATAGAAACATCTGCCCCCGCACATCCCCTATCTCTCTCTCTCCCTTCCTCTCTCTCTTAAATCAATAAAAACATATTTAAATTGTGTGTTTTTTTAATATATGCTATTTCTTACTGTTAAGTAATATATTAGTCAGCTTCGGCTGCCATGATAGAACACCAAAGCCTGGGCGAGTTAAATAACAGGAATTTATTTTCTCATAATTCTGGAGGCAAGAAGTCCAAGACCAGGGTTTCTGCAGGGTTGGTTTCTCGCTGGCCTGCAGATGACCGTCTTCTTGCTGGGTTTTCCTGTGGCTTTTCCTCTGTGCACACACAGGAGAGAGATCCCTTCCTCTTCTTAGAAGGACACAGTTTTATCAGATTAGAGCCCAACCTCAGGCCCTCATTAACTGTAACGACCTGATCTCCAAACAGTCACATCAGAGGATTAGAGGTTAGGGCTTCAACCCATGAATTTGGGGGTGGGGATGAAATTCAGTCCAAAACAAGTAATTTCCATCTTAGTCAATGAAGCAGAAGAAAAAGACCTATTACCATGTCCAGGAGCCCACACACGTAGGGATAACCCTAAGCAGGAATAACATAATTTAAATATATATACATACATACACATATATATCTATATGTGTACATTTCTCCCCCCAAAAAACTCTTCACTTCCTTAAAAGGAAGCTAATTCCATGGTTTACTGCTAAACTTTAATTCATGTTCCATTTTTCAAACAGTCCCCACCCCTCCCCCGGACCCAGTCGCCAACACAACCACCACTGCAGGCTCAGAAAGCCCCTCTGAGGCCCGGGCCTCTGAGTATGTTCAAAGCACAGCTCCATTTCCACTTTCAAATGGAAGAAATACAATGTAGCAGAAATTTCATTCATGCTATAAATCAAATGTTCTGAAATACAGTCCTGGCTCTGACATTCAAAGACATTGTAATCTCAAAAACTACATTTAACCTCTTTCCCCTCCAGCTTCAATTTTTAATATTAAATCCAGATTCAAAAATATCTGTGATAAAAAGATTCCGAGCATGTCAGTATATGTGTTTAGGAAACAGTGGTAAATTATAACAATGAATTATAGTTGGCATCAGGATACTTCTTTCACTCATCAGCAGAAATGGCCATTATTTCCATGCGGTGAGCCATTTCGGAGTCATGTGGAAGAGAGGAAGGGTTGATGGAACGACGTCACGGTGAAGAATGAGTACCTTGCTTAGACTCAGGAATATGCGAAACAAGAATCCCTTAGAACCTTCTAGCAGTTTCTTCCTTCTGCTGCTTGGCCCTATGGAAGTTAATCACCTTGATGGTTTTGAATAGCCTGAAGACTTTTAGAAGCTTATTTGGTTATTTATGAGACGTGTCTTTCTAGAAATGGTTTCCCATTGACACTGTATTTTTCACTCCCTTTTATCCACTCTCATACTCTTTTGTCATTGTATTACACATAATTAGTTATTTGTAAGTTGTCTTCTTCATGTATTGTTGGCCTCTTAAAAACTGAGACTCATTACTCATGTAAATGGGTTTCCCAGCAGGTGACACAGTGCCTAGGACCAAGTACGTTCGGTGTTGTTTAAACAAGTCGACCATTCCTTCAGAACTGCAAGTAATCATTTTATTTGTCCAGGTGTCTGCAGTGTCCCTTATTGTTCGTGATACTACATAGAGCATCAAGGACTGGATTACAAAATATTCAAATCGCCACTACTTTGTAATTAGTCACATCTTTGCCTTATAGAACTCCTTACGATTCAGGTTAGCTAATCTCTAAATTAGGGGTCTCCATGGGTCCTTTGTAAAGTGTTTGCACTTATAAACTCATATTTGAGTATAACACACAATCCTATAGAGAGGGGGTAGTTCTTTTCTTTTTTATATTTTTAATTAATTTATTTTTGTTACAGATGTTTCTCCTTTTTCCCCCATTGACACCCTCCCCCCATTCTTGCCTCCCACCCCAGCACTGTTGTCGATGTCCATTGGTTATGCTTATATGCATAAGGCTTTGGTTTATCTCTGTCCTTCCTCTCCACTCCCTCCTCTGAAGTATGTCTGTCTGAATCCTACTTCTATGTCTCCGGGTCTATTTTGTTCATTATATTCCACAAGTAAGTGAGATCATGTGATACTTGTCTTTCTTTGACTGGCTTATTTCATTTAGCATAATACTCTCCAGGTCCCTCCATGTCGTCTCAAAGGATACGAGATCTTTCTTTCTTACAGCTGCATAGTATTCCATTGTGTATATGTACCACAGCTTTTTTATCCACTCATCTATTGATGGACACTTGGGCAGTTTCCAGATCTTAGCTATTGTAAATAGTGTTGCTATGAACATAGGGGTATATATATTCTTTCTAATTGGTGTTTTAGGCCTCTTGGGATATATTCCTAGAAGTGGGATCACTGGGTCAAATGGCAGTTTATTTTTTAAAATTTTTGAGGAAACACCACAGCAAAAGAAACAAGCATCAAAATGGAAAGGGAACCCACTATATAAGAGAGCATAATCACCAATGATGCATCAGATAAGGGGTTAATTTCCAAAATATATAGAGTGCTCATACAACTCAACAAAAGGAGACAAAGAATTCAATTGAAAAATGGGCAGAGGACCTAAAGAGACACCTCTCCAAACAGGACATACAAATGGCCAAGAGACATGAAAAAATGCTCAGTGTCACTCACTGTCAGAGAAATGTAAATGAAAACAACTATGAGGTATCACCTCACACTTGCCTGAATGGCCGTCATCAACAAATTATCAAGCAACAAGTGCTGGCGAGGGTGTGGGCAAAGGGGACTCTAGTACACTGCTGGAGGGAATGCAGACTGGTGCAGCCACTGTGGAGGGGTAGTTTTATTTGCTAATGATCAAAAATTCTGAGAAGATGAAAAAAGCATTATCAATGATTTCCAGAATTTCTACTAACTGTCAAAAGCTATTAGAAGCTACAAAAAGGGAAAACCAGAGTAACGACATCCTAAATGGCATGAGAGTCAATATTCTGCCTCATAAATAAACATATAAATAAATAAATAAAGTTTATGTCCATTTTTTGATAATACAAAATCCACAGGACAGAATTCACCACTGACGATCTCGGTGTACTTGGATAACCATGCTACGTTCCCAATAAAGAAGGCCAAATCAGGGGAATAGTTCTAAACTGTAGCTGAAAGATTTTCTAAAATTATACTCTGAAATACTGCTTACATATAAATCCTGAGGAGGCAGTCTTCAGTCACATTCTGTGCCTGAGGAAAACAAGGTTCACAGAGGTCCCAGGCATGACCCGAGCCCGTGGTTCACAAAGTATGGCCTCCCGTCATCCGCCATCGGCATCACCGGAGGACTTGTCAGAAAGGCAAACCCAGCCCCTTACCCCAGACTGGCTGAGTCAGAAGCTGTGGGGCGAGGCCTGGCGGTCTGGTTTTCCAGGCCCTCACTATGCCTCAATTTGGGCTAAAACCCGAGAAACATCACTCTGGGCTCAGAGTGTCAGCTGATTGCAAAGCCTTGGTTTGAATGCTTTGAGTCGCATCTTTGCTTCAAGCACCTTGATTTTAGTATCAGTGCAATAAATAAATGTTTTATTGATGATGCTCATAATAACTTTGGAGTTAAGGACAAACCCCTGCCAAGCTTTCTTCCATCCGTGTTACTTTCTTAGCTGAAAATCTGTTCTCACTGCCTCTATGTTCACTGTGATGCCCATAAAGAGATCATACTGAAAATCCAGAAGTCTCATCTCTCTTTTTTTAACCCAATTCTTCATATAAATCATCCTCATCTGTTCATTTCATGGTGTCCTCTCTCTCTCAGCTTTCTCCCTCCGTTTGTGTTGTTTCCATCTTATCTCTCTCCCTGCAGCCTTTAGAGTACGCCTGACCATTGATTGCACGGGCTCCAGCACAGCGTGTCTCGGGGAACAGACTTCAAGGCCACGTTGTTGGATAGCATTTGAAACTGCACAGGAGATTTATGGCTCTGGGAGCATCTTCTGGACAGGGCCCTAACTTATTTTTGCAGTTGTGTACAATTTAGACTCTGTGCCCATACCACAACCAAGAAGCGGCAGCAATTATGTTCCCAGATGGGTCTGCATGAATGATTGAGACCAGACTCTGTTCCTTACTTAGTCTCCCCAGGAAAGATTTAAATATTTTGTTCCTAAGAGAAGGGAAAGAAAAGGAAATTGGACTATGCCAAACATAAACAAAATCAGAATGTCCTTCTACATCAAGAAGCTATGTTCATTCATTAGACTTCATGTGGAATCTAATGAACAAAATAAACTGATGAACAAAACAGATCCAGAGACATGGAAGCAGGGAACAGACTGAGGAATTTCAGAGGGAGGGGTGGGTGGGAAGAGTTTAACCAAAGAATTTATATGCGTAAATGCATACGCCATGGACATGGACAATAGTGCAGTGCAGGCCAGGGTGTGGGGCAGGAGCAGGGTGAAAGGGTGAAGGGGGTCAATGGGGGGAAAGGGGGAGTATCTGTAATATTTTTAACAATAAGACTAAAAACAAAGAAAAGAAAAAGAAGCAATGTTCGTTCACTACGAAAACACAAGCAGGTTGCTCTTCTCATCTAGGAGAGATAGACACTGTGGTGACCTACAATAAGTAAAATAGACAGAATGTCCCCTGGAACTATCATTGTGACCATTTTTTATCCTTTCCAAAGAAGACCCTGAGAACGGAAACATAGCTGAAGAGGTCCTGTGTGGTCAGGACTCCAGAAAGCCTAGCTGAATCAGCCAGGCCAGGGAGCCGTGTCAACTCTACCTGCTTCCATCACAGGTACCTCGGTGGCACAGGATTCAAGTCCAAGTGCTGCAGGTCACCAGCCAGAGGACACTGCATAAGCCACGTGAACACTGAAATTTAGTTCTCTCAGCTATAACCTGGAATCTGACATGGCCATCCTGCCCCCAAGGAAGTCTGAGCATTAAGTGAGACTCAGTGGCTCTCAGAGGTCATTTCCAGTCCCCCACCCCCTTCAGGACATTTTTCAAAGCCTGCAGACATTTTGGCTACCACAGCTGAGGGGACGGGAAGATAATGGATGGAGACCAGGGCTGCTGCTGAAACTTCATGCGCAGGACAGTCCTCCACAGAAAACATTATCTGGCCCAGAAAAGTCAATGGTGAGAAACTGTGGATGGGATGGCATAAGTAGAGTTGTTTTGTAAATTAAAAGGGCAGTTAGTTATTGAACAATCGTTTCCTGGGGTCAGGCAGTGTCTTAGAGATCAGAACTGTCCCTCTGTGAAACCTAAATGTGCAGAGATTCAATGTGCTGCAGTCAACCCAAAGGACTCTAACTTATTTCCTTGACCTTCCAGGACCTTGTCCAGTGCCTTCAATATAGCATCATGTTTGCTTGTTTACTGAACTGGTTTACAAAACAAATGGCAATGGTCCCTTAAAAACTGTCAATGTTTGCTCTGCATCACGAGTCTGCCTATGTCAGACATCAGTACATATCCAAGAGCTAATAAGTCTGGTTGATTTTCTGCAACAGCATCTATCCTAATAATATGGACATTATATATTTTTTTTCATTAAGCATTCCAGAATCAATCAGTGTGACTATATTAATTTTTCTGCATCAGCAAAAAAAGAGCGAAGCATCACACTTTAATCATAACTGGTAAAGAGTAGTAGTAATAGTTTAGACTGATGGAGTGCTCACACTACCTCAGGCACTTACAGTTGTGTTAGTTTATTTAATCCTCACAACCAACCTTTGCTCCCGGCTTATGTTAGGAAACTGAGGCGCAAAAATATGCAGTAAATTTCCCATAGTCATACAGCCAGTTAGTGTCAGTAGTAGGATCTGAACTCAAGATAGTCTGGCTCCGGAGTCCATGTGCTTGGGGATCACGCTATGCGTCACAGAGCCTTGCAGCAGCTAAATCCGAGTCGCCTGGCAAAGCCACCACTATGAAAGACATTTAGCTCAAGTCGAGAAAATATTCCAAGGAAATAGTGCCCAGCTGATTGACAGCTGCCAGCCTAAAGAGAGGCAATGAAGTATTTGGGCTAAGTGACAATACCCCCGTGGACATGGTAGCCCTCCCAAAAAACTGGCGCCTTTTGGTTTTGATTGAACTGTTTAAATGGCCAAGTATGTGATCTGGTTGTTGCCAAAACACATGCTCACTGCAGGTGACATTTCAGTAGCTTTCTGAAAGAGAAATTGCTGCTTTCTCTTTGTTCCTATAAATTGTGCAAAATGGCCCATTACCCCTGGTCCCTGCGATAGGAAACTTCAAAGGCGAAGGAGAAACACCGCCTGCCTGGCAAGCTGCCAGCAAGCAGGGCCAGGGAGCGGGAGCAGGAGGAGGGGAGGCCCCTCGCCCCCCCTCGCCGGACGGTCCGAGCCTCTGCCTTCTCAGCCCCCTGCGCTCCCCCTTTCTCCTGCCAGTCCTTCCAGACACACACCTGCATCTCTGCCCCAGGGCCCCAAGTTCACGGAAACTCAGTTTCCTGCCCAGAACTTTGAAAACAAAACCAAAGACAATAGTCTTGGTTAAGAAGCAACAACAACAAAACAAACAAAAATAATCCACTGAACATCACTGCATCAGACTTTTTGTCTGTTGAAATTATTGAAAGTCAACTGTTTTATTCTGGTTATAAAACTCATTTAAAAACTAGTCTGTCACCCTGTCCGGTTTGGCTCAGCAGCTGGAGCATTGGCCCGCAATCCAGAGGGACCAGGGTTCAGTTCCCGCTAAGGGCACGTACCTTAGTTGCAGTTTGTCCCCGGCCCCGATTGGGGTCGTGTGGGTGGCAAGCACTCGATGTGTCTCTCACATCGATGTTTCTCTCTCTCTCTTCCTTCATCTCTCCCTCCCACTCTGTTTGAAGATAAATGCAAAAATGTCCTCGAGTGACAATTTTTAAAAAAATTAAAAAAGAAAAACCAGTCTGTCTTTTTCTTTTAAAGAAAACCTGATGAGGGTATAGAAAAGAACTTGATTTATTCATGCACCAAAACCCATTGTCACAGTGTTTATGACACAGCTCGTTGACTAATCCTTCAAAACAAAGCTATGAACAACAATTAAAAGCTTTCTACACATCACAAAATTAGCCCATAAAACAGATGTTCATTTCTTCACACATTGTGAGCATTCTTGGGGAAAACAATCACTTTATTTCATTTGATTCTAACACACACAATGGATGTGCATTTTATAACATCGACATAAAACTCACCCAAAATGTGAGTGAAAAGTTGGAACCATGTATTGTAGCGACTGCTACAGAAGTTGTCATCTCAAAAGGTTCTGCAGGAATATAGTCATGGCTTAGTTCGCCAGTCACTAGGTAATAAAGTAGGACTCCTCAAGCCCTCATCATAGGCAGGAAATAAATGTGCCCTACGACGGTCTGAAACTTCTGCACATGACTGGGTAGGCGGTACACAAATCACTTGTTCCAATTAAAAACTGAGGGGCCAAAGACTCAGGCAATGTAAGTGACGCCCTGATAATCTACTGTACTTACTAGTAGAAGTAAAATGTAAATATTTGTCTCTCGAGTCTCAGTTCTGTGACTATCCTACTGGGCTCACCATTCCTGGGTGCCCCGAGATAAGGTTTTTTTCACTTACCGGCTAAGAAATGAGAACATTACCAGAAATAATTTTATAAAAGTAAATTATTTATATTTTAAAAGACTGTCTTTTATTTGTTCTATCTTTTTGTGAAAATGTTCTTTTGTAAAGTTGAGCGACAGCGGTAAAAATGGTGGCCATCTGTCTTTCTCAATGGCCCTTGTTGGTACACCAGCCTGAACTCTGTCTCTGCACATGCTGAAACCTAACACATGCTGGTTGAAGCTGAAAAGACAATTTATTGGCTTATGGAATTAAAAAAAAAAAAAATCCATGGTCAGAGGTTCAGATGTGGCTGATCCAAACTGATATTTTCAAGCCTTGTTCTCTCTCCATCTCGTGGCTCTGCTCTATATTTCAAAGACTTTCTCAGATTTCACAATGGCCTTGGAAGATTCAAATCTATATCATCCTTACTTCTCACCGTACCAGTGGGAAGAAAATTTCTCCTTTTATATCTCTAGGAGAATCTTCCTGGATGTGGTTAAGTCAATGACTAACTCTGAGCCAACCATCGTAGCCAGAGGATACAAGGTCTAGTTGTCCATCCATAGCCCAAGGTGGAGTCAGACCCTCAGGAAAAAAATGAAATCATCTTGGGGAAGAGGCAATCCCTTCCTAAATAACTCAGGGTGTGCTGTTAACACAGAGAAAGTGAGTAACTTTGAGTTAAGCAAAAACATCACCTACCCATCAGTCTTGCCAAAATAATGTCTTGATAATGCTCTATCAGTTCCCAACTCCTTAGATAACTTAGAACACCCTCTAATTCCCAAAGCTAGAAATTGCTATCATAATGCTCTGTGACAAGTAGACGTTCATCATGGCTGCTACGTAGTCACACAAGAATCTTTGAAATTTGAAACAGCAAACAGTGTAATAATATTGCCTGTTTTTTTCTCAGCTGTTTAGACCACTCCAAATCCAACTTCATATCACTAACAGCCAAGCACATCCATCAAACAACCAACCCCTCCCCAAAGTTTGAAGTACAAAGGCAACCCAGCTATTATAAACATTGTTGTCTATGAGCTGAATTTCAATTTACCCATATCAAAATTGAGAGAATAAAGGAGAGAGAAATAGTCAGCCATCATACTACCCTGCTTCAAAATCAGACTGAACTTAAGCTGAGCAAAGATGTTCTATTTAGAAACCTGGTATTGTATGAACTCTGCATGTTCTCTGTGTTTGGTAAATAAAAGAGTGTTACAGTTCTGATGCTCTTTAAGAGTGGAGTAAGAGCCCTGGCTGGTGTGGCTTAGTTGGTTTGGCAACATCCCATCATCACATCACTAAAAGGTTTTAGGGTTTGATTCCCAGTCAAGGCACATGCCCAAAGGGGGGCATGAAGGAAGCAGCCCATCAATGCCCAATCTGGCATTGATGCTTCTCTCTCTCTCACTTCCTCTCTCTTAAAAAAAAAATCGATAAAAAAATCTTTTAAAAAAAGAATGAAGAACATCCCTTTATTTAAAATTATATTTTTGCATTGGCTGGTTCTGCTCAGTGGCTAGAGCATCAGCCTGTGGACCAAAGTATTGCTGGTTTGATCCCCAGCCCTGCTCAGGGTTATGCGAGAGGCAACTAATTCAATGTGTTGCTCTTACATCAATGTTTCTCTCTCTCTCTCTCTCTCTCTCTCTCTCTCTCTCTCTCTCTCTCTCTCTCTCTCTCCCCACCCCCACTCCCTTTCTCCGTTCTACTCTTTCTTAAAAAAAAATCAATGGAAAAATATCCTCAGGTGAGGATTAACAAAACAATAAAATGATATTTGTAACTGAAAATTGGTGCAAAGTATATATTGGTACAGTAATCCTTAAAAAAGGAGCCAGGGTTGAGCTTCAAAATAACCCCACCATTTCTTCTGTGTTTTCTACAGGCTGCTTCAAGCTCTTGTATATCAACAAAGATAGCTGGCTTTGGCTCCTCAAACAAATTTTAAAATGATTTAAAAGGTCCAGTAGGGTTCATTTCTTTAAAAATATACTCATCTATTGACTATAGCGTCTTTACAATATAAAAAGAAGAAATTTAAAAAACACAGATGTTTCATATAGAAACAAAGCCTACTGAGCTTTGCATGGATAACCCAGGGGCTGACGGTCATGCTGGAGTCCGGATGCTCTCGTGCTCCTCAAGCTGCTGCCGGGCTCATTGCTTCCATTCGTGCTCCCTCATTTCCTCTGTAGCCACGAGACCTTTGTCTTCTACAACTTCCAATCTGTTAACAACGCTCTCTTGGGGATCTTTCTTAACTAATTAAAGAGTCTTTTCTCTGTCTTCATTCTCCTTAACCTTTTTCAATATTCTATTTTTTTAAATATATTTTTATTCTTATAGTTCTCCTTTAGTGTATGTAAGGACTTAATCCTGGTTTCCACCTACATTTAGAATAGCTTCTCCTTATGTGCTTATTCCTCCTTTACTGCAAATGTGGATAAGCTAAAAAAAAAAAAAAAAAAAGCTAATATTTTTATAATATGTATTCTTTTATTTAATAGTACCTTGGAAAGCATTCAAATAATAAGTGGAATTTAAGATTTAAATGGGAGAGTAAAAGTCTAATAAATACAGTTCTCTGATGAACTAGTAAACCATTTGAGGCACAACATAGGAGTGATCACCCTCCATTCTTTCCAGTTGAGTTTGCAGAGTCTAGAAATAGCTGGGAGCTATTTCCCCAGCTAGACAATAAGCATCTCAAAAGTAAAAGCAGTTCCTGTTTTCTATATTCACAGCACCTAAGCAGTGTCTGGCCCAGAGGAGATAATAAAAAGCTTTCTAAAAATAGTAAGTAGTCCAAACGTCTAGGGCATATGGTATAAGCAGGAGGAAAATAAAAGTACTAAAAATGTATATGAGGGAATATGGAGCTACATGCTAAGAATTGTGGATTTATTCTGCATATAATGGAGAGCTTTGAGGAGTTTTGTGCTGAACAAAATGTGAAAAGTTGACGTGGACACCTGTCACTTGAACCTTTGAACAGGGCAAAGCAATCTTTGGAATGGGTCAATCTGATATAATTGTAATTAGCTAGTGATTAATAATAGGAAAGAAGCAAAGGAGGAAGGCCTGGCATTATAGGCATGTCATTTGGGCAGCTTCACCTGGAAGCTGCAATTTCACACTCTACAGGGAACCACCAGCCTATTCCCTGCAAAGCACTGGAGAATGGGATCCAACAAAGGAAAGACAGATGCATGCCCAGTGCAGTTGGGGAGACTAGGTACTTGTTTGACAATAAAACCTGAAGACAGAGAAGGTTGGCCAGAATGGACATGGCCACTGCACGCGTATAAACATTTAGGAATAGTTAATCCCCTAAACTAAGGAATTCTCTCTTTTGTTCCTCTTGGCTTGTTGGGCTTGACTTGGCTTGTGGGGCTCTTTGCTCCTGCTTCCTTGCATTCGTCCCTGTGGTCCATGGCCATGTAAGCCCCACATGCAGTGGTCTGATGGACTGCAGTGGGGAACACAAGCTAAGCTGGCCTGATGCTGGACTGGACCTGCTCCAACGTGGAAAGGAGACTCTGGACACTGGCTCTGATCTTAGCTCTGCTGAAGCCCCAGCTCCACCTCCTCTATGACTGGACTACGGGAGGTGGGACTCTGGAAACCCAGGGGTGTAATTCCACAAAAATAAAGCTTTCTACCATATCTCATCCCCCCATGGGGACTTCTGTAAATTCTTATTCCAGAGGTACCTCAAGAATTCCACCCCTAGAAATTGGGGGAGATGAGGACCTTTCTCCTCCATTAACAAAAGCGACATTTTGCTAAGCATTTCACAAACAACTGTTTGCAAAACCAACAGAAAAGCAGACTGATGATTACTGACTCTCTTTTTCTTTCACGTTTTTTTCCTTTTTATTTAAATGGCAATTATACTCTATATAGTATTCTTTCAACTGATTTTTTTATTAATTTATTTTTGTTACAGATGTTTCTTCTTTTTTTCTCTATTGACACCCTCCTCCTCATCCCCACACCCTGTCCCCAGCTTTGTTGTCCATGTCCATCGGTTATGTGTACATGCATATAAGTTCTGTGGTTTATCTCTTCCCTCTCCCCCACCCCCTCTTCTGAGGGTTGTCAGTCTGTACCCTACTTCCACATCTCTGGGTCTCACTTTCTGAAGACAGAATCAGTAACTAGCCATGAATAGTCAGAGAGCAACTCAGCATTAGTGCCAATGGAAATGTCTTTCTTCTCTCCATGTAATCTTTCCCTTCCTTGTCTCATAAAACCCCTTGCCCTCACCTTGTAACTGGGACACTACTTGCTTTCTGTCTGAATCTGTGCTTCCACAATTGCAATTCTTGTTAATTGCAAATAAATGCTGATTGCCTCTCCCTTTGTTTTGTTTTATTATTTTTTGGTTAACAACAATACAGACTATTTAGCACATATTAAAGCACTTAGAATTGTATCTGTCACATATAATTTCTCTGTAATCGTTAGTTATCATCATCATCATCATCATCTTTATCAGAGCCATGCTTATTGTTCTATTGTTCCTTTTATAAGAATTTCTCCTTCATGTTGCACTGATTTATGTTCATACTCAAACGACAAAAACATTGAGTTTGCCTTTTGTATTTTTAAGGCATTTTCTTAGCAAAAACAGATTTGCAAGAAAATTTCTCCTACTTTTAGCCTCCTACTCTAAAATAAGTCTATTTCCAAAGTCAACCCCCTGCTTGTATCCCTAGAACTCATTCCAAGTTAAAAAATCACTTAACTCCAATCAATCGCCAAACATGAAAAGTTTGAGCTTGAAAGGAGCTCCAGCATCTGCCTCCGCACCAGGGCCCACGGAGTCTGAGTGAGCGGTGGGGTCTCCTGTGTGAATAGAGGGATGAGTCTGAGCCTGTTTGCCGTGTGATCTTTGCAGAAATGGAGAAAGGATCGCAGAGGAGAGGAGAGGGAATTGGATAAATGAGCAGGCAGCTCCATGCAAACCACAAAAAATTAATCAGGCTTTGGAACAATTTTACTCTAGTTTGTATTCTTTAGGGATAACTTCCTTAGCAGCAGCTAAATGGGGTTCCCTGAGGCCTGCCAAATATCCCATTTAAATTAGCATAGATTTGCATATGTTGACATACAGGAAAATGCACTGCCAGACTACCAAAAGGTGTCCTTCCACACTCTCAGGTAGGTCGCATTTTTCTGTGGCTGTCTGGGCGACCAGGCACGAATGATGCAGGAACGGTGACCTTCTGTCTTTGTGACTGAGTGAGGATCTGTGCTGCTCTAGGCAATTCATTCCTCCTTTCAGGCCTTAGCTTTCTCACTGAACAATAACTGGGGTAAAGAGACTACGGAACATACAACCCACAGACATAACAGTGTGGTGATGGTCAGAGGGAGGGGGATGAGGGCTGGTGGAAATGGGAAAAGGGCGGGGGTGAGGGGACATCTGCAATAGTGTCAATGGGAAAAATTAAGTTAAAAAATGAATGAGTTAATGTCAGAAAACATCTAAAATTTCTTATATTTCTAAAATTCTGATGTCTATTAACCACATCTTTCCAGTAAATAGACTATTGGTCTAAGTTATAAACTGGCAAATTATAGCCTAGAGGCCAAATGCTCCTGCCACCTTTTTGTGTAAATAAAGTTTTATTGAAACATAATTACACCCATTTGTTCATGCCTTGCCTGTGGCTGCTCTTCCCCCCAGTGACAGAGCCTGGTTGTGACAGAGACAGTTGTGGAAAGTGGAAAGCATTTTCTATCTGGCCTTTCATAAGAGTTTGCTGCTCCCTGATCTCAGTGAAAGTAAACACTTTTTCTTTCTTTCTTGCATTTCTTATGCGAATATTATCTCTGAATATGAGTAAATTGAGAGCCCATGAATAAAGCTTATGGCTGAGGCAATGTTCACAATTACTTCATCTAGTCTTAAACAGTAAGTGCTGCCCTGGCTGGTGTGACTCGGTTGGTTGGAGCTTTGTCCCCTACACCAAAAGGTCATTGGTTTGATTCCCGGGCAGGGCACATGCCTGGGGTGTGGGCTTGATCCCAAGTAGGGGTCGTGCAGGAGGCAGCAGATCGATATATTTCTCCCATATCAATGTTTCTCTCTCTCCTTTCCTCTCTCTCTAAAATCAATAAAAATATACCTTTAAAAAAGACAGAATAGGACTAGAAAGAAGCTCTGAAAATATTTAAAAAATAAAATAGTATCAGAGGAAACACAAATATGTGGCAAAGCGTCCTGGTGTCCAAACCGACAGAAAGCGCCATGTGAAACGCTACTGTCACACCCAGACCAGCTCTCAGGACACGGCAGGGGTTGGCCTGAACCGAACATCACACTGTCACTGTGTTCTAAGTGATGTTATTGCACAACCCGCTCTGAGCAGGTCACAACTTGCTTCATGGGTCATTCAGACGGGCTTTACAAAGGAGAAATGATTTTGCATGGAAATCTCCCCATTATCACCTGAATGAATTCTTGATGCACAGCTGGAGGTGGTGGTTGTACGGACCCCACAGTGAATCCTATTTTAATTACATAAAAAGAAGAAATGCTCAGTCTTGAGATGAGCAGGAAATGTCTTCAAGAACTTCAGCCAGGCAAAAGATATAAAGCAATTAGAGGCTGATTCATATCTGACTTGACCCTTGCCTTGGTGTCTCTCTCAGAACATTAAGGAGAAAATGAAAGCAGCTATTCCAACTTTTTTTGCGTTTTTGAAAACGGAGCATCAGTGAAAATGTGAAATGTGTGTCTTTGGCTCCTTACACCCTAGCCCTCAGTCTATTTGAGCCTCAGAGTGTCTGCAGTGGCGAAGTCTTCCCGCTTCATGTTACCCTTGTGGAAATGGTCCTCTCTTGTTATCCCTTTAATCCTCATGCTTTTTGTTCATCAAGTGACAACCCTGTTCTTTTTCACCCATGAAAATGTATTGCCAAATTCGCCAAATAATCTTTTTTTTATTGAATTTATTGGGGTGACAGTGGTTTCCAAAACCATACAGGTTTCAAGTGTATGACTGAATAAAAATAAAACATCATCTGCACACTGTCATGCACGCATCACCCCAAGCAAAGACTCTTTCGTACCCATCCCCCCCTTTGCCCACCTCCACCTAGTCCCTACCCCGTTTCCCTCTGGCCATCACCACACTGTTGTCCGTGTCTATTCTATGTGTTATGTATTTATGTTTTTTGGCTAATCCTTCTTTCATCCAGTCCCCCCACCCACTGGACCTGGAGATTCTTATGCTAAGTGAAATATGCCAAACAACCTTGAACTAAGTGTCCCTTTGTAGCCACACAGACCTGTAGTTGATTCCTAGCACTGTGACTTTGGGGAGTTATTTAACCTCACCCAGCAAGCCAAGGGGTTCTACAGCTGTCAAATTTAAAAACTACTAGTTGCTACTTCGCAGGGTGGTTATGAGAATTCCACCTGCTACAAGCATATCCCTGGTCTACAGCACATCCTTACAAACAGCAGCAGTCAGTTTGCTCTCTGCAGAAGAATAATGAGGCCCTCTTTCTCCCAAAATTGGTTTCCCAAAATTGTAGCATCCTACCAACCATTCACATCTTCAAGTTAAGCCTCTTGTATTTCTCAAGTATTTAGCTGGTACCTGTCAATCAACCCTACTTTTGTTGAAATTGTCCCTATTAGGTTAAATTTACAAGACATCATGTGTCCCTTCCATAAAATGGAAATAAAACTCATTTTCAAAGATGCCGTACTGGAGGTGATTCTGATGAGATGCTATGGATTTAAAGTGCTGCGAGGCCAGTGGTCCATGGAAGCCTGCGGATCTCTGTTGCTTCATCATTCCTGACAATAATCTAAGTAGTGGTTAATTATTTTCCACTTTCCTGAATGCATCAAGTGTAAATCCACAGAATACATTAACCAAAGTCAATAAGCAGAGAGGAGTGAAACACTTACAAGCCTCACATCTGGACAGGAAGGCTAGTCTGACGATGTGCGTTTAATCACATGTGTGATTTTAAAGGATAGCATTACAGTTCAATTAGTAATTTTATTTATTAGATGCATTTTTCCTAGGAGAATTATTCATTTCAGCTTTTCAAACATGTTTAAATCCTAATTAAATATATCTCTTGGAAGGAATTCCCATCCGATCTCTTGGTCTGACTTCAGACTTTGTAATGAAATTGTAATTTAATACCATTAAATTGTATTTTCTCTCAATCATCTCTAACTCTCTACACAGACACACAGGACATATAGACTCTTTGCATAAACAGGTAGATAAGACTGGAAGAAGTGTATTTAAGTAATACAAGGTAAGTAACCCATGCCCTTTGGTTTATTCTGCTCCAAAAAAGATACCTTGTTGACTCAAAAAGTTCATCTGAAATGCGTCTAAGGTGGCGTCGAAAACCTTAGTCTAAAATGTGTCGTTCTAGAGAAAATAACTTGAATGCTGCATAGCATATGAGACTGAGTATCCTACTGCGATGACGATGCCCCGTAACTGCCAGGGGAGCGTGAGGCTGCAGAAGAACCACCTTCACACAGCGCGCAGACTGTGGCTGCCAGAGGCAGGAAGAATGGGAGAGGCGGGTGGGGTGCAAAAGATAAAAGGACTGACAAATACAAAGTGGTGGTGACACACAGACATCAATTATAGCAGAGGGAGTGTGGTCAATAACAACGTAAAGACTGTATATGGGGCCAGTGTGTACCTGACGTTACTGGGGGGGAATTTATAAAGTACATGATTGTCTGGCCACTGTGCTATACATCTGAGGCTGATAGAGGATAATACTGAATATAGATTATGACTGGGGAAAAAAAAGAAACATCTTTAAAAATATGCCTGACCAGTGTGGCTCAGCGGTTGAGCATTGACTCATGTACCAAGAGGTCACCGGTTTGATTCCCAGTCATGGCACATGCCCAGGTTTTGGGCCAGATCCCCAGTGGGGGGCATGCAGGAGGCGGCCAATCAATGTTCTCTCTCATCGATGTTTCTATCTTTCTCTCCCTCTCCCTTCTCTCTCTCCAAAATCAATTAAGAAATAATCTTTATTAAGAAAAACAACAGGAAGAAAAAAAAAATGGCGGTGGAGTAAAGGGAGCTACACAGACCATCCCCCGGAACAAACTGGATTTACAACAAAAATAAAGACAAATCATCAGGAAGGAGCAACTGAAAGGCAGCCTGGAGGACTGCATAACCAGGGACACTGACTCAATCCTGGTAGGCTTGCGAGGACGCGAGAGGGGGTCGGGAGTCCACACTCCACAGCGGCCTGGGCAGGGACCAGCGAACTTGGCTGGAAGCTGCTGCCACCTCGGCTGCATCCATGACCGCGGCTGAGTCCTGAGAACTCGGCTGAGGTCTACACCCTCAGCTGGTGCCGCAGACTCAGCCACCCCTAGCTGGGAGCAGCACCCTCGGGTTAAAAGTCCCAGGCAGCTCCATGATGCAGAGTCTGAACAGAGGCTAAATTGGCAGCAGCCACTCACCTTGAGCTCCGGCAAAGGGAAAGCAGACTGGACTGTAAATGTGTGGGGACACTCAGGATTTGGAGGGTGCTCAGAGCTATTGCTGAGTGCAGCCACATAAGACTGTGGTCATTTTACTCCTTCCCAGGGCCCTGGGGAGAGGCAGCAGCCCCTCACTCAGAGATTCAACCCCACCTGGTGGCCATTGAAATGCTAATTGAGGCCCATTAACAACCAGCATCTGCCCCACCCTCGGGAAATCCTCTTACAATGAGCACCTGAGAGAGTTTTTCAGGCAACTCAGAAACCAAGGTTCCTCAGGTGACCTCTACTAATAGCCTCCAGGCAAAAAAAAAAAAAAAAAAAAAAGCTAGAGGAAAGTTAAGACTTGACAGTGGTGGTTAAAGTGGGTCCTCCCTGCCTCATCCAAACCCAGAAGAGTGAGCCACAAACAGCAGAACACCAACACCCACAGGGAAAAATTGGCAGACTCCAAAGCCCACTGTGATAGCCAAAATGGTGAAAAACAGAAACAAAAGCCAAATGAAAGAACAAGAGACCTCTACAGAAGATGACATAAATGAGGTGCAGTTAAGCAAGTTAACAGAACTAGAACTCAGAGCCATGATGTTGAGGAAGCTCAACAGCATGTGTAAGGACATGAGCACCATGAATAAAGACATAGAAATGTTGAAAATCAGCCAGTTGGAAATTAAAAACGATATATCAGAAATGAAAAACACATTGAAAGCACTAACTAAAAAGCAGAGTAGAGGAAGCTGAGGACTGGATCAGTGAATTAGAAGACAGGCTAGAAAAAATCAACCAATCAGAAAACCAAAAAAAAAAAAAAAAGATTAAAAAACAGAAAGACAGCTTAAGAGAAATGTGGGACAACTAGAAACGTAATAATATTCACACCATAGGAGTCCCCGAAGAAGAAGAAAATGACCAAGGGTTAGATAATATATTCAAAAAAATAGTGACAGAAAACTTTTCTAATTTGGTGAAGGAAGAAGGCATTCAAGACCAAGAAGCACAGAGAGCCCCAAATAAGAAGAACCCAAACAGGCCCACACCAAGACACATAGTAATTGAAATGCCAAAAATTAAAGAAAAAGAGAAAAGCCTAAAAGCAACAGGTTGCTTATCAAGAGATAAGCAACAGGTTACCTACAAAGGAAACCCCATAAGGCTCTCAGCTGACTTCTCACAAGAAACACTACAAGCCAGAAGGGAATGGCATGAAGTAATCAAGGTCATGAAAAACAAGGCTCTGAATCCAAGACTACTATACCTAGCAAGGCTATCATTCAAAATGGAAGGTCAAATAAAGAGCTTCCCAGACAAAAAAAGGCTAAGGGAATACATTAGCACCAAACCAGCACTGCAACAAATGTTAAAAAGACTACTGTAATTGGCAGGAGAAATAGGAAGAAAAATAGAACCACAATAAACACAAATGGTAATAAATAAGTACATATCAATAAACACCCTAAATGTAAATGGATTGAATGCTCCCAAAAAAAGACACACAGCAGCTGATTGGATAAGAATGCATGACTCATCTATGTGTTGTTTACAAGAGACCCACCTCACAACAAAAGACTCACATAGATTGAGAGTGAAGAGATGGACAAAAATCTTCCAAGCAAACGAAAAGAAAAAAAAAGCTGGGGTAGCAATACTCATATCTGATAAAATAGACTTCAAAATGAAGGCCATAACTAGAGACAAAGAAGGCCACTACATAATAATGAAAGTATCTATCCAACAGGAAAATATAACCTTGATAAACATATATGCACCCAATATAGGAGCACCAAAATATATTAAAAATCTTCTGGAGGACTTCCAAGGAGAAATCGACAACAATACAATCATAGCAGGGGACTTCAACACCCCGCTGACATCACTGGATAGATCCTCTAGACAAAAAATTAGCAAGGAAACAGAGACTCTAAATGAAGCACTAGACCAAATGGATTTAATAGATATCTAAAGAGAACTACAAAATTCACATTCTTCTCAAGTGCACATGGGACATTCTCAAAGATAGACCACATGTTAGGGCACAAACTAAGTCTCTACAAGTTCAAGAAGACTGAAATTATATCAAGCATCTTCTCAGATCACAATGGCATGAAACTAGAAATCAATTGCAAGAAGAACATACAAAGACATTTGAACACATGGAAGCTAAATAGCACGTTATTAAACAATGAATGGGTCACCGAGGAGATCAAGGAAGAAATCAAAAACTTCCTGGAAAACAAGGAAAATGAAGACACAACAACACAAAATCTATGGGATGCAGCGAAAGCAGTTCTGAGAGGGAAGTTCATAGCACTACAGGCCTACCTCAAAAAAAAAAATAAGAAGAAGAAACATCTCTAATAGACTATCTAACCTCACAACTTCAAGAACTAGAGAGCAAACAAAAAGAAAACCCCAGAGCAAGTAGAAGGAAGGAAATAGTAAAAATCAGAGCAGAAATAAACGACAGAGAGACCAAAAAAAAACTATTCAAAGGATCAATGAAACAAAGAGCTGATTTTTTGAAAAGATAAACAAGATTGATGGACCCTTAGCTAGACTCACCAAGAAACAAACAAAGAGAACCCAAATACACAAAATCAGAAATGAAAGAGGAGAGGTAACAACTGACACCACAGAAATACAAAAGATCGTTAACAACTACTATGAACAATTATATGGCAACAAATTCGACAATCTAAGCTAAATGGACAAATTTCTAGAAACACATAGTCTGCGAAAAATGGACCAGGAAGAGATAGAAAACTTGAACAGAGCAATATCAACAGAAGAAATTGAAGATGTAATCAAGACTCTCCCAGCAAACAACAGCCCAGGCCCGGATGGCTTCACAGCGGAGTTTTACCGAACATTCAAAGAACTAACACCCATTCTCCTTAAACTATTTCAAAAAACTCAAGAAAAAGGAAGACTTCCAAACCCATTTTATGAAGCCAGCATAATTCTAATTCCAAAACCAGAAAAAGACACTACGAAGAAAGAAAACTACAGGCCAATATCCCTGATGAACATAGACGCCAAAATCCTGAACAAAAAACTAGCAAATCGGCTCCAGCAATACACCAAAAAAATTATCCACCGTGACCTTCAACAAAATCCAGCATCCATTTCTGATAAAAACGCTCAGCAATGTGGCAATAGGGGGATCATATCTAGACATAATAAAGGCCATATATGAAAGACCTACAGCCAACATCATACTCAATGGGCAAAAACTAAAAGCATTTCTCTTAAGAACAGGAACAAGGCAAGGATGCCCACTTTCACCACTCCTATTTAACATAGTACTGGAAGTCTTAGCCACAGCAATCAGACAGGAAGAAATAATAAAAGGGATCCAAATTGTTAAGGAGGAAGTGAAATTGTCATTATTTGCAGATGACATGATACTATACATAGAAAACCCCAAAGACTCCATCAAAATATTTACTAGACTTAATAAATGAATTTGGCAAAGTAGCAGGATACAAAATTAGCGTCAAGAAATCGATGGCATTCTTATACACCAATGATGAACTCACAGAAAGAGAAATTAAGAAAACAATCCCATTTACCATTGCTGCAAAAAATTAAGATACCTAGGAATAAACTTAACCAAAGAAATAAAGGACCTATTCGCAGAAAACTACAGGTCATTGAAAAAAGAAACAGAGGAAGATATAAAAAAGTGGAAGCACATACCCTGTTCATGGATTGGGAGAATTAACATCATTAAAATGTCCATATTACCCAAAGCAATCTATAGATTCAACGCAATCCCCATCAAAATACCAATGGAATACTTAACAGAATTAGAACAATTACTTCAATAGTTCATATGGAACCCAAAAAGGCTTCGAATAGCCACAGCTATGTTGAAAAGGAAGAACAAAGTAGGAGGGATCACAATACCAGATTTCAGGTTATATTACAAAGCCACTGTAATCAAAACGGCCTGGTACTGGCACAAGAATAGGTATATAGACCAGTGGAACAGAACAGAGAACCCATAAATGGACCCAAGGCAATATGCTCAATTAATATTTGACAAAGGTGGCAAGAGCATACAGTGGAGTAAAGACAACCTCTTTAATAAATGGTGCTGGGAAAATTGGACAGCTGCTTGCAGAAACATGAAACTAGACCATCAACTTACATCCTACACAAGAATAAACTCAAAATGGATAAAAGACTTAAATGTAACTCATGAATCCATAAAAATCCTAGAAGAGACTATAGGCAACAAAATTTCAGACATCATACACAGCAGAATTTTCACTGACACATCACCAAAGCAATAGAAACAAAGGCGAAAATGAACACATGGGACTACATCAAACTCAAAAGCTTCTGCACAGCGAAAGATACAATCATCAAAACGGAAAGGCTACCCACTGTATGGGAGAGCATAATTGCCAGTGATATATCAGATAAGGGTTAATTTCCAATACATATACAGTGCTCATACAACTCCACAAAAGGAAGACAAAGAACCCAATTAAAAAATGGGCAGAGGAACTAAATAGACACCTCTCCAAACAGGACATACAAATGGCTAAGAAACATATGAAGAAACGCTCATCATCACTAATCATCAGAGAGATGCAAATTAAAACAACAATGAGGCATCACCTCACACCTGTCAGAATGGCCGCCATCAACAAATCATCAAAAAACAAGTGTTGGCGAGGGTGTGGAGAAAAGGGGACTCTAGTACACTGCTGGTGGGAATGCAGACTGGTGCAGCCTCTATGGAAAACAATATGGTGTTACCTCAAAAAATTAAAAATTGAACTTCCATTTGACCCAGTGATCCCACTTCTAGGAATATACCCTAAGAAGCCTAAAACACCAATAAGAAAGAATATATGTACCTCCATGTTTGTAGCAGCACTATTTACAATCGCTAAGATCTGGAAACAGCCCAAGTGTCCATCAGTAGACGAATGGATCAAAAAACAGTGGTATATATACACAATGGAGTACTATGCAGCTGTAAGAAAGAAAGATCTCTTATCCTTTGAGACTACATGGAGGGACCTTGAAAGTATCATCGTAAGTGAAACAAGCCAAACAGAGAAAGACAAGTTTCATATGATCTCACCTATTTGTGGAATATAATGAACATAACAGTCTGAGGAATGGGGTAGTCCCAGAGACATGGAAGAGGGGTACAGACTGACAATTCCCAGAAAAGGGGGTTGTGGGGGAGAGATAAACCACAGAACTTATATGCATGTATGCATGAACTATGGACATGGACAACAAACTGGGGACAGGGCAGGGAGGGAGAGGGAGGGGGGAATCAGTGGGGTAAAAGGAGAAACTTCTGCAACAAAAATTAATTAATAAAAAAAATAAATAAATTAAAGAAATAAAAACAACAGTAGTTACATAAGATCTAACCATCTGAGTTAACCAATATAAAATGGAGAATCATGGGCTGGGACCAGAACCTGTCATCACTCTCCTGTTACCTGTATGAACAAGCAAACTCAAGCAGCACAGGGCTTCACATCGGAACTCTGTTTCTCTCAAATTGCACGTGCAGAGGGCTCAAGATTTAAAATTTGTTTTTGTATTTATACAACATCCAGAAAAATCAAAGACGAATGCAAAGTAATGACTTACTCTTACTAGTCAATGGCACCTGCTGTACGTACAGCTAAAGCAATACAAGAACTCGTTTCCACAGCAAGAGGAACCGTTGGCTGCCGTGGTCGATTACAGGGTTAGCCACCGGGCTCCTGAGGCCGCCTGTGGCTCTTCAGCCGCATTACACCCAGGAACTGGGTCTGCATTTGCATCTGGGGTTGACTTCGAGGAGGACATGTGAAGATTTCTATGGATTCAAAATTGACACGCTCTCCTGTGAAAAATCACAGAACCTGGGGATTGCATGATGGGCAATTGACATTAAACTCTTGCTTCTATTTTTTTTTAATGAAATAAAACTAGTTTTAATTTTAAGTCTTATGTCAACAAAAGAAAACTAAAGTGTCTCAAACTTGGCTTGCTTGGACTGATCCCGCCTTGGTGTCGCTGATGGCATCATGAAATGGCAAGTCCGCAGGGAGCCATGAAGCGGACAGTGGGCTGGCTGATGCGGACAGGCTACCCACAGAAGCTGAGGAAAGATGGCAGTGTTTAAGGAATAAGATAATTTAATACACAGAATAAACTGACGAACAAAATAGATCCAGAGACATGGAAACATGGCACAGACTGTCGCATCTCTAAGGGAAGTGGAGGTGGGAAGAGATTACCCAAAGCCTGACATGTATACATGCATGACCCGTGGACATCGACAGCAGTGTGGGGGAGGCCTGCGGCTGAGCAGGCGTGGGGGGGGGGGGGACCATAGGACGGAAAAGGGGCGGCATCTGTCATACTTTCAACAATGAAGATAACTTTTTTAAAAAGAATAAGAATTTATCAAACCTCTGAAAATATTTTATCATGCAAATTTTCAAGACAAATGAACCCAGCAGTTCAGACCTGTTTTCAAAACTGTCCATGTCCAAACATGTTCCTTGGAATTGTTATTTGCCCTAACGCCTGTTTTGAACACACAGATGGTTTAAACCAATCATTTCCGAGTAACCAGTTTCATCAGCCCAGTTACCCGACCGGTTGGCAGTGGTTTTCCTTGGCTAACTGAAAGATGAGCTGTGCTCCATTGAAAGAATGGGTGATATCAAAACCAAACTACCTGCCTAATGACACAATTTAGATCTCGTTAGCAGACTGGACAGCTCCATGTACAAGGAGAAGAAAGGCTAGGACCTCATCAGAGGCCCCTCTGCCGGGCTGAAGTCTGCTCCACTCTAGACAGAGATGTCAGAAATGCTCTGACCTTACTGAGTGAAAAGAGGAAATAAATTAAGCAAGGTATGAAGTAATTAATCATCAGCTAATACTATTAGAAGCATGACAGGTACTTCCTCCTTGTAGCATTTAAACCTTGTATTCACATCTCTGCTACATGCACTGCATTTTAAATTATGTTCTCGTTATTTATTTAACAATCCTTGCCTCTCCTCCTGGCCACCACCAACAGGCTGTGACCTCCTGGAGAGCTGGAGCTTTGTTTAGTCTCTGTATCACCTCCAAAATTGTAGGCATTCATGAAAAATTAATGGAAGGAATGACTGAATGAATAATTGAAGCAAGCTAACACCTACAAAGTACAATGGACAAAAAAAATATCACATAAGAAGTAGGACAGACGATCGGGGTTAAATAGGTGCACAATTAAAGAGACATTTCCAAATTGTGTCCTTGCAGAGAGGTTCTTGGAGATGGATGGTCTTTGAGCCAAGCAGTCTCAGACTGGTTGCCACCTGGTGGCCGTAGGGAGTAGCTTAAGCTTCTGCGTCTACCTTGGTTATATAATAAGCCACTGAAAAACTGGACCCTGAAGGGCACTGGCTCAGACTTGCGGAAAGCTGTTTCTGCTTACAGGGACACAGGATGCACACTCATCTCTGCCAAGTTCCAGCCGCGATGCTTCTCTTACAAGAGAGTCTGGAGAGAATGAGCCACGCAGCCACAGCACCAGGAAGAGTCACAGAAATGGGCTCTGGCCTTGTGCTCATTCTATCTGTGTGGAAGAAGAGAAAGGATAGGGAGGTCTCTGCCATCCTGTGTCTTCATTTGTAAAAATAACATCCAGCGCAAACCGTTGCCTCTAGAATTAAATGATAAAAAGCAATCAATATATTAGGTATTTCAAGGATAACAAAGTAAAAAATACAAAAATTTAGCTCGCTTATTTAGGACAGCGCTTGGTTCTTAGAAGAAATGAATGAGGAAAAGTTTTCATTCATCTAAGTGGGAAGACCTGCCGCATTCTTCATTGTACCCCAGGGGAAATGCTAGATGACTCACAGAGAAACTGCCCATATCCGCACGGGCACGGAGTCGCCGCTGTGGCCCCCGCGGGTGCCAGGCTCTGCCCGTCCCAGAGCACAGCAATGACCAAGTGGAGTCCCGTCTTCAAACAGGTATGACATAGGTGTGACCAGGAGATCCAGAGCATGACCTTTTGCCATTTCATCTTCTGAGGGGAATCCATTTCTTTTTTTAATACAACTCGGCTTTAAGAATAAGAATATAAAGAAAACAAAAACGTCTGTTTTACTGCAGTCACACAGTTTCTCTAATAATAAAGAAGCTACTGTGATAGAGGCTCTTAAAAAAAGAAAAACACAGCCCTTGGGGGTGGCTCAGTTAGTTGGAGCATCATCCCATGTACCAGGAGGTTGCAGGTTCGATTCCCCGTCAGGGCACATACCTAGGTTTTAGGTTTGATCCCCAGTGGGCGGACACGCGGGAGGCCACCGATCAATGTTTCTCTCTCTCCCCCTCCCTTTCTTTCTCTCTAAAAAAATCAATAAAAACTTATCCTCAGGTGAAGATTTTAAAAAAGCAGATGAAAAACCCAGCATGCTGTGAGAGTAATTACTAGGGGGATCCGACTTAATGTCGGGGTGATGAGGGAGCGCCGCTCTCGTGAGGAAGCGTGTAAAGGGAAGCCCGCAGAATGGCGGGGTGCCACCGGGTGCGGGGGGGGCGGGGCACCAGCACCCAAGCAGAGGGCTTTTTATTCGCAGGCTCCCAAAGTGGGAAGACACCGGTCACTGGAGAACTGAAATGAGGCCACTGTGACTAGGAGGCGAACAGGGGCAGGAGAACAGCTGTGTGAAACCAGGTAACCCAGCTCACACACAGACTCAAAGCCGAGGTCAAGGTTTTGGAACTTAATTCAAAGAACAATCAGAATCCAGAAACTATTTTAAGCAAAGGATAGCATGATCTCATGCGCAGACTAACCGTTTCAATCTACTGTGAGAAGTGAATTAGAAGGAACAAGGGGGAGATTCAACGGGACCAGTTCAGAGGCGTCTGCTCTGTTACAGGGTGCGGGTCTGGATTAGACCACAGAGGAAGGCAGAGAGCAAAACTGAATGGAGACATGTGTACAAGGTGGGAGAGCAGGACACAATGAGGGACGGAACGAGGAGGGAAGGAGGGTGCGGGAGGGAAAGATCAGAGAATGATCCCTTTGGTTCCGCGGGTGAGAGCTGGCAGAAGCACACAGAGATGCCTCCGTCCGGGGAGGTGGGTGACAGGTTCCTTCCTGCAGCACTTTCCTCACCTGGCTGATAAATACTGCGTGCTATTCTTAGGTAACTGGAACCCTTTTTAAAAAATCTGGTAGGTATAAATATGCTCAGAGTTATTTGTGCTAGTCACCTTAGAATAATACTAGGGATAGGAAATAACTCACTGACTAGTAAGAACACACTCTTGCATTTAGCTTTTATTTTTCTTTACAATGATCATTTTAAAAATCAGAGTAAAATAAGTTTGGATGCTACAACTTGGCCAAAGAATAAAGTAACCTTATCATTTAGTATCTGTAATCCTCAGCTTCCTTATCAGTAAGGGGATGGTTATGATCACTCCTACTGTACACATTTATGATTCGGATTAAATGATGTAATCCACAGGAGTTCTAGCCCATTGTAAACATTCAATAAATCAATCAGTACTCTGGTAATGCCAGTATTGGTAGGTATTAATAAGAAATTTTTTACCAAATAGAGAAATATATCTGTTCTTACATGAAAATATCTACTCTCTTCTATTTTGATTTTCATAACAAAACACATTTTGCCTGAACATAATACTTTACTGCACTGTTACAGAAACGTATTTCAGAGTACTTCCATGTGCATTGGTTCGTTCGGGCTTCACCATATCTATGCGAGATAATCGGGGTAGTATTATCATCCAGCCTCGAAGTAAATTCTGCACATCACACAGCTGGCGCACAGAGGAGCCGGAACTGCAGACCAGCCTCTGGTCTGACCCACAGCAAACAGCCCTGCACAGGAAGGAAGAAGGTGGTTCCCTCGCGTGCTGTTCCTTCCACGGCCTCGTCCTTCTCTTGTTCGCTGCTGCACCTCTACCTCTGCGTTTCCCAAACACGGCCCAGGCGCATTGGAGAAACATGTCCTGCTGGTTTGGGCAAGCCCCGGGCTTCTGACTCGGGACTTCTGATCTCACTTAACCGTGAGCCTGGCCGTGGGCTGCGGACCAGAGCTCACCGAGAAGGAAAGAAAGTGCCCAGGCTTGTGTCCACAGTACGTGTACAACCGCTGGTCATGAGACTACATCTTCCAGTAAACCTTCCTTCAGCAGTAAGCATACAACGATGTGTATTGATGACTAGGCTAAACTCTGAAGATACAAAAACAGGCCCAGCCCATGACCTCCACAAGTTCCCAACACAGAAGGGAAAGAGACACAAACATCCGATCGCCACCTTTTCTGCAGCACGTCTCTCCAGCACAAGACCCTTCCCTGCGGTCTCTCCTCCGGGACGAGGGCTCGCTGTCGTCACTTCCTAAGGCTGAATCCAGAAGGACGGGCAGGGGACACGCGGGGCTGAGACGAAGTCGTGGGTTCCAGCAAAGGGGGCGAGTGGGAAAGGTGGGGGTGGGGAGCCAGGGAGCCAGGGCGGACGGAGAGCTCGTGGGCCCGGAGCCGGACCTCGGAGGGTGGACCATCCACCCCGCAGAAGGGCGGCCGAGTCCGTGGAAAGACACGGAGCTGGAGTTAGGCGCGTCATCTGGGGACTGGCGTGAAGGCCCCTGTCTGGACCGGCTTGCGTTTCCAAAGTTAAAGCTGTCTAACTCATCCTCAACAAATGGTCACCAGTGTGATTTCCCAGGAAGAAACGGCTGCAACTTGTCAAAAAATTGTTTATAATACCACCAAATAGTGTTGCTAGTCCTTGAAAAATTAGGGAACACTATGCCGGGAAACAGTGTGAAGGCTGATGTGAAAACGGAGATGCTCCCGGAGCGGACCCTGGAGGGAGGGCCCTGGGCCGCAGCTTCCCCACAACGCCCGCCCGTTCCTAGCCCTCGGGGACGAGGCTCCTCGGGGACTTTCAAACTTTGGAGGAGGGAGAGAAAGGACCAAGAAGTACTTCTGTGCATGTTGTTCTACTTCGTTAGGGCTTCTAGAACTCTGGTAGGCCTTTATTTCTTCCTTTATAATAATTCTCATCAGAAATGCATCTTACAACTAATTAACATCATTCTTGCAGCCTCACTTAGGGGCATTTAGCTTGAACAGCTTTTTTCATAATTGTTCATGGAGACAATTTCCCTGATTCTTTTATGAGGGTTTTTAAACTATGCCAGAAGCATCGAAATAAAACAGAATCTATACTCCTTATTCTCAAACAAAGCAATGAAAATGTCATTCTCAGGGTAACACCACAAGAAGCAAAAATATCAGAATGTATAACTGGCCTAAACCTACCAGGCTTAAAACTATACCTGTTCACTGGGTCAGCCTGGGAAGCTAAGTCAATAAAACATGCACATCCATGTGACCGTGGTCTCAGAGGATATGCCATCTGGGTCTCCACAGCACTGGGGAAAAGTCTTAACTGAACCAACAGAAACACTCCGGCCTCTGTAAGCCCGTGCGCCGCAGGCAGAGTCTCCCTGGACCCGGGAACTACTCCGGACTGCCGCCTGCAAGTGTCCAGAGAGAACGAGCCGCGACTCAGGCCAGCGCACTATTTCTCACTCACCACGCTCTCTCCCTTCTCCGGAGTGACGAGTACGGCTCCAGTGGCTAATATTAAAAATCACGTCCTTCTTCTTGACAGATGGCTCATTACTTTAGTGTGTGTATCGCTTCCACAAGCCCAAGAAGGAGAGGGAAGGCAGATTATAAGAAAGAGATAACTACAAACTACATATATTTCTTGAGTTCCACATCCTTGGATGTGCCAAGAAAAAAACAGATGGTAATCTGTCTGACATTATTATAAATAAGTTGCACTTTGGAATAAATAACATTTTGGATTCCTTCAAACTCTGAAAGAAACCCCCCACTCTCGTGAATGGGGCAACATGGAAAAGCCATCAATAATTATTATCAATATTTATCAATTGATTATCAAATATTATTGTTCATGTAATAATCAAATACCTGGAAATCAACCTCTTCAAGGGGTCAGTAACATGTACTCACAATTTAGGATCTATCTGGTACTATTCAAAGCTCTTTCCATGTATTATACCATCGGACCCTGAAAACATCATAAGGAATAAATAACTTTGATGTCTCTATTTTACTGATCAAAAACAGAAACAAGGTACAAAAAAAAGTAAGTAATTCCCCAAGATCAGACAGGTGATACTGAAGAAGCTACCTAGTGAAGCAGAATATTCTAAAGTCTATAGACAACCCTCTATTTTAGATCCATGATGAAACAGATGCCTTGGTGGTGTCAATACAGCTCATGGGTTCCAGTCCAACCTTACGTGTTGTCCACAGTTATTTTTTTCATCTCTACTCAAACTACCCTCCAAATCCTAACCGTTCCACAAACTTGCCAGGCCCTCCGCCGTGCGCCCCCAGTTCAAGGGTTAGCGTCACACTCTGCCCCTGGTTCCCGCAGGCCAGGCCTCTGTCCCCAGGGGGAATGGAGCGTGGAGGAAACACAGAAGAGGAATCGGCCCCAATTCCCAATCCTGGGTTTGCTGACCTAATCGGTAGTTTGGTTCCAATATCTAATTGCTGGTTTCCTTTTTTAACCAATTTTTCTCATTTCTTCAGCGGTCTTTCTTAAAAGGCTCCGTTTAATGATATCCAGAAAACATGTAGCAGTCTCTTAAAACGTCTTAAGACCTAAATTTCTTTCCACTCAACAATCCCGAACCACGGCCCTGGCCAGTTTGGCTTTAGTGGTTAGAGCACCGGCCTGCAGACTAGAGTCTCGGGTTTGGTTCCGGCCAAGGGCACGAACCTCGGTGATTCGTCCCCAGCCCCGGCTGGGGTCGTGGGGATGGCAACCACTCAGTGTGTCTCTCTCTCACATCAATGTTTGTCTCTCTCTCTGACTCGCACTCTGTCTGAAGATACATGTAAAAATATCCTTGGGTGAGGATTAAAAAAAAAAAAACCTCAAACCATGTATTTTGTGTATAGAGTTGTTAAACTAAAAAAAAAATAACAAAAACACACCAAAACAAAATAAACAAACAAAAAACCCACATACCTTTAAAAATTATCCACACAAAAACTTTAGAAATGACCCATATAGTATAACAAATGTCATTTTAAAGATATAGCTGAATTCTTAAGAAAATCCAGAGGCAAAATAAAAAAGGAACTAGAAACAAGAATATACGTTACTCTAAAGTAAAATGGCTAAAGATGACTTACTGATATCAGCAAAAATAGTTTTCAGGCCGCCCTGGCCGGTTTGGCTCAGCGGTTAGAGCGTCGGTCTGTGGTCCTGAGAGACCCGGGTTCGGTTCCCGCTAAGGGCACGTACCTCTGTTGCAGTTTGTCCCCGGCCCTGGTCGGTTGTGTGGGTGGCAGCCACTCGATGTGTCCCTTCACGTCGATGTTTCTCTCTCTCTCTGTTCCTCTCTCTCCCTCCCACTCTACCTGAACAAAAAATGGAAAAATGTCCTCGGGTGAGGATAAAAAAAATAAAAAAATAAAAAAATAAATAGTTTTCAGGCCATTTATGGTACAAATAGCCTGTACCAAACCTTAGGTCCTACAATAGGTGGCGTGTTCAGAACAAGATCCTTACATGAAATTGCAAATCTCAGAGGTCTTAGTAAAACTGTAGGTGAGGGGGAAACTACTGGTACAGAAGAGAGGAAAAAAAAGAACTTTTCGCTATATGGAATCTAGGTATAAAAAAATAATCTTGGAAATTTCTTCAAGTCACATCTAAGTTTAAAATTCTAATTTTTACTATTTGCGAGGTCCAAGAGAAAATGGTAGCATTCTGAAGAATCAAAGGAAATTGAGTAGCTGTGGGTTACTGTAAGAGAGGAAAATAGTCCTGTCTAGGAAACTTGTAAGAATTTAGAACAAATTCTGTGTACATAAATCAAAAGAAGTAAACAGTACAATACTGGCCATCAAACAGCATAACTATATCATATCGTAATGTACCTTTCAATTAGATTTCACAGACATAACTATTTATCTGACACCTGTATCCTGACAGACGTTCTAAAGAGTTTCTCATGAATATTTCATCTGATCCTGCTAACACTGCTAAGTAAGATGGAATGAAGTAACTTATGTAACCTGTTTAAAAGACTGCTGAGACACAGTGCTATCTGACTGTTAGATGCTATAGTTTTTACTTTTTTAAAAATTTATTGTTGCCCGGCCGGTGTGCCTCAGTCGACAGATGCACCAAGAGGTCGCCAGTTCAATTCCCGGTCAGGGCACATGCTCAGGTTGTGGGCCAGATCCCCAGTGGGGGGCATGCAGGAGGCAGCCAATCGATGTTCTCTCTCATCGATGTTTCTCTCTCTCTCTCCCTCTCCCTTCCTCTCTCTCTAAAATCAATAAAGAAAAAACATTAAAAAAATTATTGTTGACAGTATTACAGATATCCCTCATCCCCCCTCTTACCCCCCCTCCACCCACCCCCCACCCTACCCTGGGCCTTCCCCACACTATTGTCTGTGTCCATGGGTTATGTACATATGTATATATGTTCTTTGGTTACTCTTTCCCATTCCCTTCCCCACCTCCCCACTGAAACGTGTCATTCTGTTCATGCGGCCATGCCTCTGGCCCTATTCTGTTAATCAATTTATTGTGTTCAATAGATTCCACATATAAGTGAACTCTTGGGGTATTTGCCTTTCTCTAACTGGCTTATTTTGCTGAGCATAATACTCTCCAGGTTCCTTCACGGTGTTGAAGCTCACAGGGACTGCAAAGATGAATTGAGAAGATGCCTTCACATCATTTAGTCAGGTGCATGGCAATGTATATTCTTCATAAAGTGAGCCTTGTTATTGTCATTATGCTTATCTTACTATTTCTGTGTGAAAGATGACATTGAGGCAGAGTCTGGCTTAAAGTGGCACAAATATTGAAGTGAAGATTCAGTACCCAAACTTGTATCACTCAACATCTAGCCTGCTCACTGTTTTCCTTTTCTCGCCTTCTTCCCACACTTGAATGAGCTTCTGAAGCCCTGGAGCGGATGCTTACTACTGCAGAAGTGGGGGAGGGGAACTGAAAGGGCTCCCTTCACCATTCAGTCCCTCATTTAAAAGACATCTGCTGTCTCCTCTGCTAGACGCTGCGCTTGGTGCTGACGTTCACCAGTGAATGAAACAAACAAGGCTCCTGTTCTTCTGGACCTTCCCAATGGCCAGAGAGACTCTCTCAAGGCCTCAAATCGTAGGACTGTAGGTGACATCAGCCGTCAGTGCTGTGGGAGGGATAAGCCTGGGGCTGTGAGAACTTGCAATCAGTAGGCTGATCCAGCCAAGGTCAGGGACTACTTACCTACGGAACTGAAGACAGGGCGTGAGCTAAGGAGAGAGAGTAGGGGAAGCATAACCAGATGGAGGAAATGGCCTATGCAAGCAGAAAACCTGCACTGTGCTGAGACACAGGATTTTAGGTCTAGCATGGTGTTCCAAACAGAACAGGAGGAGACGCACTGGTGATGTAGTCTGGAGAACTCAGAGCCAGACCACGTGAGGCTGCGTAGAAATGTTAAGTATTCCGTCCTTCATTCTCATCGCGATGAAAAGGTAATTTGATGGGATGGGTGAAATCAGACTTGCAGCCTAGAAACATGACTCTGGCTTCCGTGTTTTCAATTGGAAAAAGGGCGAGAATAAGTGTAGGAAACCAACCCCAAACCTACTGCATAGCCATGAGAGCTCATGGTAACGTGGACAAGTGTGGTGGGACTGGTATCGGAAAGAACTGGACAAATTCATCAGCAATGATGAGATGCTCTATGAGCTGAGAGACAAGAGAGTCACAGGCATAACTCTCCTGCCTCCCAAGATAACTAAAGTCACACACAAGAATGAGGTTGCCCAGGGCAAGGTTCAGTGTGAAAAGAGAGGAAAGTCCAGGATGGAGCCTGAAGAAACATATTTCACAGTTGGATGACAGAGGGAGAGCTGGAAGACAGAAAATGCAGCAGAGGTAGGAAGGACCCCAAGCCTGAGGAAGACAGTGCTTCAGGAAGGAGGACCTTCAATCATGCCCCTGCCCATTGGGTTTCATGGTGTAGAATTCACAGAAGAGCTGGCTCGTGATGTGATGTGGGGAGAATGTGCTAGAGATGGTGAAGCCATGGAGACAAAGAGTACAGCACAGCCAATCACCACGAGAAGAAAACTTTCTTGAAAAACTTGCATAATTCGAGACAAAGAACTTGCAACATTCTGACAAAGTAGGGTGAGTATTTATGTAAACAGCAAAAGAGGTGCTGACACGTAACTATAGCATAAGAAGAGGTTTCTTCCCAATTTTATTGACATATAATTGACATATAGCATTGTATTAGTTTAAGGAATACAACATAATGACTTGATATATGAATATATTGAAAAATAATTTCTACCATAAGTTTAGTGAACATCCACCACCTCACATAGTTATCATTTGTTTTCTTGTGACTTTTAAGAGCTACCCTCTCAGCAACAGCAGAGTCTAAAACTCACTCCACTCACGAACTCTGGATTAAATCAATTCTATGTGAATATTTCCTTTGCCATGATTTGCAAATTCTGTGCACACACGTATGTTAGTAATGAGTTGTGCCACACCATTTAAAATTTGCATGTTTTGAATTTACATAAAATCCAACAGAAGTGTGAGGCATCACTTTTGGGAACTTGAGCTCTGATGGGGATAAAGAGAAAGGCATGATTTTTACAATAAGCATGTGTCAGCATCAAATATTATGTGACAGGCTACATCCACATTACTCAGTAATCTAGACATTGACTTCACCTGTCTGCCTACTTCTTTCTCAGGTCAGTGTTTATCAGCATGTAAAGTCGTCCATCTGATAGGAAGTCAGTGGCAACTGTCTGCATATAATCAACTCTGGGTGCATTGCAAATGATGAAATGCTTTGTATCTAAGCGATTGCTGGGGAAGGGGCGGGGGACCATATCTTTTTTTTTTTTTTTTTTAATTTAACGGCAAAATTGAGAGAAGTTAAGTTAAGATTGCTCCATAACAGCTTTTAAAAAATGAAACATGTTGAGGCTTGGCTTACTTAAGTATACCACATAATGCAACCAGAGATTCTTCCTTAAAATTACAATTTAAAAAGGGAAAGGGGAAAAAAAGGACTACAGTGGGGTTAAGAATATTTTTCTTGATTATTTGAGATCACATGGCCCACTCTTAAATTCTACCCGTTACGGATTTGTTTTCTACAGTTAGTAAACAAGCTAGTTTTAGTGTGCAAATAAGTTTTTATCCTATTTAGATTTTCAATCATATTCTAACACTAGTAGGTACCATTTTTTGAGTACCTACACTGTAGTTACACACACACACACACACACACACACAATGTATATTCTCATACATCACTGAGAGACAGAAATTATTTCTACTACAGATGAGAAAACGTGAGGTCAACGGAACTAAGAGAAATGCCCAAAGCCGAGTAGGGTGCAAACAGCAAAGCTGGCAAGCTGGGATCTGACCCAAACTCTGTCCCTTCACAGCCTCTTCCTGCAGGGGCAAGCTCATCTCCGGGTTGTGGCTCAGGACTACATGACGCAAGATGGAGGTAGGAGGCACAGGAGAAACAGCAAAACAAAACAAAATACGACATATAAGTAGAATCCATATTCTTTAGGAGATACCGGCCCCACCCACCATGCCAGCATTCAGCCCAGCAGAATTTTCATGCACACAGCCCCAGGTAGTCACAGTATCTGATGAAAACAAGCTCATGTTCCAAAAGACCTCTGTCATTGGGTTTCCAGGAGGCAGGGAATAAACCACCAAACCTGAGTCTACGAATCAAAACCAGGCATACCTTTGCAACATTAATATGCAAAAGACATCCAAGGCAGAGAAATTGTTGAGTACCAATAATGAAAAACGCAGTGGCAAGTTATTCAAGAAACTTCAAAGGAGTTTTATCTCAGGAGAACAAGTTATTGAAATTGATTCTGTCTTAACAAGACATTACCTCTAATGGAAACAGAAATCTTCTACTTTCTGACCCTAGTCCCAATATGCAGAACAAGCATAAAAACTACACAAGAATCACAGGCTGGGGAACTCCCACTGCTGAAACGATCTAGTCACAAGGAAACGCAGAACCACAGGGAGAACTCGTGTTTAGGAAAGTAAATCATTCAAATAAATTCATCAGTTACGAACTGAAGATAAATATCACAGAAGGAGAAATGATCAATATTCTCCTGTGACCATTAGCTCAAGACTGCAATTTCCTCTCATTTTACTATCGGCAGTCATCATCAACCAAATTTTTTAAGTTAAAAAAAATTTCTTTTGAAAAAGTAAGTTGATTTTCAACTGTACAGTGAGACAGGTCAAGTAAGAAGTAAATGCAGTGCTTTCAAGCCTGGTATATGAGTGTTTAAATATGAGTAATTACATTTAAGGCAACTTTTAATCATTTTAACATAAGAAAAATAAAGCCAATTCATTAATTTGGAGAATTATCACCTACAAAACCCCAGCATGCACTTTAAAATTTAAATTATATAATTAAAAAAATTTTTGCCTTTATTGATTTTAGAGAGAGAGGAAGTAAGAGGGAGAGAGAGAGAGAAACACCAATGAGAGAGAACATCGATTGGCCGCCTCCTTCATGTCCCTCACCGGGGATCAGGCCCACAACTCGGACATGTGTCCTGGCCAGGAATTGAACCAGCGACCTCCTGGTGCATGGGTCAGTGCTCAGCCACTGAGCAACACCAGCCAGACTAAGTTATATAATTTTACTATTTGTTATTTCTCTCTTATGAGCCAGGCACTGTCTTAAGCTATATTTAGACTACTTAAAAGATATGGATAAGCAAACTAGTCAAATATCCCTACACTCACAGAGCTTATATCTGTAACTGGGAGGCAGACCATAAACATAAAGAAAGCAGTCATACGGTAGTCTAGTGAGTGATGAGCGCGATGGACAAAGAAAACGTACAACAGAGTAGAATGGCCAGCTCATCTCCCCAAATCCAAGCCCATCAGTTCCTCATCTGTGGGCCCAGAGGAAGCAGCCACACCAAGGCCGCCAGTCTCTGTGGACACGTCCATGCACAGCGCCTCCAGGCCTTCTTCAGGAGCTGGGTGTACGTGGCTTCTCAGTTCCATGCAAAGCTCTGTCCAGACCTCTTCATCCCTGGTTCTCCCACATTTGTGTAAGGCTCGTTTCCTACAGCAAAACTTAACCCTATAGCGTCCTCACAGCTCTGCTTCCTGCGCAGTCTCTCACCCAAACCATTCTTCACAGTGCAATCCAAGAGTTCCTCCTAGGACAAAGTGTGACCATGGTCGCCGTCTGTTAACAGTGCCACCAATGTCCATTCCCCTCGGGATAAAGTCCTAATTGTGAAAATTGCTTACCAGACCTTCATGATCTGACCTCAACCTATTTCGACAGGCTTCTCTCTCTCAGATCCAAACAGAGAAAAAATGTCTACCCTTTCCTCAAACTCTCTCTCATCCCTCGGTCAGCAAGGATAACTTCCCCTTCCCTGGAGCATTCCCCTCATCTTTTATCTAACACATTTCTTGTTCTTCAGACTCCAAATGGAAGGTCAGTGTTTTAGATAAACCCTCCCAGGGCCAGTGTTACTGGTCAGGTTTTCCTACCATGAAGACCCACAGTGTCCTGTGATCTGTAACCTCTTACCACACTTCAGTGCTATGTCTACCGAACGAGTAACAATGACCATGGCTGCTCCACTCCATTCTGTCCTCGCTGCCAACAGGGTTCCTGGCATGTGACAAATACTTCATCTACACTGTGCACTGAACAGATGGTTGAAGGAATACATCAGAGGTATATTAGTCACATCCTTCTGTGAAAAAAGATTAGCACAAACTTAAAGGATTAAAACCACACACATCTATTTTGCTCTAGTTTCTGGGGGTCAAGAACCCAGGCACAGCTTCTGTGGGTCAGGCTCTCTTTGTCATATGGCTAGCACCAAGGTGTCTGAAAGCCTGCTGGGAAGCATGAGCTTCTAAGTTCACACGCATGTGACAAGAGTTGTTCCCCATGCCATTGTAGGACTGACGGCCTCAGGTCCTTGCTGGCTGTTGGCCAGAGATCAAGCTCCATTCCTTGCCCTGTGGAAGCTCTCCATGCTGTGTCTTCATCAAAGGCAGCAGAGAGTTTGATACCAAGACACAGTGAGAATCTTATAAAATCTAATAACAGAAATGGTATCCCCTCAACACTGAGGAGTAGTGTCGGTCAGGAGCAAGTCACCCATGGGAAGGGAATTCTACAGACTGAACACCAGGCGTGGAGATTCCTGGGGAATAACTGAGAGTCTGCGGGAACATCTCTGATGTTTCTGCTGCTTGTCAAGTCTAAGGCTCGGCTAGCCTAGTTCTGTGACAGACCAGGTAGAAGACGTACTTACGGACTGAGGTCACCTTACACAGGTCTTACGTTCATCATGTCTAAATGTATCTAAATCTGAGCAGTAATATTAAGTAGTAGAAAGATTTTAGTGAATGATAGTAATATTATGAAAAATAGAGCAAAAAGTAAAACTTAGGGAGCAAATCGGCCGAACAGTTGACAATAATATTCACGCACAATGCCGGGTGCTGCTGGACAGCCACAGCTGGAATCCAGGGTCTGGCGCCGCTCCATGAGGCTTGGGGCCCGGATCCAGTCAACTGCTGCACTTAATGGAACATTCCAGTCTCGAGACAGTGGAACGGCCCCGAAGCTGAAAACAGGATGCCTGTGAGGAAAATTGCTCAAGCATCCAGCATGGCTGCTTCCACTGACATTCTGAAACGGGTGGGAAGTACCCCTCGCCGGTGGAAACCTGGAGCTGCCTGGCACTTCTGGGGCAGAGAGGAGGCGTTACTGAGCGGGAACAATGACACAATATGCCAGAAGAATAATTTATCCCAATATCCTCATGCGATAGTTGTAAGGTAATGAATCTGAGGCTCCGATAGGTTAATGACTTACCCAAGTGTATACAGTAAGTTAATGATAGAACTAAACCTGAGACTCAAGTCTTTCATCTATTTGCTCATTCTTTCAGCGAAGTTTATTCCACTTTCATATGCATTGCCACACTCAAACGAGGAGCTGGAGAGCAAGAAATGATTGAAGCTCTGGTTAGAGGTCACGGTCTATTGAGGAGATAGGTATGTCAACGGAAAGTCATGGATTCAATTTTCTTGGAGAAGGCTTTACACTGGAGACCATTTGAGCTACGTGTTGACCCATGAGTAGAGATGTGCCCAGCAATGAAGACAGTGCAGCGTGGGCCTTTCAGGAAGACAGGACAGCCGGTGTAAAGCACAGAGGTGGCGATCAGCATGGGAAGAGGGGGAGTTCTCGCAGGGTGGGAACAGAGCGATGGGGTCACCGGAGCACGGGGAGGGGGTCCCCAGAATGCTCCCAGGTTACACAGATTCATACAAAGTTATTCCTATCTCTGGCTATATTCCTTGGAGAATAGTAAGATGTCTGTTGATTTTTTTTAAGTAAATACATAAATAGTACCAAAAAAAAAGTTAAAAGAATGACAAAGCCCATTGATTTTTAGTGACATAAACTTAAACTCTATTTTTATTTCTAGTTTTATTTCATAATTTTAAAAATTACGTGTAACAATCGCCTGAAAGTCCATGATCAACAAAAGTACGAGAGGGTAGAGGAGCCCCACATTTCGGAGGTATAATGACCAAACATCAGTCAGAGTCACAGAGCAGATGCGTTTCCGCTTTGCAGACCAGAAAGTCTATATTTTTAGACTTAGTGAATCTAGCACACTCCCGGAAAGTGGGCGAGAAGATAAAATGGTATGTCTTTGCTGAAATATCTCATATCCAAGCCAGAGCTCTTCTATAATTCATAGCGTTCCTAGAACTACCGCTTTGACAAAAATCACAAGTGAAACCAAGGAAACAGTAGGTCCATTTAAGCAGTAACTGACTTTTTCCTGTGGAGCTAACCAAAGCAAAGGTACCGGATGCAATGCTGACAACTTTGTCAGGGAGAATGTTCACCTGATGTAACAACATCTCAGAGGTCTCTGTTCATATATAGTCAAGGACTATAAAGTAACCCTAAGTACAAGACCCCAATTCTCATTCCCAGTGTTAAGGGCCAGGGCGTGGTCCATGTTGCAGTGGAGATTCAGACTTTCATGTCTTTTTAAACTTAAAATTTCAAGTACCAAAACACCTGTGAAAAGGAGAGGAAACTGATACTTATTTAGTGCTTTTTTAAAATCAGGTCATTTTCAAATACGTCCACTCCTTGAATCTTATGAAATAAACATTATCTTCTTTGTTTTACAAATGTAAAAGCTGAGGGTCAAAGCGTGCGCTGTCTCGGTCAGGCACAGACAGGCGAAGTGAGGGCGTTGTGTTGCTCTCCCCTTCCCCTGAGCGCCATGCCTGTAAGCCGGAGGGGAGGGAGCCGGGCCCTGAGGACCTCAGCGGCTTACTCACCACAGTGGCCAGCCACCCACTTGCCCCATACTGTCCAGGCTCAGCACCAGGCTCCCAGCATCCAAGGAAAGTCCTCAGCCCTGGGCAAACATGGACTGTGGGTCACCTCAGCACACTGTCTTCTGAAACTCACATTGGTTTATATGAAACAGAAAGAAGCACACAGAGGTCCAGAGACCCCACAAGTGGCATACAGGGTGGCAAAGAGATGGGGGGGTACTGGGAAGCATAGTTGCTTTTCCTGATGTCCAGTCATCTCAGCATCTGTTGGTTCTGTGTACCCCCTTTCAGCATCCCCCCTCACTCCCTGGCAGACCAGCGGCAGGGCTGTGCACGGGAAAGGCCCTAGGTAAGTCCATCGGCGCTGCAGCTGACGTGAACAGCTGTCATGAGCACAGTTAGGTGACTATGAGGCTGCTGTTTAAAAGGGACTTGGAGACAGTGGTCCAGCCCCCCCTTCAGAGGGGGCCAGGCAGCCCCTCGCTCAGGCCCACCTCACAACAGACTGGAAAGGTGTTGGCTTACACGAAGTATGTTGGAAACTCTGCTCAGGCCATCGGCTCCCAAGGGCCTGCATCCCTGCCTCAGAGCGTGGCTGGGCGCTGCCATTCACTGGGGCTGCGCGGGGGCTGCAGGCCCGGAGGAGGCCGCGCCCCGGGAGGCCGAGGGAGCTGCGATCTGGCCGCGTCAGCCCGTCTTTGCCGCAAACACAGCAAATGTGCTTTTCCAGCAGTTTCTGCAAAGGCGAACTCTGAGCCAGAGACTCAAGGGTGTTACAAATTCATTTGTTTTGTAAGGTTTGGGGTCGAAGCTCATTTAAAAGTTTAAGGTACTATTTGGCAGAAAAATCATTCCAACCAGAAAATATGCTTTTTATTTTAAAACAACTTTACAGGGTGGGTCAATTCTCCGAAGACATTATAGCTGTTTTCATTGTTGAGGTCAAAGGTCTCTGTTCCTACAGGACCCGGTTCACCAACTTCGGATGACCTCTGCTGGGCTGTCATAACACTGCACAGCACTTATCTTGACCCTTGGCAAGGCTTACTGCCTCTTTGAATAACTGAAAGAATAGTAACATCCTAGCATAATGAGGACATTTTGCAAATCTCAAGTTGAATGTTTGGCCTTATGGAAAGAATAAAGCCACAGCTGTAAGAGAGAATTACAAAGACAGCTTTGTAGCAATATTCTGCAGCACACGGTCCATTACAGGAACACTCCTGACTGGGAAACGCAGGGCCAGCTTTGCGGTTCGCAGTGCTTCGTGCACAGGGCACAGACTTGGCTCTGGCAGGAAGTGGGATCCTGAGTTCTTCACTCTCATTGCCTTGGAAATTCTGCAGCGAAGAAAACACTACATAGACAGTCGCCCTACTTCTCACATCTAAAGTAGAAAAGAGCCCTGGCTGGTTGGCTCAGCGGTTAGAGTGTCGGCCTGTGGTCCAGAGAGACCCGAGTTCGGTTCCCACTAAGGGCACGAACCTCGGTTGCAGTCCCTGGCCCTGGTTGGTCATGCGGGTGGCAACCATTCGATGTGTCCCTTTCATGTTGATTTTTTTTTTTTTCTCTCTCTCTCCCTCCCACTCTATCTGAACAAAAAAATGGAAAAATGTCCTCAGGTGAGGATTTAAAAAAAAGAAGTAGAAAAGAATACTTACAGATGAACTTCCAAAGTAAGTGAATAACCTTAAGTAAAAACTAAGTAAGATTTTAAAAAAATAAGAATCTACAATCAAATGAGTTTTGGGGAATAACAAGGTATGTGAGCATAATAAAGCTCTCAAATGTTCGACAAAATATTCAAACAACCAACATCAATCAAATGATTTGACCTCAGAACCATATTTAACATTATTACTTTGGAACACATTTAGAAAATGTTCGTAAACATCAAACATCTGCAATCATATTTGTCTTGTAAAACCGCCGACTTAGAGGCACTCTGGTTATTAATACAGACTCGTGCCTCATCTGTGGGTATGTTAGGTGTCCCTGGGAAGCTGTAAAATTAATCAAGACTTTAAACTGTTATTGAATATACCACCTCAAATTCTGGGTCAAAGATCTTAAAGGGCTGAAGCGCCCCCCAGTCTGCTACCTCGGGCTTCCTCTGGGCAGGCACAGCATACCTCAGAGACTCTCCGGTGCCAGGCCCTGGAATAAAGCGAGCATCACAATAAAGATAGTCACTGGAATAAAACTAGTGGTAATCTCTTTGCTGGTGGAGGGTCTTGCCTTCCATTTATAAAAACAAAACAAAACAACGTGACATCTGCAAAGTACAATAAAAACGAGGTAAGCCTGTCGTGGTTTGCTATGGAGTCTCACTAACGCTTCCGGATAAATAAAACCTGTGTTCTTCTACTCTGTTAAACCGAGTTAACGTAATACACTGTGGACTGCTGGCAAATTTCAAATCAGAATAATCAACGATGGATTGGTTAAACTGGGCCAAAGAGCAATGGGCCCCATTGGGGCTGGTGGTGGGTGTCTTTCCTGGGACTTGATGGGGAAGTATGGCCTGACCTGTATCAATCTTCTCTACCTAATCCCCCACCAGAGGAATGACTGCTGAGGAAGATGGACATTCACTCCATGGTCCACCTGAGACCGGTAAGGGCTTCCACTAAACCTCTTTTTTTTAAATAGATGTAATTCTATCTGCAGTTCATCAGAAGATATGCGATAAGATAAACAAGAACAAGGTACAGATCTGTGTTCTTTAGGGACTAAGAACCCTGTATTACTGAGTTAGGAAAGTGGGGTCCCAATGAAAATTGCCAAACAGAAAAAAATCTGTAAATAATACCGCATTTTACTCATATTTATTTTGTTTAACTCATTTGTCAAAAGTGGTAGAATTTTATATATTACTAATGACCCTCTGAAGAAATACTCTTCTATACACTGATTCATTAAAATGATGAAATTCCAAAACTCACTACAAAAATATATGTTAGGAAGTGACTCATAGGAGGTGTTTTCTCATCCACAGTGGTTCAGCCTCCTTCAAAATAGACTTTCTGCATATGTTGGCACAGTCTTGAAAATAAGACACCAGTAAGTACAATGACTTCCGTGTGATTCAATCAATCAGCTATAACTTTACAGTATCAGTGAGAGCCATTGGGGCAAATATTCTAATTACAGTTCTGGGGTTGCAGGTAAATAATTCATTTAAAATAAATATTTCAGTAGCTAAGGGGAAAATGTGCCAAATAATTATTTGTCTATGTCTTTAACAAAGTCAATAATTTCATAATAGGCAATACATTTGCAAATAATGTTCAAGAAAATTTTACTGTGGTGTTCATTTTAAATTTAACATCTGACTAGATGTCTAGAGCTAGAAAGCTTTCAAATTTTTCCAGTTCAATGCAAATTTATCGAGAAGTTACTACATTGTTAGAACTATACTAGGCAAAGCTTACTACATAAATTGATAAACAATATCCCTTTGGGCGATTATTTTCCAGGAACACAGCAAACTGAAGTACAGTGAAACACTCTGATGCAAAAGTAACTCTACAAATATTTGATTTATAAAGAGAAAATACGGGCATAACAGTGATGAAAAATATGTTCACCTAACTCTACTAACTTTTAATTTCTGCATGTTTTTCTACATCGCAAGATACAGAATATATAAATTTATCAAAAAACTAGAATGTTATATTTTGAAATGCACCAAAGACCAAATTTTAGACTTATGTTTTGAGTTTAATGTCCATTTTACGACTCTTTCTATAGGCTTTGTTTTTTGAGGTTAAAAGAAAATGTATTATGTTTCAATTCATTCAAACAACACGAGATATAAAATGGACTGTTGGTTGTTTTTCGAAGCCAATAACCCTCTTTCTTTCTTTGAGGTCCTGCTTGCGTACAGCCCAATATTATTTCAGCTTTTTTGAACAGCAAAAAAAAAGCAATATGCGGGGGAGAACACTGCTGGGAACAGTAATTGAATGAATCAAATTTGAATCCTTACCCAGCTCAGGCCCAGCAAATAGATGACATTTAAGAATAACTGTTTCTTCTCTGTAGCTATATTAGTTGTGGTACTTTCTTTTAGCAAGACACAGAATTCTGGAGACAGTTTCCTGAATTTTTAAGCAGCATCTGGCTGAAAATATCTGTTTTGTTTTTTGTTTATTTTTTCCCTTTTTCAATTACAAATCCTATTTTTTTGTGTAGGAGTTTGACCACTTCAATCAAGGTTGTCTAACATAAGGCAAGCAGATAAGACTTCAAATGCATGTTCATTGAGATTGTTGCTGCTAAGAATAAGAATGGAATTGATTCTAGTTTAGAGCATTTGTAACTAGGTTAAACACCCGAACAATCAAACTTATTTCCAGGGATCTTTCAGTTTACCAACCCAATCTCTATTCTCTAACAGGACCTGGGGACTCAATCTCCTATTGTGAACAAAAAGGTATTAAAACTTTATACCACCTGTGCAGTAGAAAATGGTGCATTGCCCTTGTATATCCCTTTCTCATGTATCTCCTTTATTAACATGTGTCTAATGCCAAATTAAATAGACAGAAATAAAGTTATGACAAAATATCCTTGCATGAAGACCTAGAATACGGCCTTGTCTATGGAAGGCAGAAGAACACATCGATCTCACCTTTAGAGAACCGGGAAACAGGAGGGAGCTGTACATTCCTCTAGAAGAGAAAGGGGCCAACTGGACCACGCTTGGGTTTAAGGACAGGGGCACACCTTACTCCCTCTGGGTTACACATATGAATGGGTGAACTTGCCTAGGTATTAGATGAGATCTAATCAAAACAGCTCCGCGATGCCTAAACTAAAATCTCACTTTGGAAATTTCACAACCAGTTGACATCAGCTGACAAGATGAATCAAACCTGTAAAGGACATTGCCCTCCTTTTTTAATATAGAAATGTTTGCTTTAAAAAAAAGAAAGAAAGAAAAAGAGAGGAAGGTTATTGTCCTCATAAGGAGTCTGTCCAGGTTAGAGATTTAATTAATAGTTCCTATGATTAATGTCCAGCTACTCTCTTCATCAGGCTACTTACATTTTTTAGTTAACATACCATAGCTGATATTATTTAAGTATACAGTTATCTACATAATCCTACACATGTCACTCAGCTTAGAGGACAAGAAAAGCTAAGGGATAAGAAGGCTGTCACTATTTCTTTGCTGCATTCTATCATGGATTTGGGGGCTCATTATGAAAGTTTTGATCTAACCAGTGGATAGGGCTTAGCTGCTGGCCAATGAGACGGGCAGAGTCAGATTCGGGCCAAGCAAAGACGCCTCTTCCGGATCGAAACACGACCCCGCAGGGGCAGGACGGAGGAGCTATGTGCGTGGGCCTTCCTCACCGAGTTTCAACAGCAGGGTCCACACTCAGAACCTTGGATCTTCATCTGCCCCTTGTACACGGCTCATCACTTTTGCTACACAAACTTTTATTTAAAATACATGTGGTTGTCTCTCTCTCTCTCTCTCTCTCTCTCTGGTATGTAGCTGAGCAAGTCTTCTTCACTGGAATAGTAAATAGTCCAAGAACGTACCTATGTCTGTTGCCTTGTCTTCCCCATCACTGGTCTACCCAACCAGGGCCCTCCCCTCGGCGCCCCGAAGGCAGCCAGGCCTTGCCTTCTGTGTTTCAGCGAAAGGCCACAGGTCCCGCCTTTACCAGCCTGCGCCTCTCGCCTGCATGGCTTCAGTCATGCCGCCGCCCCTAATTCCTGCCCTCCCCCATCCACGTGGCTAACCCTACATGCCCTCACAGAGTCCACCGAGTGTCGTTTCCCCCGGGAAACTTTCTTACCTCCAACAGGTCTTACTTCGTACCTTGAGTCCTCACTAAAAAATCATCCATAGAGTCTATGACTTTAAGCAAAACAACAGTAACAAACCACTTTACCACAGCCTGGTTGGGGAACCAAGTTCCTAAGGCATCTCATCAACACGGCAAAGCAAAGGGCCAAAGACATTGAACAAAATGACCTGCTGTGTTCCATAATACCATTTCAGATATATCTCCATGTGACCGTGAATTGCTTGTCACGAGACGTGTCCCTTGGTCAACCATGTGTCTGAACCCTTTACACAGTATCTGGAGCCTAAAGGAGAGCAAGGAAATGTGACTAATCGACGAATAAATAAGCAAAACGAGGGCTTGATCCGATGAACCCTGCTAACAGCTTGGAGGATTAGAATTTCTAGGACAATTAAGAAGGTTCCCAGTCCCCACCCCACATAAGATCCTTTTGAAAGCAAATCCCAGTTTCAGGCATCGAGGATGCTCTCGCTTTCCCTTTATTACAGTTTCCTGCAGAAATACCGTGCGCGCCGCAGCTCAACCCGGCAGGACGCCCGCGGACCTCTGAGGAGGTTACTCTGGAAAGGCTGCGTTGTGCTGCCTCTTACGAGTGGAAGCTGCTCTTTCCTGCCCTCCTCCCTGACGTCCCTAAAGCGTTTCTAGAATAGCCTAGATAAACTTAATTTATCTAAGACACCAAAGGGGACTTTAACATATGAAAAGAAAAGCACAAGGAAAGATTCCTGAAGTATATACTTTGGAGAAATTACTATTGTATTAGAAATATAAGCCATTTCAGAAAGAAAAGCTCTCTGTTGGATATTCAGATTTTTATAGATTCAAAATAATTTTTAAAACCAAAAAGAACACAGCATCCCCCTCATTCAGTGACTAATTGTGACCTATCTTCTTGTGTATAAGCTAACCTTTCTTCCTGGCTCTGCACCTGTATCTCTAAATCTCTGAGACACAATTTCACCTTTAATGCTCATCATAGCACTAACAAAAACAACAACAAAAGAGCAGACACTTACCTTGGGCTTGACACATACCAAAACTGTTTTTGCAGCATACATGTATAACATGAACAAATATATATTTATACACATATGCATGATATACAGATGATACATACACATACCCATTTAAACTTTAAAACCAACTTTAAAGGTAGGCATCATTGCTTTCTTCTTTCTTTATCGAAGAGAAAACTGAGGCTCAGAATGCTCAAGGACCCTGTTTCAGCACACACAGCTGCGAGCCAGGGATGGCTCTGAACCACGGCAGTCCGGCTGCGGGCTCTGTTTCCCGACACTCTCAACCTCCACAGGCTCGTTGCTGGAAGTGTGTGACTTATAGACTCCCACGGACCTGGATTCAAACCTGCCCACACCTTAATCATGAAAATCTGTTATTCACAACAGGAATGTAGCTTAATTAACTGAATTAAGCTGGAGCCCAGGCAGGCTCCTCATCTACGAAATAAATTTTTTTTAATTGCATGGTCCTATTAGGAGGAAAACATACAATGATATGTGTAGTTTCCAGCACAGTGCCCAAGCAAAGGAAGTGGTTAATAAATGCTCATCTAACATTGAACTTCTAGTCATTTTCCTAACATGGTGTGGGGGGTGGTTTCCCTACCCTTGTCATGTGCTCTTCTAGTCAGCTTAAAAGGCCACTGAAACTTCTATTGTTAGGTAACAGATTGCTAGATAAACCAACTGAGCAACAGATTTGTTGCCTCCAAATACCCAGTGGTTCTCCAGACACATTCTCTCTCACTGTGGGTCTTACCTCCACCAGAAAGCAGGGTAACTGTGTACAGAGTCAGACTGGAAATAGAGAGGACATGAAGAATACCCAGGCCAACAGGGTCTCAGCCTAGAAGGAAGGCATTGCACTAACAATCCAGGGATACCGGAAAGATACAAGCGTCTAACGACATCACAGATCAGAGCTTTAGAAAGGCCCTATTTTGCTCAAGCCTCATTTTCACCAACGGCAACACTCTGTAGACTCGATTAGGAACCAAAGGCCCTGAATATATCCCGCTTACCCCACCAGACTGAAGAAAGCCTGAAGACCATTAGAAAATTCTGACAGCCTTCAGCCATATCACACTAATCCTGGGACACAGCGGATACATTCACTATTTAAAAAACAGAGCTGGCTCAACTACACTAGAAAGAGGAGCTGCTCTCCCTGGCCAGTTTGGCTCAGCGGTTAGAGCCTCGGCCTGCGGACTGAAGAGTTGTGGGTTTGATTCCGGCCCTGGGTTGCAGTTTTGCAGTTTGTCCAGGCTCCTCTGGGGCGGGGTGGAGGCAACCAACCACTGTTCCTCTCACACATCGCTGTTTCTCTCTCTCTCTCTCTCTCTCCCCCACCCCCTCTCTCCCCCTTCCTCTCCCCCTCTCTCTCCCTCTCCCCTTCCCTCCTCCCTCCTCCCTCCCACTCTCTGAAGATAAATGTAAAAATATCCTCCAGTGAGGATTAAAAAAAGAAAGAGGAGCATTCAACCCAGAACTTGTCCTCTCTAGTACCTTAGAGCCACACAAAACTACAACTCCAAGATGGGATAAATGAGGTACAGTAACGTCCGGGAAAGTATTTAAGCAAGGAAAGAAGCACCGGTGACTGCCCTTTCCCACGGAGGACACCTGGCCCCGGGGCTCACCCAGATCACCCGGCGACGCCACTGGTAAGCAAACCCCAGCCCCCAGCCCTCGTCGAACCTGCCCTGACTCCCCTGGCGTCCCAGTTCCTTGCAGGGCGGGAAGGCACTGGGCCAGAAGGGAGCGTGAACTGCACACGCACAGGCTGCAAATCTGGCACCTTCCTGGAGGCGGAGGCCCCTGGGCAGTGATGCGCCGGATCCTTCTCTGCCAGGGTCCGGTGCACAGCAACCGGAAGGCCATGTTCCACTGTCTGGGGTGTCTAGATTCATCCCAAGAAGCCACGGCTGGCTGTTCCTAACGCCTTTCTCCTGCAGAACAGCCTCGGGGCATCGCTCACTCCTGACCTCATCCAACTGCCTTCACTCAGGCCTCTGCATTAGATCGCCCTCCTCCGGACCCCCACGGCGGACACCGCGCTGGAGCGAGCTGGGGCCTCCACCGCGTGGGTGGGGTGTGGGGCTTCCCAGGAAGGCAAACAGGGTGGGAGTGGGGTTTCCCAGGAAGGCAAACAGGGTGGGTGTGGGGTTTCCCAGGAAGGCAAACAGGGTGGGTGTGGGGTTTCCCAGGAAGGCAAACACAGTTGGAGCGCACAGGGTGCGCTTGGGGGCTTCAGGTGAGTGGAGGCGAGTAAGGGCAGGTCCAGGTGGAGGGCCAGGGAGAGGATGGGGGGGGGGGCACATCCCTCCACTTATCATGAAGGGCTGCCAATAGAGTATGACTCATCAAGACAGAGATGCCACCAGATGAAGCCGAAATGAGCCCCCCAGAAGGAGAGGCCCCGTGGGTGAGTGTCCCCGTGCTCAGCAAACACATCTGAGAACACAAAGTGCCTTTCAGGACTAGACACCAGCAGGTAAGTGGACACTGAAGTTGGTTAGGACACTAGGTCAGGACCCATCCACCTGCTGGAACATGAGACACTTCTATGCGAGCGTGAGTGGATGAGGTGGACAGACGTCATGAGATTTCAGAAAAGATATTGACAATCAAGGACAAGGAGGCATTGCTTTGAAGGCTTAGATTAGACGAGAGGATGGTTCTGAGAAACAGGGTCACAACTAGGCTGAGCCTTTAGCTGAGTCTCGAAGTCCCTTATCACCTGGGGCACGATCCCAAAGACACGGGATCAGAGTATTTGCTACATTACATGAGAAACATTGCATCATACCTATCTCTTCACCTGAACTGTTTCAGGGCAAAGCTTGGGACAGGTCTCCTCCCCAGCCCTTTGTGCCATGCTGGGCACAGAATAGTTCTGAATAAATGCTTGCTGGATGAACGGATAGGCATGCCACAGACATCAAGGCTATAACAACTGTTCCAGGAAAGGAAAAGGGAAAATAAGAAACAACCATGACATTGTTAAGAAAGGCTTGCTAATTTGCATTCTTTGGGTAAAATGACAAAGTTTAAAATGGTGAGAATCCAGAACAAAAATGCACTGGATATGATAGTGCTGTTCTCTCTTCCGACAGGATTCTTCATCTCCTTCCCTCACTTTAAAAGATTACACAAAAGGCCCCGGCCGGTTTGGCTCAGCGGTTAGAGCGTCGGCCCAGGGACCTGAGAGACCCGGGTTCGGTTCCCGCTAAGGGCACGTACCTTGGTTGCAGTTTGTCCCCGGTCGTGCGGGTGGCAGCCACTCGATGTGTCCCTTTCACGTCGATGTTTCTCTCTCTCCCTTCCTCCTTCTTTCCCTTCCATTCTATATCTCAAGATAAAATGCAAAAATGTCCTCAGATGAGGGTTAAAAAAAAAAAAAAGTTTGCACAAAAGAACTGAAATCCAAGAAGCCATGTGTGGAAAAGACAGAGTTGCTGTGTGAGGAAGACTTCCTCAGTGGAGTAAGGTTACGCTCGTGTTTGAATGTGTAATTCCCCTGGATGCGTGGCCACAGATTGGCTACCATACTTGACATCTAGAACGTGACATAAACAGTCATAACCCTCCCAGCCAAAATAAAACTTAGATCTAAACAGCTGAAGACTCGGCCTAGATGAGCACCAGGCCCACACCCCGCAGCTCAGCCTACTCCCCTGGTAAGAACAGCGCCACTTGTCAGTCTGGCACTGTGTTCAACGTGTTTCATCTGCACACGCCTGAATGCTTTGCTACAGACAGATATTCTGATTTGCTTCTCCTTGCTTCTCGACACTGACTTAAAGGTAAAACGACTGACTTTTTATGAAATGGTAGCCTGATTTGGGAGACAGGTTCCCAGGATGACCGGAATACAGAACACTTTGCCCAGTGCCAGGCTCTAGGATCGGAGCAGAGCAGTGATATGAAAACGCTTATTCTGTATTTGTTCTGTTTTCTATCATTTAGTTTCCAATATGGAAACCATTTATTGCCGAGGAAAGAAATGTCTATTTTAGATCCTTCCGTTCTCTATTGGGGAATCAGAGAGTCTTACTATTGCACGTGATGTTTGAGCAACGTTCTTTCAATTCATGTGCACAGCACCACGGTGCATGCAGACCAGGCAGAGGAAGACACGACAGTGTCCCCACCAGCGGGGGTACAGTGAACCGAGCTCCAGCCAGCTGCCTCCAGCCTGAAACAGCCTCGCCTGTCCATCACAGTGGGTGACACAACCATCACTGTCCTTTGTGCCGTGATGTCCACCAGGCTGGGAACCGCTGCTTGGAGATCAGGTAGTCTGACTAGCTGCAGAAGAAATGCTGGCTCCCAGCGCAGGATTATTTCAGCTGTGTTTCCCGCGGCAGACTTCTCAACACTTCGTAAAACAACAACTCTTCTGAACGATCTTCCTGACAAAGAGGTTAAACAGTCCCCTTCTAACTTCTGTGCACTGATGCCAAGCCTGGCCTTTGAGCTGGGTGGATACAACTTCACGTGGTGGTTTGACTCCCGAGATGCAGACATCACGTCTTCCGTAGGCTACCGCTTCTGCAGGACGTGCATTCTCAGCCCCCTCCAGTGCTTCTCGGACGGCAAGGCTCAAGATCCCTCCACATTTAGCAACAATCTCATTTACATGAAAAGGTTTCATTTTAAAAAGCAAGGTCTAGTACTGAATACCAGATGGAATGGGATCAAAGCTTATTAAATTGTGTCTATTATTTCCTCAGTTTTTATTTAATCAAGAGTGGACAGATCTTTGCTTTCTTTTTTTCTTAGCAACTTCATTGTATTTTTTGTTTGCATTGAATCTGGGGTCAGTAAAAAACCTCAGGACATTTTATATAAAACTACTACAGAATCAATTCATATCTTCATCCTGTACTTACTCATTTTGGTTTTTTAATTAATAGACATTCTTTGTATAGAAATTTTAGGTTTACAGCAAAACTGAGCAGAAGGTGTAGGGCTCCTGTGCAGCCGCTCCCTCTCCGCCAGCACCCCCCCCCCCCCCCCCGTCACTGACCCCGCACCAGATGTGCCCCTGCTACAAGGACGAACCTGCCCTGACACGTCATTATCACCACGGTCTACAGTTTAAATCAAGGCCCTCTCTTGATGTAGTACATTCTGAGTTTTGACAGATGTTTAACGACCTGCATCCACCTTTGTACTATAGCATGAAATAGGCTCTGACCTGAAAATCCTTGTGCTCTGCCTGTTCATCCATCCCACATCCCCAACTGCTGGCAACCATGGATCTTTTTATTCTCTCCATAGTTCTGCCTTTCTAGAATGTCCTAGAGTTGGAATTACACAGTATACAGTCTTTTCAGATGGATGGCTCTCACTTAATAATACACATTTAAAGTTCTCCCGTGTCCTTGCCCCCCTCTTGTGAGCAGGTAGGTTTATTCCAGGCATGCAAGATTGATTCAGTATTTGAAAAATCAATGTAATCCCCTGTATTAAAAAGCTAAAAAAGAAAATTCACATGATCATATCAATTGATACATTAAAAGCATTTGACAAAATTCAATACTCATTCATGATAAAAGCCCTAGTTAAAACGGGCCGAAGGGGCCCTGCCTCTTGATGCAGAGCACCAACAGGAAAGAGCACGCTGACGCTACGCTCACCAGTGAAGAAGGGCTCTTTGCCCTTGGACCAGCAGACGACAAGGAGGCCCTTTCTTGTCACTTCTGCCCTGCACTGTCTGGAGCTTCTAACCAGGAACATTGCCCCCATGACCTTCCCGCCCCAACCCCAGCTTTACTGAGGTATACTGACAAACAAAATCATATGTATTTAAGGTGTGTAATGTGATAGTTGGACATATGTATACATCATGCAATAATTACCTTAACCAAGTTAACACATCCATCACCTCAATAGTTACCATGTTTGTGATGAGAACACTGAAGATCGAGTCTCTTAGCAAATTTCAAGTACGTGATACAGTATTATTAACTGTAGTCACCATGCTGTACATTAGATCCTTAGAACATATTCATCTTATAACTGAGAGTTTGTCCCCTTTGACCAACATTTCCCCCTTTCCAATGCCCCCCACCCCCGGTCTACACCATTCTTCTCTCTGTTTCTATGAGTTTGACTTTTTAGAAAACTCACTTTGTTAAATATAAAGGCAGCAATTTCCTTTTATTTCCTATGTTAAATGTAATTATATTCACTTCTAACCTGAAAATAAAATTTTTATTCCTGTTTTGTAATCAGTTTTAATTGTTGATAGATCTTTTTAACATGGCCTTTGTTATAGGACTTCAGTCAAGTAATTTAAATGCAAAGTCATTACAAATGTGCCATACAAGGGGGACAGGCCAGGATGGCATGGCTCACCCCTAGATACGTCCCTGCAACTTAGCATCCGAGCACCTAAATATCGCCAAAGGATTTCTTAGTTGTTCTGTTTTCCTTTATCTCATTCTTTACTGTGGTATAATTAAAAACAAAGTCATATAAAAATCATAGTCAGTTTACTAGCTAAGTTATATTAGCTGATGATAACTAACCAACCTAGAAACAGCTCAAATGCATTAAAATTTTATTTCACTCTCCTGTAAAGACTAAATGGTATTTCCGCCCAGCCGATGTGGTTTAGTGGTTAAGCATCAACCCCTGCACCAAGAGGTCACCGGTTCAATTCCCAGTCAGGGCACTGGCCAGGTTGTGGGCCAAATTCCCAGTGGGGGGCATGTAGGAGGCAGCCAATCGATGTTCTCTCTCATTGATGTATCTATTTCTCTCTCTCCTTCTCCCTTCCTCTCTCTCTAAAATCAATAAAGAAAAAGAAAAAAAAAACATTTTAAGGCATTCCTGATTGGCTAGAAATTCTCCTTCAAGTGATAATTCAAGGACACAGATGCCTTCTGTCTTATGGCTCTGCCATCTTCAACATGAGGCTTCAAAAGTTTTCATGTTCCCCTGTATGAAGTTGGTGGAAAATGAAAAAAAACAAGTGAAAAGGACATTTAAAAATCCTGAAAGTGAACTGTAGAATTGGTGGAAATAGTTGCTAACTAGGAAACCACATCCCCACAACAACTCCACATTTTTGAAAAAGAGACACAATTCTGAGAAAGCCTACTATCTTTCTTTATTTTTTATTTCCTTTTTTTTAAATTAATTAATTAATTTTTGTTACAGATGTTTCTCCTTTTCCCCCCACTAATTACCCCCTCCCCCACCCTCCCCGCCCTGTCCCCAGCTTTGTTGTCCATGTGTATTGTTCATGCACACATGCATATAAGTTCTGTGGTTTATCTCTCCCCCACCACCCGCTTTTCTGGGAATTGTCAGTCTGTACCCCACTTCCACGTCTCTGGGACTACCCCATTCCTCAGACTGTTATGCTCATTATATTCCACAAATAAGTGAGATCATATAATACTTGTCTTTTTCTGTTTGGCTTATTTTGCTTAGGATAATACTTTCCAGGTCCCTCCATGTCATCTCAAAGGATAAGAGATCTTTCTTTCTTACAGCTGCATAGTACTTCAATGTGTATATGTACCACTGCATTGTTATCCATTTGTCTATGATGGACATTTGGGCAGTTTCCAGATCTTAGCTATTGTAAATAGTGCTGCTACAAACATGGGGAACGAATATTCTTTCTGATTGGTGTTTCAGGCTTCTTAGGGTATGTTCCTAGAAGTGGGATCACTGGGTCAAATATAAGTTCAATTTTTAATTTTTTGAGGTAACACCATATTGTTTTCCATAGTGGCTGCACCAGTCTGCATTCCCACCAGCAGTGTATTAGAGTCCCCTGTTCTCCACAACCTCGCCAACATTTGTTGTTTGATGATTTGTTGATGGCGGCCATTCTGACAGGTGTGAGGTAATACCTCATTGTTGTTTTAATTTGCATCTCTCTGATGAACAGTGATGGTGAGCATTTATTTATATGTCTCTTAGCCATTTGTATGTCATGTTTGGAGAGGTGTCTATTTAGTTCCTCTGCCCATTTTTTAATTGGGTTCTTTGTCTTCTTTTGTTGAGTTGTATGAGCACTCTATATATATTGGAAATTAACCTCTTATCTAATGCATCATTGGCAATTATGCTCTCCCATACAGTGGGTTGCCTTTCCATTTTGATAATTGTATCTTTTGCTGTGCAGAAACTTTTGAGTTTGATGTAGTCCCATGTGTTCATTTTCTCCTTTGTTTCTATGGCCTTAGGTGATGTCTCAGTGAAAATTCTGCTGCATATGATGTCTGAAATTTTGTTGCCTACAGTTTCTTCTAGGATTTTTATGGATTCATGGGTCACATTTAAGTCTTTTATCCATTTTGAGTTTATTCTTGTGTATGGTGTAAGATGATGGTCTAGTTTCATATTTTTGCATGTAGCTGTCCAATTTTCCCAACACCATTTATTAAAGAGTCTATCTTTACTCTACTGTTTGCTCTTGCCACCATTGTCAAATATTAATTGAGCATATTGTTTTGGGTCAATTTCTGGGTTTTCTATTCTGTTCCATTGATCTATCTGCCTGTTCTTGTGCCAGTACCAGGCTGTTTTGATTACAATGGCTTTATAGTATAAACTGAAATCTGGTAATGTGACCCCTACTACTTTGTTCTTCTTTTTCAAGATTGCTGTGGCTATTCGAGGTCTTTATTGGTTCCATATGAACTTTTGAAGTATTTGTTCTAGTTCTGTGTAGTATGTCATTGGTATTTTGATGGGGATTGCATTGAATCTTTGGATTCCTTTGGGTAGTATGGACATTTTAATGATGTTAATTCTTCCAATCCATGAACAAGGTATGTGCTTCTACTTTTTATATCTTCCTCTATTTCTTTTTTCAATGACCTGTAGTTTTCTGTGAATAGGTCCTTTATTTCTTTGGTTACGTTTATTTCTAGGTATCTTAATTTTTTTGCTACAATGCTAATGGGATTGTTTTCTTAGTTTCTCTTTCTGTGAGCTCATCATTGGTGTATGAGAATGCCGTCAATTTCTTGACGTTAATTTTGTATCCTGCTACTTTGCCAAATTCATTTATTAAGTCTAGTAAATTTTTGATGGAGTCTTTGGGGTTTTCTATGTATAGTATCATGTCATCTGTGAATAATGACAGTTTCACTTCCTCCTTTCCAATATATACTCCTTTTATTTTTTCTTCCTGTCTGATTGCTGTGGCTAAGTCTTCCAGGACAATGTTAAATAAGAGTGACAAAAGTGGGCATCCTTGCCTTGTTCCTGTTCTTAAGGAAAATGCTTTTAGTTTTTTCCCATTGAGTATGATGTCGGCTGTAGGTCTTTCATCTATAGCCTTTATTATGTCGAGATATGATCCCTCTATTGCCACATTGCTAAGCAGTTTTATCAAAAGTGGGTGCTGGATTTTGTCAAAGGCTTTTTGGGCATCTATTGATATGATCATGTGGTTTTTATTCTTCATTTCATTTATGTGGTGTATCACATTTACTGATTTGCAAATATTGTACCAGCCTTGCATCTCTGGGATGAATCCCACTTGGTCATGGTGAATAATTTTTTTGATGTATTGCTGAATCCGATTTGCCAGTATTTTGTTCAGGATTTTGGCATCTATATTCATCAGGGATTTCTTTCTTTGTTGTGTCTTTTTCTGGTTTTGGAATTAGAATTAGAATTATGCTGTCCTCATAAATGAGTTTGGAAGTCTTCCTTCTTCTTGAATTTTTTGAAATAGTTTGAGGAGAATGGGTGTTAGTTCTTTTTTGAATGTTCAGTAAAACTCCCCCGTGAAGCCATCTGGACCTGTGCTTTTGTTTGCTGGGAGAGTCTTGACTACATCTTCAATTTCCTTTGTTGTTATTGGTCTGTTCAAGTTTTCTATCTCTTCCCAGTCCAGTTTTAGGAGACTATGTGTTTCTAGAAATTAGTTCATGTCGTTTAGATTGTCGAATTTGTTGCCATATAATTGTTCATAGTAGTTGTTAATGATCTTTTGTATTTCTGTGGTATCAGTTGTTGCTTTTCCTCTTTCATTTCTGATTTTGTGTATTTGGGTTCTCTCTATTTGTTTCTTGGTGAATCTAGCTAAGAGTCCATCAATCTTGTTTATCTTTTGGAAAAACCAGCTCTTTGTTTCATTGATCCTTTGAATTGTTTTTTTTTTTTTTTTTGGAGTCTATGTCATTTATTTCTACTCTGATCTTTATGATTTCCTTCCTTCTACTTGCTCTGGCGTTTTCTTTTTGTTTGCTTTCTAGTTCTTTAAGTTGTGAGGTTAAATAGTCTATTAGAGATTTTTCTTGCTTCTTGAGGTAGGCCTGTAGTGCTATGAACTTCCCTCTCAGAACTGCTTTTGCTGTTTCGTGTTGTGTGTGCATTTTCGTTGTTTTCCAGGAAGTTTTTAATTTCTTCCTTGATCTCCTTTGTTATTATTCATTGCTTAATAACATGCTATTTAGCCTTCATGTTTTCAAATGTCTTTGCATGTTCTTGTTGCAATTGATTTCTAGTTTCATGCCATTGTGATCTGAGAAGATGCTTGATATGATTTCAATCTTCTTGAACTTGTAGAGACTTAGTTTGTGTCTTAACATGTGGTCTATCTTTGAGAATGTCCATGTGCACTTGAGAAGAATATGGATTCTGTAGTTTTGGGGTGTAATTCTCTATATATATCTATTAAATCCATTTTGTCTAGTGCTTCATTAAAGTCTCTGTTTCCTTGCAATTTTTTTTTTTTTTTTTTTTTTTTGTCTAGAGAATCTATCCAGTGATGTCAGCAGGATGCTAAAGTCCCCTGCTATGATTGTATTGCTAATGATTTCTCCTTTGACGTCTTCCAGAAGATTTTTAATACGTTTTGGTGCTCCTATATTGGGTGCATATATGTTTATCAAGGTTATATCTTCCTGTTGGATAGATCCTTTCAATATTATGTAGTGGCCTTCTTTGTCTCTAGTTATGACTTTCATTTTAAAATCTATTTTATAAAACATGAGTATTGCAACCCCAGCTTTTTTTTTTTCTTTTCTTTTCTTTTTGCTTGGATGATTTTTCTCATCCCTTCACTTTCAAATTATGTGAGTCTTTTGTTGTAAGGTGGGTCTCTTGCAAGCAACATATAGATGAGTCATGCTTTCTTATCCAGTAGGGTACTCTATGTCTTTTTATCGGAGCATTCAGTCCACTTACATTTAAGGTGATTATTGATATGTACTTATTTATTGCCATTTTTGTTTAGTGTGGTTATATTTTTCTTCCTATTTCTCCTGTTAATTACGGCAGTCCTTTTAACATTTCTTGCAGTGCTAGTTTGGTGCTAATGTATTCCCTTAGCTTTTTTTTTTTTTGTCTGGGAAGCTCTTTATTTGACCTTCTATTTTGAATGATAGCCTTGCTGGGTAGAGTAGTCTTAGATTCAGATCCCTGTTTTTCATGACCTTGATTACCTCATGCCATTCCCTTCTGTCCTGTAGTGTTTCTGCTGAGAAGTCAGCTGAGAGCCTTATGGGGTTTCCTTTGCAGGTAACCTGTTGCTTATCTCTTGCTGCTTTTAGGATTCTCTCTTTGTCTTTAATTTTTGGCATTTTGATTACTATGTGTCTTGGTGTGGGCCTGTTTGGGTTCACTTACTTGGGGCTCTCTGTGCTTCTTGAACTTGAATGCCTTCTTCCTTCTCCGAATTAGGGAAGTTTTCTGTCACTATTTCTTCAAATATATTCTCTAACCCTTGTTCATTTTCTTCTTCTTCGGGGACTCCGATGATGCGAATATTATTATGTTTCTAGTCCCACAGTTCTCTTAAGCTGTCTTCCTGTTTTTTAATTGTTTTTTCCTTTGGTTTTCTGACTGGTTGATTTTTTTCTACCCTATCTTCTAATTCACTGATCTGGTCCTCAGCTTCCTCTACTCTGCTATTAGACCTTCTAATGTGTTCTTTATTTCTGATATGTCATTCTTCATTTCTTCTTGGTGGTTTTTAATTTTCAACTGGTTGATTTTTAACATTTCTATGTCTTTACTCATGGTGCTGATGTCCTTATACATGCTGTTGGGCTTCCTCAAGATCATGGCTCTGAATTCTAGTTCTGTTAACTTGCTTAACTGCACCTCATTTATCTCATCTTCGGTAGAGGTCTCTTATTCTTTCATATGGCTTTTGTTTCTGTGTTTCACCATTTTGGCTATCCCAGTGGGCTTTGGAGCCTGCCAAATTTTCCCTGTGGGTTTTGGTGTTCTGTTGTTTGTGGCTCCCTCTACTGGGTTTGGATGAACATGGAAAAACTCACGTTAAACACCACTGTCAAGTCTTACTTTCCTGGCTAGAGATGCTAGCTGTCTTTCTGTTTTTAGACAGTTATCCTCTATCTTTTTTCCTAGAGGCTGTTTGTCTCAGTTACTTGAAGAACCTTAGGTTCTCAGTTGAATGAAATACTCCCTTATGTGTTCAGCATAAGGGGATTTCCCAAGGGTGGAGCAGACGCTGGTTGTTAATGGGCCACATTTTGCATTTCAATGGCCACCAGGTGGGGTTGAATCTCTGAGGGAGGGACAGCTGACTCTCCCCAGAGCCCTGGGAAGGAGTAAGATGTCCACCATCCTGCATGGCCACAACTCAGCAAAAGTGCTGAGTGCCCTCCAAATCCCAAGTGTCCCCACACAGTTCCAGTCCAGTCTGCCCTCCCTCTGCCGGAACCCAAGGTGAGTGGCTGTGGCTGTTTGAGCCTCTGTCCTGGCTCTGTGTTGTGGAGCCACTTGGTACTGCTCACAGCTAAGGTTGCTGCTGCCTGAGGGCTCCCAGCCCCCCTCTCGTGCCTAAGCAATCCTACCAGGATTGAGTCAGTGTCCCTGGTTATATGGTCCTCCAAGCTGCTTTTCTGTTGCTTTTTTCTGACGATTTGTCTTCATTTTCATTGTAATTCCAGTTTGGTCCTGGGAGATGGTCTGTGTAACTTCCATTCACTCTGCCACCATTTTGGAATCTCTACTATCTTTCTTTAAAATAATCCACCCCTCTGCCTGGCCGTATTGAGTGTCATCCCATGGACTGAGATCCCGGTTAGATTCCTAGTCAGGGCACATGCTGGGTTTCAGGCTCGATTCCCAGTAGGGGGTGTGCAGGAGGCAGCCAATCGATGATTCTCTCTCACACTGCTGTTTCTTCCTCTCTCCCCCCCCTCAAAAATTAATAAAAACACATTTAAAAATAATGATAATAAAATAATCGACCCCCTGCCCTTCTTTTTCTTCAGGTCATGCTTTCCCCATGAGAGACCATCCACCATCCATCCTGAAACCATCCAGGTCAAAATCCAGAACAGCCTGGTAAAATGCAACCTTGTTCACCAAGTCCAAGTGGGTCAAGGTCCTATAAATTAGCTTCTACTCAATAGCTTCTACTCAACTTCACGTACATTCTCATACCACCACCCCCCCCAACACACACACTTGTATTTATAATTTCCAGGGTGTCGCCAGTAGCCAGTCATTACTTCTTAACTTCAAAAAGTGCTTTTTTACTTTTGGCCACCAGCAAAGAAAACATATTTTTTTAGCCAGGTAATATAATTCTGGGGACTTGAACAATTTCAAAAAGATGACTGAAATTCTGAGAACACCCCGGATTCCCATATTCACGGCCACGGAGCCTCAGAGGTCTGCAGATGAACAGGACATCGCGTCTTTTGTAGGCTTCGGTCAAGGAGGACAGAACTCATTCTTCCATTGTCACCAGTAGATGGCTTGTTGTTGATCAACTTGAAAGGGCTCCTTGAAGCAGTCTGCAACACTGACACTTGAGATGCTCTATATTTGAATTCTGAATCTGATTGTCCATCTTTCCATCGACCTCTTTTCTCAGACCGCAGATGCTCGTTTACTTTGTCGGGCACTTTGCTGGCCTGGAGCCATGGCTGAGACAACTGCCTTCGCCCTGAAAACTCACAGTATGTGGAGAAAAAATTTTAAAGTAAAAACCATAAAGTCTGAGAAATGCACCAAGTGCAACGAAGGCACTGAGGAGGTAAGAATCAATTCAACTTGGTCAGTCAAGAAAGCTTTATGAAATAGATATCACTAGGGCTCGAAGGGTCTGTGACAATAACTCACACCTAGCCAGCTCTTATTCACAAGCAGTTTGAGATGTATTTCATTTATCCTTAAGGTAAAAAAAAATCCTTCTGAGTATTATATTGTCACATTATTATTATACTAACTTAAGTGACTTGACAAGGCCATCGAGAACATGAAATGTCACGATTAAAGTTCATCTCCAAAGGGGCCACAGAGTTTGGAAGGAGAGAGGGCTTTGTCGTCAGAGTAGCCTGTCCCGGACACACTGCGCTGCCACAGCAGTGTGGAGAAGTGTTTACCTTTCGACGCCTTGCTTTCTTGGTCTCTAACATTAGTTTTTCTTCCCAACAGGATGACTGTGCACTTTATATGACATGAGAAACATCCCTGAAGCACCTGGCACTGTGTTTAGGAGAGTGGGCACTCCAGTAACCAGTGTTGTTTTCTTGATCTGATTCTGGAACAGGGTGATAATATGGGAAACTGATGCTCTAGACAAATAACCAAGGCGGTAATGTAGAGGGTGAACTGGAATATCAAGAAGCCCAAAAAAATGTGTGATAGTCAAGAGTGCTTGCAGTGGTCTAGCGAAAAGATGATGCATTTGGAATGAAGGCAATAACAGCTGGGGTAGAAGGAGGGAAGGAATATGAGAAACATTCAAATGTAGGATTGCCTTGCTGATTGGTGACTATCAGGAGCGGAGAGGGGATGGACAATGAATAATTTGGGAAACTGGCTTAGGGTGCCAGGACCTGAGACGGAGCGCAGCTGGGTTCGATGGTTGAACAGTGAATGCTCTCCTCTCAGGCACACTGCTGTAGGGATGCTTGCTGAGAAGAGATGTCCAAGTAGGCAGCTCGGTCTAAGCTCAAGGAAGAGGTCTGGATTGTTTATTTGAAGTCTCGCCTGGCTGGTGTGGCTCAGTGGTTGAGCGTCGACCCTGCACCAAGAGGTCGCCGGTTTGATTCCCGGTCAGGGCACATGCCCAGGTTGTGGGCCTGATCCCCAGTGGGGGGCATGCAGGAGGCGGCCAATCGATGTTCTCTCTCATCAGTGTTTCTATCTCTCTCTCCCTCTCCCTTCCTCTCTCGCTCAAAATTAATAAAGAAAAAAAAATTTTTTAAGTCTAGACATATATGAGACTTGGAAGCATGCTAAAAAAATGAGACCACCCAGGCAGAACCTGTGGGCCAATGTGGAAAAAGACAGAAAACCCTGGTGAAGAACGACACGCACCTGCCGGGAGAGGAGGTGGGTTGGAAGAAGCCCAGAGAAGCCCCAACATGACCAGTCAGATATTTGGAAGAAAAGTAAAAAGTGGATGTGACTTGGAAACCAAGAGAAGAGAAGCTGCAGAGGGAGAGTCAACAAATAAATTATCACAGAAAAGACTGAAAACATTGGCACTCAAGGGAGGTCACTGGTGAAGTTTGACAGGTCAGCGGATTAGATGAAAAGAAATGTATTGGGCAGATAGAGGTAAGGAATCTAGAGAAGATGATAAGCATAAGCAAAGACATGGAGGCAGGAAAGAGGAAGGTGTGTTTGGTGAATATGGAGAGGACCATCTCTGGCTCATCTCATTGTTGTGCAGATTAGAAAACGCACCCCATTGAGCAGACACAACCCCAAAAGTGTCCAGCGAGGTGGGAGCAGAGGCCGTTTATCAGCTCCCTTACCCTTTCCGCGTGTGTGTGGTCCCGACTGACAGCCATTTGCACCAGCTCCGGGGACCCCCATCTGGTGGGAAGGCAGCGCAGGGAAGACGCACTGGGAGGTGAACGTGGGAAGACGGCTTCTGGGTCGCTCTGGGCAGAGCCTGCAAAGATGGTGAGACTCCAGTGCACAGTTCATGGGTCAGTGGGGACCCATGCTCGTCTGTGAGGTCACTTAAGGAGGATGAGGTGGCGGTGGGGGACTCCTGAGGAAGTGACTTCCTTGGGCTCTGGCTTCCTGCAGAGGCTCATTTGCCCTTTGATCTGAATTAAACTGTTAATCAAGTCTAGAAAATAAAGGGAGGGTGAGTCAGGAAAAACACAGTGTTTATCCATGGAGCTTTGGTTTCTGAAATGTGTAAAAAAAAAAAAAAAATGGAGGGACATCTGTAATACTGTCAACAGTAAAGATAAAATTTTAAATTAAAATAAAAACAACTAGCTCCTCGAGGAGCAAATCGGGCAGACAGAAAAAGCCAGTCTCTGCTCAACGTGGCGGTGGGGTTTCAGGTCCTGCTTCTTGACCTCCGAGGAACCGGAACGCTTCGACCGCCCACTGCGACCGCGCCCTCGGGTCTTCCTCTGGCTTCTGCTTCCAGGGGAGAGCTGAGGCCCAGACCCCAGGACTTCGAAACTAACACTCCCATCAAGCCACCAGTGGCCTCGCGTGGACTGTCCCGCTGATGCCATGAGTGCGTATAAAGTGACCACTGTCCAGCCCATAATCACTCTGTTGTTCTCTTACAGCAGTAAATCTGGTGATAAATCCCAAAGGTGAGATAAAGAAGGAGGAGATGAGGAAGAAGAGGAAACGAGGTAGACGAAGTTGGGAATTCCTAAAAATAGCTTCAGACGTACAAAAGCTGAAAGAATTCATCACCAGCAGAACTGAATTACAAGAATTGTTAAAGAAAGCAATTTAAGGGGAGAAAAACCACCCTCCATACTTTTGTGAATGAGCCATTTCAACATATTAATTAACAGCATAAAATCTGTGGACAAATTTTATCACTTCCTAACTGTGATTTCGGGTAACAACATTTTTGTGCTCCGGTTTTCTAATAAGTTGGAGATGTTGATAGTATCTATCTTAAAGGGCTGTTGTGAAGATTAAATTGTGGTGAGTGTGTG